>NC_037590.1:18479457-18828832 GCF_003073045.1 Pomacea canaliculata
AGAAAAGAAAACTAATTAAAGAGAAGTGTTTCAAAAGCTCTCTAGCTTGTTCTCTCAAAACTTCAAAAGCATGTGCATGCTCTCACACACATACATAAAGAGGTAGTGGGGGGGGTGGTGTTTTACACTGAGCCAGCAATGAAGGCTACATCATGGCCAAGCAGCCAGCCCTGTAAACAGAGACCAAATGTAGAGAAAGAACAGCGTGCCTAAGAGGAGATCTAAACCCAGGACAGCCAATCCTCATTGGACTGCCTTATGTGAAAAGTGGGAGAGTGGAAAGGGTTAGAGTATGAATGCATGACCAATATTGTATGGATATTAACTGCTACTCCAAATTTTTTTTCCTATAAGATAGGTTTAATGTGTTGATCTTCCAATATAATATCTAAACCCTTATTACCAAGACTCTGTTGAAAAATGACTATATGTGAACATCTAATACAAAGTTTTCAGGTGTTTGTATGTCATTAGAAAACATTGGTTACATGAAAGATGAGGAAGTCTCCTGGTAGACAGGAATTAGTCCTTTCGTTCTGGCAGCATTGTCGTGCTGTGGGAACAAGGACACACACGTGCGCGCTGTTTTGGGCGACGGGAGAGTTTGACCACGAGAAACTGGTCCGTGCAGCCTCACCATCGTTCCCCCATTTTGCCAAATGGGATTTCCGGCCCTCGTGTTTAGTCGTGGTTTCTTTATAAATCTGATCGCACGGCTAACGGCAGTCTAGCCGTCGTGTGAAACCGAGAAGGGGTGGGATAGAAGACGGAGGAGACACCGATTGCGATGGCGAAAAAGGCGACGAGAAATAAATGTCAACTAAAATACACAAATGAGTTTACGTTTTCAAAGCTTCACTTTGTCAGAACCACAGGATAGCGATGGATATTTAGCGGTGCTTGTCTCATTTTGATCCTGGCCAAAAACCTGGAACTTCGACTTTTTATGTTCTTTACGGGAAATAGACCAGCCTATTATTGATTATGAATATGAATTACGCATATGAACATGGAGTGTACCCACAGACCTTTCCGTGAAGACAGATTGCACGGAGGTTCCGAATCATGTGCTTTGAAGAGAGATGCTGAGACACTACATCGCTGAATAAGGGCCATGTTGTCCACTACATTCTTTTTTCCGAGGGTAAAGCAGGTTCCGCCGCGCCGTAACCATGTCCGCGTCGACAAGGGCAGTTCAAGGGATGGCGAGGGACGATGAAAACGAAGGCGATGAAGATGAGGATAATCGTGATCATGGCTGGGGTTAGGCGGCGACAAACTAAGGCTCAAAAGGGGCATGCCCATGCCTGTCTGGCCGAGACCCATAGCGCCTACAACGGCAACCAAGAGACACGGAAGAGCTCGATGCTCGTCTTTCTTCTGGTGCCAGAAAGAAGACTTGAAGAAACCTGGTTCTTATTTACTTCTAATCAAGCCACACGGCCGGATGTCGATTGGCGGATGGAGGCAGTTGAAGGGGGAAAGCTAGGGGTGAAGGATGATGATGTGAGAAAAGATGCTGAAGGGCTCGCGATCGGCGAGAGGGTGCGCCAGTTGCGTGGGCGGAGGAGGGAAGTTGGAGTGAGAACGACTGGCTGCAGTCGGTGATAACACGTTGAAGTTTGGGTGGGTGGGGGTAGAGAGGAAAGGAGTCGATTCCCAGAAGTTCAGTGACATATAAATTCAGCTGAAACCGTTTCATGATCTCTAACACCATGCTTTGGATGATGTTTACCTCTTCATATTTTCTTTGAAAGTCATTGCCTAAACGAATATAGTCATAGGACTAATTGATTAAAAGCATAGTTTAACCTAGTCTAGTCATAGAATGGTGAAACTAAGTTAATAAATATATAAGAACGCCGTTACACGTCATTAAATTAAAAATGTAGAATTTTTTCTAAAAATCGATAAAAGACACTGGGAAGGCCACATTGTGTGTGCGTGTAAATGAGACGATAACTGACGTCTTGAGACATCTGAACGCTGTAGTCGATGTGCCGACTGATATCTGAGATAGACAATGTTGAAAAATGGCGATAAAAGGTGCAGGAAATGAAATGATGGGGGCTTGAGTGGAACTGACGGAATGAATTCATGGTACATTAAACTGGAACGGCTGACGTTGAGGGAAAACAGAGTATGACTAACTTTGAACAACAGTTTAATCACTCTCTCTTTCACAACACAACCCCTATTCTTTCTATCACTCACAAACAGTTGCGTTCCTCATCCCCCTTCTCCCTCGCAATCATATCCAACCAGCAACGATTTTGTCCCTAAACACCTCGACGTTAACACTCAACCAGAAATCAGCGAAGCAGATCGTCAAGTTAGTGTCGGCAAATGTGTGCTTTTTTCCTCATAAGCCTGAAAGCGATGACAGTATTATGTACACTGACGGACTTGCTGAATTACTCTCACAAACATCCGCCTCTAGTTTGGCAAATGATTCTGGTACAGTCCATGATCTAATAAAGGAGAACAGGAAAACGAACGATGCCAAAGCCAAGAAATTTGTCTCCTCGAGGTTTTTTAAGAGATCTGCTGTTTCACCATTTATGTAGTATTGAAATTGCAACAATGCACACGATATAAGTAGTCACGTTAGAATAAAACAGATACTCTATATACATAGATTTAGACAAGCAATAACAGTTATCAAAGCAGGTGATGCACGCGCGAGTGAGAGAGAGAGAAGCACACGTGTACGTGAATGAAGGAGAGTGAGGGCAGTCTGATAATCAAAGAGGGACAAACAAAATGTGAAAGCTACCAAACTTGATGCACGCTGACTACTTTTTGTTGCCCAGTTTCAAAATACAACAAAACTTGCTGACTACTTGTAAGGAAAAAACTCGTGGGACCTTAAGCTGCTTCACTGGCTGAAACATCGCACGGGTGGGATCGTACATGTTTTTTTTTTGAAAGCCCTTACTGCACTATGACTAGGATAGCATGCAACCTTTCAGGTTGTGCAAGGAAGCATAAATCTATAAATATGTATGACAAGTGTAGGCCACTCTTCTCCAACGGACGCCACCTCTTCTTAATAAACAAAGTAGGGACAGCTGTACCCCGGCAAGAAATAAAGGTTGGGCAACATGCTTTGGGTACGTGGTGAGCGATTGATCCGATTTTTCTAAATCAAGTTTTTGAAGTCTTCAATGCCATTTAATGACAGTGGATAATAAATCTCTATGACAAGGTTCCCCACCACCCCACACACACAACCATCATTCATGAAGTTGTATAATAAGAAATAAAAATATAGGTAAAGGTGAACGGATATATAATTTTGTTTAAAACTTCTATCTAGTGAAATGAACAATACATGTACCAGAAAATGCTTTGATATCTGGGTGTGTTCAGATAAGGAAGTTCAATGTAAGATGCGGGAAACATGTGTAACTGCGGAGAAAGTCGTACCATTTCCTGACAGTCGAACCTTCGGTTAAAACGCGTGGAACTGGTGGTGACGACGACACGCGCGCCGATTAGCGAAGTGGCCACTTTACTACTCCAGAGACGTCTCTGACTACTCCAGAGTACGCTCGTGGAAAAGGACAAGCGGTGGGAGAGCTAACCCCATCGGTGAGAAGGAGTTAAAGGGCGGGAGCTTTGACGAAGAACGTGTGATTTGTTGTTTGAAGATGGAAAAGTAATGAAAATAGCTGTGGTGAACGCTGAGCGATAATATAGCAAAAAAAGCCATTCCCACCTCTTGGCTTTTCAGGGTATTGGCTCTGTCCGAGATTTTGCAAACAATATACTCAAATTAGGGGAGCGAGTAGTAGGAGCACTGGCGTCCGAACCTAGGCATTGGCGCACAAGCTTTCCCCAGTTGAACCAGCTATTGTGAATGGATACCTGACTCCATAAATGGTTAGGGAAAGGTAAAGCAGCGTGAGGGTGAGGAGATGGGCATTTCCCTCACATAAAGCTGGCCCCGAGAAAAAAAAGGTATCAAGCCCCTCTCTCTCCAATAACTTCCTCTCCCAAAAGGGGGGTGAGTCTCAGATTTGGGGGAAGGTGTTAAAAAAAATATTGGCGCTGGAGTGGTGGTCAGCAACTATAAAACTAAACAGGACGAAACATGAAATTGTGGGTGAAAGGATGGGGAGGAGTAGAGTGTTGTTAAGCTAAATAAATGTTTATCACTCAGAGTGGAGTGCAAAGTTATTTCCATATGGTAAGGTCTAGCACAGTGTTTGTACCTGCTTTCCTGCGAATGGAAGGGGGGTAATTAGGGTAATTAGTATTTTGCAATGCACTCAACCCAGTCATCTGATTAAAAACAAATGACTAGTGTTGGTCTTTAATTCCTACGCGCTGAACATTCAAGTACAAACCTTGTGAAGCCACCCGCACACACACAGCTAACGAAGCATATGTGGACATCCGATTCTCTCTATTTTACTGTATTTTATCAAGCCCTTCCTGTTGACAAACGGAAGGAGGTGCGTCTGCTGGGCAAACTGGTGAAAAACAAATGTTATTTACGATAGCCTCCCACCACACCACCACACGCCTTAAAGAATTGTCGATTTCTGAGCAGTCAAAAAGCATGCATGTCCTCCTTTCAGCCTTCAGTTCCGAAACAGGAAGTTTTCTATCCAAACGTGGGTGTGTTGTCTGGGAATATTACATAAAGCACTATGACTGGCGAGGAGGGAGCCGATTTCGTGACTGGAAAACAACCTGTGCTTTCTCAGCAGGTTATTGATCTTCTCAGGACTCCTTTCCATTACCCGCTCTCCTCCCCACCCCCCGTCCCCCCATACCACACCTTGATACACACTAAAGATGATTACCCCGCCAACGACCGACATTTTCTCCCTCCACTCACCCTTACATAAGCACCACAAAAGTGGACTCCAAACTGTTTGTGTAGTAGTGCTCGTGTGAGAGCAGGTCAGGAAAGCGTGTGCTCATGTATATCTTATCAGTTTACAATACTACGACAGAAACATGCTACCTATATGCAATGCCACATACTGGTATTCACAACCATGCTTCTTTACTGCTGCAGTATAGTGGCACTACCAATCAAACTTTGGATTATACAGATTTCAAAGAAAAAAATTAAGCAAAGCTCAGTTGTGAGTTCTGATTTAAATTGTACAGCATAGTGATGTATAATTGCATCATAAGCCCCATAGCCTTGACTGACCAGGGCAGCCTGACATTCTCACTAATGAAAGTGTGTGTGCATGCCACAGAACGTATCACATGGCTAACGAAAAAAAGAATTTAAATGCACTTTGGAGCAGCACCTAGTCTTCCCACCTTCGTGTTACTCAAGTCTCCAAATTTCTGTTTCAGATAATATGGCCTTGTACTAAGGGCAAGACATCACTGTTTAACCAATAGTATTGCCTTTTCTGGGCAGATTCTTGGTAGTCCAGGATATAAAAAAGTATGGACTAGCTTGAAAGTAGGAGCAGGGAATAATGAAAATCAACAGTGCTGATGTAATTTTATAAGCCATACAATTAAGAGAGGACTGATACAGAGTAAATCCAAATAACTTATTTGATCTTCATCATATTGAACACAGATACTGGCATTATACTTGGAGAGGAGATGGGCGCCACCAAGTTCGCCAAAGCCCACTGAAAGGACTAATGGTAGCGAAACAGAATAGAAGCAACATGCCGGATCGGTCCGAGGCCCGGATACCAACGACCGCGCACCCCTGGTGGTCTCCAGGGAGGGGCGACAGTGTGCTACTGGAACCAAGTCTACACCAAGTCTACAATCAAGCTGCCTACACAAGGAACTACTATCGGAACATGGAATGTTCGCCACACTCTTTCAATGCGGCAAAGTGAAAGAACTCACACACGAGTTACAGCGTTACCGCTGGGACATAGTGGGACTTGCAGAAGTCCGATGGACTGGTTTCGGGAGTCAACTACAGATGAAGGCCACAAGCTCTGGTTCAGCGGAGACGCAATCAAGCATGAACGTGGTGTCGCTTTCATTCAGGAAGGAGGTGGCTGAACTGTCATCAGCTGCACCCCAGTCTCTAGCAGACTTATCTCCATCCGAATCTCTGCTCGACCGCACAACATTACCATTATACAAGTGTACGCCCCCAACATCAGAACACGAAGATGAAGAGGTTGAGGAATTCTACGAGGAGCTGGACAACATCATCAAGAAAACTCCGAAGAAAGACATCTTGCTTGTCCTTGGCGACTGGAATGCTACAGTCGGCCCTGACGCTTACCAACAATGGGCAGGAACAGTCGGCAAGTTTGGCCTAGGCAACACCAACGCAAGAGGCCTACGGCTACTAGAATTCGCTCAGAGTCACCGTCTCACCATTGCCAATACCCTCCACCCGCACAAGAAGTCAAGAACTGTAACATGGCATTCGCCGTGAGGTCTGGTCCATAACCAGATTGACTTCATCTTGCTGCCTCAGCGTTTCAAATCAAGCATCAACAAAGCACAAACGAGGTCCTTTCCTGGCGCTGACATAGGCAGCGACCACAACCTCGTCCTCACTAGCTTCAAGTTGAAACTGAAGTTGAGACGTGACAACAATAAGAGCCCTCGCATCCGATTCAACCTTGAGAAGCTCAAAGATCCGGACACAGAGAGGATCTTCCAGGCCCAGGTGGGGGGCAAATTTGCAGCCCTGGCTACTATAGACTGCGACATAGACGCCCTTGCTGGAAGTATCAAAGAGGTGCTACTCTCTACTGCAGACGAAGTGCTGGGGAAGCAGAGGAAGCGCAAACAACCCTGGTGACAGACGACATCCTTGATCTTTGCGACGAAAGGAGAGCCTTGAAGAAAGGGAGAGGTCGAGACCCGACGTCAGCAGGAACAAGTACAGACTTGTCAACCAGCAGATCAGAACAAGGATGAAGGAGGCAAAAGAAGATTGGATCGAAGACCAGTGTTGCAGCGTGGAAATAGGCATGGCTAGCGGAGACAGCAAGAAGGCATATGAATACTGAAGGCCCTCACAAGACTCAGCAGCGACCAGCCACAGTCATCGAAGACAGCGCCGGACAGCTCCTTACGGAAAACGCTGCTGTACTAAGTCGTTGGACTGAATACTGCCAAGACTTGTACAACTACAAGATCGAGCCAGACACCAGCATTCTCCAGCATCACCAGACTGGACAAGAGAGGCTGAAGACTGCCAGTCCTCATGATGAGGTGAGAGAAGCTATGCACAGTCTGAAGGAGGAAAGTCACCTGGTGTGGACAACGTACCTGCTGAGCTGCTGAAGCATGGAGGAGATGCAACAACCAAGGCCTTCACCACACTGCTGTCAAAAGATATGGAAGAAAAGAAATGGCCAAAAGAATGGGCTCAGTCTATCATCATCCCACTCCCTAAGAAAGGGAACCTGCGGCAGTGCCAGAACTACAGAACCATCAGTCTGATAAGTCACCCAAGCAAAGTAATGCTCAGAATCATCCTCAACCGCTTAAAACCTATTGCAGAGGAACTGCTGGCAGAAGAACAGGCTGGCTTCAGGGCTGGAAGAAGCACGGTAGAACAGATCTTTAACTGCCGTGTTATGATAGAAAAACACCTGGAGCATCAACGTCAACTATACCATAACTTCATTGACTTCAAAAAAGCTTTTGATCGTGTCTGGCACGATGGACTCTGGCAGGTCATGAGATCATTCAACATAGAGGAGGACTGATCCAGATGGTAGCAGCACTCTACAAGAACGCCTCCAGCGCGTACTTCAACAACCACTAGGCGAGTTCTTCGCGATGACGATCGGGGTCCGTCAAGGGTGCCTACTCTCTCCCATCCTTTTTAACATCTTCCTTGAAAAAATCATGCAGGACACCCTCCACAACCACCTTACCTCAATCTCCATTGGTGGCAGACCCCTGTGCAACCTCCGCTTGCAGATGACATTGACCTCATGGCAGGCAGTAACAACGAACTTCAGGATTTGACGGACAGACTCTCCAGGCGAGCGGGGCCTATGGCATGGAAATAAGCTCAGAAAAAAGCAAAGTAATGATTATTTCCACCACGACAGCAGCAGCAACATCGTCATGAACGGCCAGAAACTGGAGGAGGTCAACAGCTTCAGTATTTGGGTGCCACCCTGACTAGAGATGGTTGCTGTACAGCAGAGATCCGTATCAGGATTGGTATGGCAACATCCGCAATGTCCAGCTGGATAGGATCTGGCGAAGCAACTCAATCAGCTTCAGTACCAAGCACAGGCTGTACAAGTCCCTCGTAGTGTCAATCCTACTCTACGGCTGCGAGACTTGGACGCTGCTTGCCGCAACGGAAAAGAAGCTCCAGGCCTTTGAGAAACAGTGCTTGAGAAGGCTGCTCCGCATCTCGGCGAACACAAAGACCAACGCATACGTACGGAGCACCGTAACCTCCCTCGTGGGCCCACATGAGCCCTTTCTGGCAACAGTGAAGCGGCGCAAGCTCGCCTGGTTCGGTCACGTCACCCGCCACAACACCCTGTCCAAGACGATCCTACAAGGAACCCTCGAAGGGAGCCGTCGTCGTGGTCGTCCGAGGAAAAGCTGGGTCACCAACATTAAAGAATGGACCGAACGCGAGATGCCAGACCTGCTCTCATCTGCTCAAGACAGGACCGGGTGGAAAATTCTGTCTGTTGCTGCTGCCGGACGGTCCCCCCTACGCCCGGACCGGGCATGGGACTGACCTGACCTGACCTGACTGGCATTACACTAAGATGTTTATGGACAGAGTCACTTTTTACACAGCTGAAATCAATCAAATTTTTAGATTTCAGGTCCACCAATGGTCCCTTTCATCCCAAAATTTTCTTTATCAAGAAAGTAAATTCAGAAGACAACAAGTCTGTCAGTGAATGTACAGCACTTGAATATTTTAATGAAAGTCCTGTCATAATCAGCTCTAAAAGCTAGCACTTATGCTAACAGTCCACTTTCCATTTCCTTAATCTGCAAAACCTCCTCCAGGTAACATCCATGAAAAACCAAAGTTAATAAAATAGAAAACTGCAAATAAAAGTTAATATTTTTTCTTATCAATAACATGTACAAATTAAATAATGAGAAGAGTCATTAGTGTGCTATTCTATGAACATAAACTGTAAAGTAATTAACTTACTTGTACATCTGATGTTCCTTTGACTTGAATCAGCTCCAACACTTGAGTGTTTCTTTGATGAGCGTATCACTCTGTCATCCTCTAAATTTTTAGTAACAGTACGGGTGGGAAGGGGAGGTGGTCCTTGTGATCCATGGTCCAACCAGTCAAGTAGTTCATGAGAAGAACCATGTACGGAAATGCCTGGAAGGGGTTCTTTGACCTCTAAGTCACAAGGGTCTACATTCTTTGATGTGGCTAGTGAAGACTGCGCTATATCTACCTCTGAAAGGCAAGGTGAGGAGATGCTTGGCAAAGTGCTGGGTATCTGATGTTCGCTGTCACTTTTAGGATCATGCCCAACAGCTGCAGCTCCTTCCATATCAGCAATCCCTTCTGGTGAGTCTGAAGCACAGTCCTGATCTTGTTTACCTTTTGGATGGTTTTTCTTTTTGTCAAAAAATGGGCAAAAATCTGTTGTTATGGGTGTGTGCTTTGTTGTTTGATCTATATGCATTTTTTGCACTACATCATTGAGGGTTCCTGAGAAAACAGCTTGATCCAAGTCACCACAAGCATCATTTTCTTTATGTGTCTGAAAACTTTGTAAAGTGTGATCAATCTTGTTGGGTTCTACGGATGACTGAGTATCGTCTGCCACAATTTCACACATACTGTCAGATGCGCTTACAATCATTATGTCCCCTGGCAGCATTCCTTCTGCCACTGCAGCAGCAGTTTCTGTGTGCTGTGATAATGCAGCTAATGCTGCACCTTCATCTTTAGTTCTTGCAGGAAAATAGTTCTCATCAACAGTGACATTTTTTGCATCTGCGTTGTCTTTGGATGTTTGGTTGCATGGTGGCAATAAGCTGGAGTGGTTCTGTGGGTTGACAGCGTCAAGATCAAAACTATGACTGTCTGCTGATGGCCTAGAAAGAATGGTGGAGTTGTTTAAAAAGCAAGGCTGAGCATCAACAAATTTACTAGCATCACTTACTTTAAAATTGCCTCTGTCTGGACAAGATGCTTCTGAACCCAAAATTCTAGGTCTAGCGTCTTTCTCGCTTTTATTTACATTTACTGCAGACCTAAATGTTAATGAAGCTGAGCCTGAGACTTGATCTTCTCCTGCTGATACACTTGCAACATTCGGACAACTGATGCTTTGAAATATAGTCATAGAGGAAAAATCCTCTTCTGAATAATTTCTTTCAGGCAAAGGTGGAGGAATAAGAGAATCAGTTGCAGGATCCTCTACCAGTGCAGGTGCATCTGCTGGAGTTTGAGACTGTCTGCTTAAGCCAGTCTGGCCACCACTAAGCCCACCAAATGAGTGTCGATCAGAAGAAGACACAGCACTCTGAGACTGTTTCTGGGACTTTTTGCGAATTATTACTTTAGAATTAGCATATAAATCATCTTCTTCTAGTTCTGAAGCAGATTTTGAGCTGTCCAGTTGTCCAGTACCTGAATGTTTTATCAAGAATTGACCAACCCCTGATTTTGATTCTGCAAAGCGACTGTTGAAAGTTGATGGCTGAATGCCTTCTCCAAGATATTCACTTGCCTCAGAGAGCAATGGTGAATGAGAATGAGAATTGAAGACAGGACTGTCTGTGAATGGACTGCCAAGTCCACTGTCTCTTCCACTTGCATCACTGTTAGTTTTGTCCTTAATTTGCACCCCTTGTCTAGTTGCTTTTTCTTTAGTTTCCATTCTCTCACTTGGTAATGATGAGCAAGCATTTTGATCCATGTGACCACGTACCTTCTTTCGAACTTCATCAAGTGTTTCATAATCAGGATCAAGTTCATCAAATATATCATCTCTCATACTATGCATCTGTGGACCTCTACAGCAGTTCTCTGTTGCTGCTGATACATACAAACCTTCCACATTAGGTTTGTCTTCTGCAAACTTGACAATGAAAACATCATCACATACTGCAGTCAAAGCCTCTTCACTCCGAGACAGAACATGATGAGCACCCGAAATTCGCTTATCTTTGCGAATCAACACTACTTCTTCTTTGTCCTGTTTTTGCCGCCTAGTCACTCGAAGTGGACTGGCCTTATCACATGGCCTATCAATTTCATTTTCTATGTCAAGCACATGAGATTCTGTGTTTTCATTTCTAGAGACATTATTCAGGGATGCTGCATCCATTGCAGAATGGTTAAAATCATAACTACCCTTACTTCCCAGACGCAAACATCTACGGAGCTTGCCAAAGAAACCTCCCCTTTGTGGGACAAAAGTACTGCTGGGGCAACACCTGCTGGGAGTGTCACTGCTCTGGCTTTGATGTCTCTTTGACTAAGCTTCTTCTTTGGCTTGGTTGAATTAGAATCCATGTTTACTACACTTTGCACCGGATAAAGTTCACAAAGCCTGCAGTGTCCAATGCTTTCATTCCAAATGACAAGAGTTTTTAGAGGATAGCAATCAATAACATTTTAACTCATACACATTCATCATATTAGAAGTGGTGCAGCACTAATCTAGTTTTACTTTCACAAAGTGTTGAGGTGTCCGATGCATTAACAATTCCTTTGTTCTTCTAGCACTAGATTTTCACCATTAAATTACTGAGTAATTCACTTTTTCCTCCTGAAAAAAAGAGAGAATTCAAAAATGTTGTAAGACTTACAGGTGGTAGATCATTCTCTTCTAAAAGATGCTCTCTATGAAAAGTTAAGACATCAATCTGTTGTTAATATATCATGTATTAATCAGAGCTGATCAACATAGTAAAACACACCTTTCAGAAATAAGATAAGTAAAAGCTTGTCCAAAAGGTTCAGTGTTAATGCAATGTTGTAGACCTAACACACCAGTCGCAAGAACCCTGCACTGTTGATAAAAATATCATTTGTCACAGAAAATAACTGATGAGCAAGTAAATATTTCACAGTAACTTCTGGCAGTGTTAATATTCATTCACACATGAAGCGAGGAGAAAAAATGTGAACATACAAGTGCGCCTTGATAAGCTTCCTTAGTCAAAGGATCGTCCATGGTTCAGTAGGCTGACAAGTTTCTGAAGCTCTCTTGACCCAATACTGGGAATAGGTGACTCAATTCTGTCTCACTTCTGCTAACGACATTTTTAAATATGAACAATACCCTTTATTCTAGCTGCATAAACTTCAGAAAAATGTACGAGTAACTCCATTAAGACTCGTCAATATACGTTTTAGTTATTAGTTTACACAAATTCGCTTGATCAACTAGTACTTTTCTTCGTGCAGACGACTCGATACCGACTGAAAATCTGAACAGGAAGAGCTATTAAATTAGAGCAGCAGAAAACCCACTTTTAAGAGATTTTTTAATATCAGTTTAAAAATTGTTCCTTAAATTTTTATCACTGTTATAATTTTTTTCAAATTACAGTGGTCAAGATATTTACAGTATTTTATGGGTGACAGAAAACTTAATTAATAGTATTTTACTTGTTCGCCTCTTCTGTGTTCCCTCCGAACTTTACATTCACTTCATTTTGCAAGGAGCCACGCAAGATGTTGGTGCTGTTTGAAACGGCGGCAGGCTATGCCGTCTTCAAGGTTCGATTTTAAAAACGTAGTTACATTCAAGAATTTTCATTTATGTAGTTATCCTTTCTCCAAAAAGGAATATTTATATGGGAAGTGTATTTTATGCTCGACGGATGAGTGTACGCAGTCTTTTCGTCGATGTGCACACCACGTGGTCCTATGTTAAATGTTCTTGGCTCTTTTTGCCATTCTCATCATAAGTAATCTACCCCACTACGATAATTTTGTCAAAGACATTTATCGTTTTGAGCAATTTCTTTTTGTATATTTTTGAAGAAATTGCTCGAAAAATATATTCATACTTCTATGCAAGTGCCATGAAATGACGTATTTAACCTATACATTTATAGTGTTTCTCTTCTCACCGATTAAATAGCCTTAGAGTTAGAAAGAAATGAATTTAAAAATAACATTAAAAACAAGGAAATACCAGTCACGCTTTTCATGCAATATCCCATGAAACAATCATTGTTTTTGAATGCTACCGCTGTAACGAGAATCAACGACTCGTGCACGGTCTGTTCATGCACTTGGAAGATTTTACAGCTCATTTATGAAAGAAACCTAGGTAGACTAAACGTTCTCTTTGCTGATTACAAACCACAAGTGAATTGTTTTCAACATTCTCTTCGCCGATCTCAGACAGGTGTGAATAGTGTGCTATCTTCGTTTGATACCAGTGCGCGAACGGGTGTTTGATCGTCTGTTAAAGAATAACTACACTTTAAATCTATATAAAAATAACATATAACAAAACACATACAATTCCCGCTTTATTTATATGCTGGTTTTGACAAATAGTCCCATGAGAATGTCTGCTAATCCATTCAGCTACACTACAAGACCCAGTGTCTGCATAAGGAGATGTGGGTTTTGCCTGAGACAAATGCATGAAAAGGTCTGTTAATCCTTCAACAGGGCTTCTGCTAAGGCTAAATTCTTTGGGGTCCCAGGGACCCCTTCTTCAGATTTTTAAGGGGTCCCTGTTCTTCGCCCAAATTTGAAGGGGACCCCATTGACAAAAATTGAAGGGGTCCTCCGAACTTTTAATGCGTACTGTACGCAATTTTTTGCGTAAGCAGAAGCTCTGCTTCAAGGCATATTATGCTCCGTAGAAGACACCATTTGGCAGCACCACAAGACCCAGTGTCTGCCTATGGACAGACCATAAGGAGAAGTTGGTTCATGCGCAGACCTTGAGACATTGGTTCTTGCTGGGTTGTTGGGTCTCGTTACACAATAAGTCATGAAGGTAAAATACTGAACACTCGAAGTGCCGTTAAGAAGTCCCAACGAAAATCTATGGGTAAGTCTTCTGGAGTATGATGTACTGATGTTTATTAAATTACACTCGAAAATTGCCTCTCTAGTGTCTGCCTGATAAAGAGATACGCTTTGGGTTACTTAATGCTGTATTTATGTGAACAGGTCCTCAGTGAAAAGAAGCTCAAGCATAGCGAAAACCTTTACCTGGACTTCCAGAATCCAGAATCGGCTGCAAAGATGTGCGTTTGACCAGCTTGAATATCTAAGACCCTTTCTTGTTAAATATTATTTTACATCACAGTGATGAAAACTTTATCCCAGCTCACTTTGAGTTGGCCCAAGGTTAACAATGAAGATAGTTTTTAATCTGAGTGATGTCAGTATCAGTGTTTGTGTCTTGCGATTGCCAGCATGGCACACGATTTACATGTATGTAAATAAAATGTATTTGGTTGCTAGCTTCTTGCAATCCTCATATTGAGACAAGTTCATATCCCCTTCATAATGTCTTAAAAACTTCTAGTTTTCCATCTATCCCTACATTGAACAGAAAGTGTGCAAAACATAAGTTAGGTTATGGCTGATATGCTTGGTGACCATTTTTGCCATTGTATGTTCTTGCACTACGTTTTTTTTAACACACCATTATTTTTGTTTCAGAGTCAAGTTGAAGCATTTTCAAAAGTTCAAAGATATGACGGATGCTTTAGCTGGTAAAGTGACACATTCACTCTAGCATATGGCACTTTCTTTTGTTGTCTAACATATTGATAGGCTTCACATATTATTTCTAGTTATGTGAATGGTATCACCTTTTTGAGCAGTTGGAGTGCTTAAATTGGTTTGAAATATGTACACGGTTTGCATAAATCTATATAATTGGTCTTCTGCAAAAAAAAAAAATAATAAAAAGCTTTTTTGATGGTTGAAAATTTACAGGTAGGCAGAAATTTCAAGACTGCATAAATAATCTGTTAATATTTGCCCCATATGGAGAACTTAATTTCTAGCAGGAGTAAGCAGGTACCACTTGGAAGAAGTAAGCACGTCTGACTTTAAATGTAACAGGAGCTACAGCAGCAGTAGAAGGGAAGATAAGCAAGACCCTGAAGAAGGTACTAAAAAAGCTTGGAGATGTACAAGAAGATTTGGCTGTATCTGATGCAAAACTTGGCAGTCTTATCAAGGTATTTTCATTTGGTCAACTTCCTAGAATTGAGTTAACATAATCCAAGATATTTTTACTTGCTGACAAGAAATGATGGTTACAAATGTCTGAACTGAATTTAGGTGAGGAACAGTTTCAAGTTTCTGATCTTGTCAGCAATAAAAGACTTGATCTTAAGTGGTGCGGTAATTTAAAAAAATTGAGTGACAATTGCAGATGCAATTGACACATTTAAAGATTTAGATCAGGGATGCACAACCTACGGCCCGCGGGCCATATCCGGCACGCGAAACTTCTGCCCACAGTGCAAGAAATCGGCATGTAGTAATAAAAGAAGACCTTAAAAAAACGGAAAAAAAAGGAAGAAGAGTATTTATCCCCACGTAGGGGCGTTTCCCAATCTTTTTTTCGATGGACGAACATTTCTATTCAGTGCTCTGACTTGGTGTCTCTACGATGAGGCCGGACATTCAGAAGTTGGTTTCGGGAAAACAACTTCAAATATCCCACAAATTACTACATAATTAATGGTAAGTACAACTTGTTTCTAATAACAAATGGTATCTGCTCTTTTTTTTTTTTTTTTCCTTTTTGTATTTTTGCGGTGAAGTGGCCCGCGACACGGCTGTCCGAAATGGATATGGCCCGCGACACGGCTGTTCGAAATGGATATGGCCCGCAGGCCGAAAAAGGTTGGGCATCACTGATTTAGATTGTAATAATTAAGGTGTTTTTAAGAAAAAAGGAAGAGTAGGTTAAATGAGATATAATCATATTCAGTATCATTTCCACTCTGCATTTCCAATTTGAAGTAATCATTGATAGTTTCAAGTATAGGTATGTCTTGATTGTCAGATGCCACCATGTTTCACATCTTTTAACTACTGATTCTAATCCCTATTTGTTACAACAAAGGCTTTCTGCAACTCTTTTCCTTGTTTTGTTGGGGTAAAATTTTATGAAACGATCTCCTAATCAATGTTAGTCCAACCAAGCTTGCACTAGGAAAAGACGCGTGATGCTCTGCTTGTACTGATTAAATGCTGTATTTAAGATATGATAGTAAATAGACAATTGTTATTCTACACACAAATTTTGAGCAGAAATAATCAAGATCATCAATATATGACATACCATTTCACTTGCCTTTAAGTGCAAAAAAGGTTGGGTTCCATGGGTAAAAAAATTGATATATAATTAATCACTTATTGTACTTTTGGCAGTTAAGACAGCTTTGAAGGATTTGAGATGCCCATACTCTCAGATGAACTTATTTTTTACTTTTTAAAAAACCGACAAGAGATGATGATTAAAGCAAAATGTCTGAACTTCTGAGCTTTTGCAATGAAAGATTGTAAGTTCCTGATCTTGTCAGTGATTTGCCACTTCTCATCTTATGTAAGATGTTTATACATGGCTGAATTGATTTTCATAACCCTTTTTACACGGCAAAAATTGCATTAATCAAGACTACACATACAGTATATTTTCATGTGCTCCAGAATAGCATGCTTTTTCTTGTCCCTGTGATGTGGATGTTAATATCACAAGGATTTTAGCCTGGGAAAATTGTTAATGGCTAGTGATATCTGAGATGTTTTTATTTTTTAGCTTGATGCATTTTTTAGGTCCTGTAAGATAAAGTGATGTGGCTTCACCATTTGAGTCTGTGAGATTTTGGGCACTGTTTGGAAATGATACAAATGTGAAGAATGCTGTGTATAAAACAGACCTACACAATGACATATTGAAATTGATGTTCACTGTTAAAAATCACTTTTGCTATCAAGGTTGTGTTTGCATCTTATTTAATTCTACTTGTTTCCTTCAAGAAAGTTTAACTATGAATTGCAAAGCTATTTCCACTTTTTCTAGAGGTTTTGTTTTAATATACTAAAGCTAGCACTTTTCAGTTTTAAGATAAGCAAGTATCCCTTTTGATCTTAAATTGGCAAGTAAATCTTATGTAGGAATGAAATTCCAAAATGGCTTTGTTAGGAGTTTTTCATTATTTCAATTAAATACATATTTGTGGATGCTGATGAGAAATGATGATTAAAAGTAAAATGTCTGAACTTCTGAGCTTAGGCAATGAAAGATTGTAAGTCCCTGATCTTGTCAGCTGCTTCTTTCCACTGAATGCATACAATTTTAGAAAAGCATGGAGTGCACTGATTACTCGGGTTTCTCTCCAAACTTTGTCACAAAATTTACGCTTCAGTATTGAGGTTTGACACTGATTTTTCAAAAGAAAAAAAAAATTACTGCTGAATGTTTTAAATGTACTAAAATTGTAATGGGCAGTGAGCATATATATTTTAATTTTGTTTTTCATATGCTTATATTCTTAGAGGTTTTGTTGCAGTTTAAGATCTTTGCTCATCTTAATAAGACTTAATTTGATGATGCTAAGTGTATAACCTATTTTTAGTTACATATCTGTATTTTAGATTCTCGTTTGCAGGACAAATTCCAGTTTTCATGTGTTTCAAATTCCGCTATACAAGAGCTGATGCGTTGCATTCGATCTCAAATGGAAAGTCTTATCGTCGGCTTACCTGATAGAGAATTGTCTGCCATGTCTCTTGGTCTTGCACACAGGTTAGTGTATTTGAAAAGCTTAAGTGAAATTAATATTCCTCAGATGTTGTTAACAGTAGTAAGCTTTTTTGAGGCAAAGAAATTATGAATTTGACAAGACATGATGAAAACAAGTGTCTGGACCGCTGAGTCACCATGAGGATATCCTTTTGAGTACCTGATCTTGTCAATTTCATCAGGGGGTACTTAATCAGATACAAGATTCCATATGTTCTTTCTTACTGGTCTGGCCTATTTTTTTTTCCAGCCTTTCCAGGTACAAGCTGAAGTTCAGCCCAGACAAAGTTGACACCATGATTGTACAGGCAATTTGTAAGTATACAGGCTTGGTAAGAAGTGTGTGCAGTAACTGAAGTCGGTATAACTGTCACTCTTTTGGAGAATATTTTTTCAAATGATCCATGTTGTGATGTGCATTGGGAAGTTTTGAGTGAAAGTCTACTATTCTTGTGTTTCAGCGTTGCTTGATGATCTGGATAAGGAACTGAATAACTACATCATGAGAGCTAGGGAGTGGTATGGTTGGCATTTCCCTGAGCTCACAAAGATCGTTACAGACAACTTTGCCTTTGCAAGAACAGTCATTGCTATTGGTAATTGCAGTCAGCTTACTTGATATAGCACAGGAATTTAATGTGAGATGAAGAGGTAGAACAATAAGTATTTAGCTAAAAAGAACTTATAAATTTGTAATCCAGCAAAAGGCCAATCAAAAGCTGTCCCAGATAGTGCATCCCTCCTGACACCTCTAAAGATGAAAACGATACCTTGTGCAGGTGACAAAGTGAATGCAGCCAAGTGTGATCTGTCCAAAATACTACCTGAAGAGGTTGAGCAGGAGGTGAAAGATGCTGCAGAAATTTCCATGGGAACAGAGATATCAGAAGACGATATAATGAACATAAAATTCCTTTGTGAACAGGTTTGCATCTTTAGTGTTAACTTTCAAAGTGAACATGGTTTTCAGGAAGCTGTTTGAATGTTTACCTAGGTTTTTATTTTTAACAGGGGTGCTTTTCATTTACTGCTGCATGGTCAAAAGTTAAATTGACAAAGGTATAAACAGTTTTATATGCCATCGGTTTTAGTGGAATTTTTACATTTTTTGCAGGTGATTGAAATTTCAGAATACAGAGCCAAGTTGTATGACTACTTAAAAAACAGAATGATTGCCATAGCTCCTAATTTGACTGTCCTCGTTGGTGAGCTGGTTGGTGCTCGACTTATATCTCATGCAGGTAAAGTAATTGATATTAGTCAATTTTTTCTACTCAAGTGAATAGTTTTAGAATCTGCAGTTAGTGTTCTTGTTAAACTTATTTCCCCTCATGTATGAAGTTGAATCATGCAGGATCTCAATGATTACATTTGTTGTCTTAACGTGTTGATGAAGATAATTGATAAGGCAGACTATGAGAGATTCTGTGATGTGCAAGTTTGGAGCATTTCCTGTTCTGGTAGTTAGTGTACAGTCTCCAAAATAGTAATGCTTAATCTTTTTCTATATTTTGCTTTTTATAATCCCTTAAGTGTCGGCCAAAGCAATTTCCATACACTTTTGTATGCCCTATAAATGAATTGTCTGAATCTCACATTTTAACTTTATTTTTATGTACTCGCTGTTTCAAAGTCTCCTATGACATTTGTACAAGTTATAAATATCATTTAAAGATGTTTTTATTTTAGATGATAAGTAAGTTTTTAATCTGTATGAAGATAATCATGATGGATTAAGGAAGATTCTTTTTGTTAAGAACATGTGGTCATTTATGGTTTGGCCTTTGCTTGGGTTGTGGCTGAATTTTTATTTTAAAACATTTGGGACATTTTTTCCATTACCAAACAGGGTCATTGCTGAACCTGGCCAAGCATCCATCCTCTACTGTTCAGATTCTTGGAGCGGAAAAGGCCTTGTTTCGTGCTCTGAAGTCCAAGCATGATACCCCTAAATATGGTCTTATTTACCATGCATCTTTGGTTGGCCAGACAACAGCCAAGAACAAGGGAAAGGTGAGGTCATCATGGAACAATTTATAGACATCATTAATTCTGGAAACTCAGTGATTAGTGAACAAAGTAGTGGTCGGAAATCTGCATGAAGATAATTTTTTTACATAAATGAGAGTTTCCTCATTAAAGGATGTTTTAGGAAATTTCTTTAAGCCATTTCAAGTGACAAAGACTATTTTTGGCTGTAGCTTTCTCGGATGCTGGCAGCAAAGGCAGCACTTGCTATCCGAGTGGATGCATTAGGGGAAGGAACAGACTGTGAACTGGGAGAAGAACACAAAGCTAAGTTGATGATGAGAATGCAGCAATTGGAAGACAAATCGGTCAGTACCTTACACTTAAGTGATACAGTAGCATGCAAGCAAATACTTGTTAATTGTTTTACTGTAGCTTGGAAGTGCTGCAGTTTTATAGTTTTGGATGTATTTTCCTATTTCGTTGCCTGGTGTTGCCAATGATGTCAATATGTATTTCTGATACTTTTGATGTTAACTAATTTTCGTCACTACCTCTGAGGCAAAGCACCAGATAACCAGTTTACTCAAACTTGGTCACATTGTTTAAATAAGTAAATAAAGTTACTGATTTGAAACTTTCTGTAAAAATTCATTGTGCAGCAGTTACTTGATAACGTTTTTAAACAACACATAGGAAACATAAGAGCAGTGTGTGCTTAGATTCTTAATTGATCATTTTGCATGCGTTGCTGACATATAAACTAGGTTTTCCTTTTATATATACCTTATAAACTTGCCTTCCTAGATCACTAACTGTAACAAAAGAAAAGCTTTCAACAAACTACGGTATAACAATTTGAATTCTACTAATATTTATCTAGAAAAACGCGATATCCATGGCTGTATTATACATGGTTATTACAATTTTTTGAAAATTTATGCGTCCAGAGAGAATAGCTGGTGCAGAAAGTGCACAACTCTGGTGCGTTGATAAATGTGCCTGTGATGTTATCGTTGTGTTACTGATATATTTGATGTCATTAACAATTCGTCACTACCTCTGAGGCACATTTCATTGAAATATGTTGAGATCTGTCATTTTCAGTTACACTGATTTGTTTCTTTTTTATTCACAGGCAAGAAGAATTAGTGGAACAGGAAAGATGCAGGCCAAATGGGAGCGATATGAAAACAAAAGGTGAATGATTTTTATGCTATGGACTGCACACACATAAGTGATGTGCATGTTTTTGCTGTACAGTCTCACACATTTGCTTCCTAGCATTCTTCTCTAGGATTTTCAGATTACAATGTATCAGCCTGATTTACGGATGGTGTCATTGATTATGTCCCAGACTTTTTGTTTTTATTTTATATATTTTATACATTATAAACCATAGACTTTCTTTCAACAGTTGTATTGTGTGGTCTATATTTCTAGCCAAGTTTTCACATACAACACTGCAGCTGATTCAACCCTCCCAAGTGTCTCCAAAAAGAGAAAGTTGGTTGATGGTGCTGAAGAAAGACCAAGCAAACTATTAAAGATAGAACCTGTTGATGGAGCTGGAGATGCATCTGCTGTTGGTCAGTTATTTAAAACTTTTATTTTGTAACAACCTCTGCAACCTGCACTACATGCTTTTTTTCTTTTGCAGAGAAGCGCATAAAATTCATTAGTTTTGATTAAAGACTGGTTTGTATTTGCTTTTGCACCTTGTAACCGAGTGTTGTCCAACCTTTTCTCTCCCGAGGTTCCACATTACATAATATAAAATCTGACAGGCTAGAACATGCTGGTTTTGCCAGGATCAAGATGTTAAAAATGAAATTATGTTGTGTCTGATTACAATGAGGTAGCCAGATAATGCATCTTTGATGGCTGGATGTAGTTCATGGACTATAGGTTGGGCACTCCTGATGTAACCTTTTCCTGTTTTTGCTTTCAGAGCCTGCTAAAAAGAAAAAAAAGAAGCACCAGGAGGAGGATGCAGATCACATTCCTGACTTAAATGCTTCTCAGACATCCTCAGGTACATATTACTGATCCTTTTTTATTTTTACAGATTTATTTAGTTATTTTGATCTTATTAAGATTTTAGTTTTTTTTACTGGTGTTTTATAGACCGATTAGATTTTTTTTCTGTTTTCTAGATGCCACTGGGGAGAAAAAAAAGAAGAAAAAGAAAAAGAAGCATGCAGAAGACACAGATGATTGAAGTGGAAGAATGCTGAATTTGATTTGCTTCTGTAAATGCCATATATAAAAAACAAATATGTAGTGTAAGAGGAGCTGAATGCAGAGTGAATGGTTGGGTAATAAAGCAAATGGTTTTATATATATTGTGTGTATGTGGTATATTTCAAGGTTTGGTATATTGAGCAAATTCAGTGAGTGGCTGAGAGAATGATGACACTTGTTGACTCTTTGCATGGTTGTGTATATAAGGAAATCATATTGTTTCCTGACTAAAAAAAAAAAGTGGGTGAACTCCGCTGTCTGTACAACATGACACCTGGTCACATGTGATGTTTCTGACTGCAGGGTTGAATACACTGACCACAGGAGATTTTGTTGCACATGTACATATTTAAAAAAAAAAGTGTTTATCATTGTCTCAAGACCTGTATAATGCAGATTAGTTTTGGCAGCATGTATAAGGCAGAGAAAAAATAAAAATGCACTTCAAACCTTGTAAATTTTAACTGTATCAAATATGCTGGCTCTCATTTGGTACACAACTTCGTGTAGTAAAGCTTTTCAGAAAAAAAAAATGTGTATGCCTTGCAGTTTTAAATGTTTAAAAGTGGTTGTAAAGCTAGGCTAATGCAAAATTTCCAACTTGCTAAAATTCACTGAGAGAACTCTTAAGAAGAAAATCAACCTTTCTGCTTTTATTCTATCAACACCTACAAATTAAAATTTTAAGTTCTCAAACCCATGATGCAGCATGTTAATATTTAACTTGTCTGTGCTGCTTTTAATCTTGGGATCTAGTTTGCAGTGTGATCTATGCAGTGTTATTGTTTGCCAGCATTAAAGACCAACCTGGTTTATATTTTCTTCTGAAAACGGTAGATATAGATGATATAAATCTAACCTTTACTCTAAATATCAGCTTTCAAAACCGATTTGTTAATTATTTGCTCACAAATGCAATTCTTACGTGCAATCAACGAGCAGTGTAGAGTGCATGACATAGTACACTGTTGACAGCACTTGATCACAAATTAGGAAAATTGATGGATTTTTGAGGCTGACATTTACAGGTTGGTTTATATCTACTGATATCTGGAAAAAATGCAAATGGTTCCGGCTGTTCTTTAATCATGTTTAGCTGGCAACCACAGGAAATGAAATAAATGAGTCGGGGGTTCTCTTCCTCCACATCCCAGAACTGACGTTAAAGGATTTTCTTGTTGCCGAATAAGCATCTGAAAATCTTACCTGTAATATCTTTTTATTATGTAGGTTACACCATGACAAGGTTACATTTCATGTCATTTGGGAGGATGGGGTAGAGCAGTTTTTCACAAACAGCACGATCTTTCAAAGTGATTGCACAATATGGAGGGAATGAGCGTACCTGGCGAATAGAACTAGGAACTTCCCAGAAGATCTAAGCACAGAGCCAATGACAAGTAATTTACACTGTTGCACCTTTGTTGAAGATTGTAATAAAAACTAGCTCTCAAGGTAAGAGCAATCGATTAATATAAGTACCCTAGTACAGTGGTTCTCAAAGTTTTTCGGACCGTGGACCACTTTACTTAAGTAAAAGCTATGGCGGACCACCAAGGCCTAAGTAAAAAAATATGGCTGACCACCAAGGCCTGTACTATGAATTTCAAATTTAAGTTGCCGCATTTTGTTTCATTTTAATTCAAAACTAAATGTCCTTTTGTGACAGTAGTATAGTAATAAGTTGACATAAAACTACGTACCTCGTTCTTTGTAATTAAAATGTTAATGAGAGGAATGTATCACTTTAAACATCACTTTACTGACATGACGACTGTCAGCCGCGGACCACCTGACTTATGCCCTAGTAGACGGGCTCTTCTAAAATGCATTACAGGTGACTTCTGAAAATAATCCCAATAAAGCAAAGATTTACTACAGTAATAATTGTTTAGAAATTTATGAATCCAACAAAAGGTCATAAAGCACAATCAACAGGTGTGAACAAGTAATCACTTTTAAAATGTACTTGTATTCTTTTTTCACAATTGTCATAACAGAACACAAACTGTCAAAGGCAGGTGGGAGAGGTAGCCAAAGTAGAGATGCTTATACCACAAAATAGCCATTACAATTTTTTTAATCATATCTAGAAGGTCTTAATGGTGAAGTTATACTATAACAAGTATGTTTTAAGCTTTCATGGATTAGTGGGGTGATTTAAAGAATGTTTAATAAGGTTAGGCTCCATATAAATTCTGTTTCCCAAAATAGAAATATAACATCCATATGTTAGTGAAATACATGCACAGAGAAAACTATTGGACACATCAAGGCTACATGAGAGCTGAGGCTATATTTAAGGTTACAGCACACTCTAGAAAATTTAGTACATTTATAATTGAATACAGTCAAAATTTTCATCATAATCACTTAGAACTATTTTTTTTTTTAGATATTTTTATCACGTTGCAAAATGTTATTAATAACTCAAAACAACAAAAATTTTTCCAGAGTGTATCGAATTTAAGTTTGATTGATGATGAGCAGTTTTGTATCTTAAGAAAGATTTTGGAAAAGACAAAAAAGTAATGTAGCAGCCAACCAACTCTTTAAGCTCCAATGTGCACATTCCCAAATTAATGCATATATGCCAGAACCATAATTATTATCTTAACTAGTCCTCAAGGAAATTTTCATGCATGTTGGGTTTCCTTGTCTTGGGTAGATTCATCTGTTGAAACAGTGTTCTCACTTTGAGTATTCTCCAGCCACAACTGTTCAGCAGGTGACAAATTGGTGGTCTCATTGTCAGCGTAGTGCCTGGGATCATCAAACTCGGGTCCCAGTGTCCAGAGTGTCTCCAGGTCATAATGTTGCCTTGTTTCTGCCTTGAAAATGTGCACAGCTATGTTTCCTACAAAAAGAAAGAGTTATAGAACATACAATATGTGCTAAATCAGGGGTGTCAAACTCAATCACACAGGGGGCCAAATCTCACAATATTCCACAGTTCGCATGTATAATTCACAGTCCACATGTATCATGCACCGTTCCCATATATAATTCCAGTTCATATGCATATATATAATCCACAGTCCTTTGGGAAGCTATACACAAGTTTGCTTCCCACAAAGTAACGTCTCCTCAAGACGGACCTCTGCTCGCCAGCCCGCAGATTCAGAAAGTGATGAGTTTCTATTAGTCTGAGGCTGAGCTGCTTCATCCTACACCTGGGGTGTCCCTAGTCACCCTTTGATCTCAGAGGATTCAGGGAAGTTAACAGGTACTCAAAATCTTTGACCCACTGCCGTGTTCAGGTCAGTGTGCCCCGTGTCACAGGTCAGATTTATGGGCCCCTTGACCATGCTTTCAGGTCATTAACAGAAGCAGTGGTAATTAACTTCACTAAAAGTAGAAAACACATTTTCAAGAATCATCACATGGCTTGCTGTGTTTGAAATGAACTTTTCTGTCGCTTGCACTTTTTTGTCGCCAGGCCATTAACAATGATTGCCTAAAATTCTTTCGCGGGCCAGGTAAAATTTGATGACGGGCTGGATCCTGGCCCATGGGCTGTGTGTTTGACAATTCTGTGCTAAATGGTTCTGTATCCCAAGCACATTTTTCTATGGAATAACTCATCTTGAAACAGCATGTATTTCTCAAACTAACATCATGATAATAAAATTAAAATTTATTTTATTATCGTTAAATTTTACCTAGATCCATGGCAAACCAGTCCTTGCAGTCTCTTCCTTCTAATTTAAACTGTCTGTCTGTGCTTGCCCTCTTTTTCTTATACTGAAAAAAAAACAATGAAAATTTATCTTCAAATAAAAGTTTACAAAAAAAGGACAAAACATTGTAATTTAAACCTTTAGTACACCTTGTATGTGCCAAAAGGTAAAATGTTCATAAGGTTAACGGTAGAGATTACATGGGCAGTAAACATTTGGACTACTGTCTTCCTTCAATATGGTACCCACTTATGCAAAAGAGGCAGGGAATATTTCCAATCAGGCTAAAGTAAGCCTGAAACCAACATGCTCCATATCCAAGCCCATTAAGCACCTTGCACAGATCTTCTCAAATATGCTTGCTACAAGTAAAGCTCTCAAATGTAAACTTTATTTGCTTTACTTCAAATATCTATTGTTAAAGATTTAAAGAGGTCTTACAAGCCATTCAACTGAGGCAGCCATAGCACGCATATGTCTCAATGATTTTCCTGTAACAATGACCATATGGTCAACAAATCGAAGTTCAGGAGCAATATCAAGGACACGAATATCAACACCATTTTCCTCTTCCAGCAATTTAACAAGTTCTTCCACATCAAATGGCCCAGTCTTTCCTCCTGAAACATTTCATACATAAATTGACTGAAAAAATTTTAAAAGAACAAACTTTGTGTGTGTGTTTGAAGATGATAACTTTTTCTAGAGAAAGGTTTGGTTAAAAAAAAAAAAGCCCAAACTAGACAGAAGATTACAGTAGTCCATAAAACATGTGAGACAGGTGGGAGGTAAGAGGCACTTGTATTTATTAAAATGGCATATTTCACAAAAATAATTATGTGCACATTTCATACAGATAATTACACATACTCTCTGTCGAAATTGGAATGCATCTTTCAGACATGTACTCTTCCATTGTGTTTTCAGCTTCATCTTGGTAACTGAAATCCTCAATCTCAGCATATGATTCGTTTTCCTCTAGTAAGGTTTCAATGTTTATGCTTGAGTTATTGGCTGTTGCTTCAAGTCCTGTATTTTTTCTTTGCTCCAAGTTCTCGTTTTGATATAGTTCCTCTCTCCCTGGATGCTCAGAAAACTGATGAGCAAGCTGGTTCATCCAAGCCTTTACCTCTGGATCACTTTGGAGCAGTTGCCTATTTTGTTTGATGTCGTCATTTTCGTAGCTTTGAGAGGATGAGTAGTAACGAAGAGTCTTGCACTGAAGTATTTTAAAACATCTTGATTTGTCCAACAGCTGCAACTGCTTGCACCCACAAAGTTTTGTTATTGTCGAAGAAGGTATCGCTTTAACGCATATCTTAGAAATAAATCTGATGCTCATCTTTCCTATCTTAGTTACAAAGTGTTTCTACTTATTCTTTTAGACTACTAAAATAAAAGTCCACTTCAGGTGCACATCACGACCAACACATGCATACTGTAACGCTCACCCCTAGAACGGAAACAAAGTAGTTCTCGCTAGGTCGTGAATACTAGATGTGTAAATAATTTACTATAATAAGGTTAGTAATATTATCAGATAGTTTAAGTATTGATGTTCATTAAAGAAAAAATTATAAATTTTTAGATTTGTATGTCGCAAAAAGATTACTTCACTCGAAACAGACTTTTCTATGGTCTCATCCTTTTTCTTTAAGTTTTTTTTTTCAGGGTAACAGGAGCAACCAATTAATTACCTACCTATGGTAAAGTTGCGATCTAAAATCCACTCGACATAAGTTTGTGGCAAATCCTACAATCATCTACTTCCGAAAAATGGCATATGAAACAAGTGTATAACTGCAGAAAAAAAAAAAGGGTCCTGTGACCAAAAATGTACAGCCATGTCGTCTGCTCTTCGTTATAACGGAGTGTCAGTTACCGTAAGTGTGCGCAGTTACAAGCAACGAGCTACAAGCAGATATTCAGTTTGATTGTTATAGGATATTCAGGTGTACCACGAACTTATTGGGTCTATTGCCTCTGTGGTTGAAATGTATGTATGACGACAAAGATGAGGTAATCGGAAACATCGTCAGTTTATATACGTTTCCTCTACCCTCCTACCATATTTATTTCTGTAACCAAAATCACTCTATACATAGAAATCAGTTTGGCGATCTATAAATTTACATTAATAAAATAAAAGAAGCAAACATAGCATCAAAAGCCGAAGAGAATAAGAATATTTTACCACAGAAAATCGTTTGAAAGGTACGAACAGTAAAATAGAAATAATGATAGCATAGGGAGATAGATTTGAAAGTGTGTCATTGTTCCCCATAAATACTTAGACTAAAATTTTATTAGTTGCTGATAATTTAAGTTTACTTACTACTACAGATTTCTCTGCGATGGTACTACAAAGAAAAAATATTTAGCATCGCTACTGTCCCTTTGAGAAGTGGCTACCTTCATGTACTGCTTAGCACAAAGCTGTGTAACATCTAATGCAAGCCATAAATACTAGTTGTTTTGGTTCTGGTCCTTCTAAATAATTTTTATTTATGCCATGATGGCAACACATATGATACGTTTAAGCTGTTACAACTTTAACAATTAGCATGGCTACTTCTGTCATTCTTGGCTTCTGACTTTATTTCTTTTTCAAAAGATAATTACATTGCAGTCACATTTTTCTTCAGCTGTTCTTTACATCACCAAGGAAATATCTCTGAAAACAATCATCTGAAATTTGTTGGCTGATTCTGATGCAAACTCCAACAACCATTATGGCAGGTATGTCATTCTTTAATAAAGAGTATTGTATTTCTTGCTCATTATGCATTTTACCTCTGATCGACATGTATAAGATGTTTTAGTGAAAATTACTTAATAAAATGTTAAAATAATAATCCAAACTTCAGAGGTAAAATGACTTCAAATGATTTAAACCACTTTAAATAACTGTTCTTTGTTTTCTGTTGAATTGTTACAGAGCAATCAAAGCAGTGTAATTTAGCTGACGCAACGCCTAATGGTAGTGTGGAATCATCAGCTGTTCAAAGGAGTGGAAGATCAGTTCTGTGGATTCCAGTCATCTTTGTGTCAGCCACATTTATTCTTTACAACCTCTCAGTTAATTTCCCACAACAATCTTCAAACTCTAACAGGTATTTAACATAAAGCTGGTCCTGAGAAAAGTATGGTCTCGAACACCTCATTCCCCAGCAACCAATGGGTGAACAGACTACATTCAACCTTTGACCTCTGCATGGGACATTTTCTTTGAACTTTCACTTTTGTTAATGAAAACAGCATGAAATCTTTAATCAGGCAAATCCACAATAAGCCTTCACCACTAAAATTCACATTATTGTTATAAATGTATATGTATGGAATAGTGTTTGCAGGGGAGAGATTCTTTAGGTTGAGAGGTTTTAAAAGATCAAATTTTGAAAGAGCCTTCCTCCTTTGTATTATAGCACAACTTTAGGAAGGGCTATGACATCTGTAACATCCAAAACAACTTATGTGAATATATGTTATGCTGTTCTTTGAAAAAAGTTGTTCCTGTATTACTGGTAATATAAAGTACAAAAAGCTTGCTGGGATCATAAACTATACAATCATCATCATCATCATTTTTTATAATTGACAGGGCTTCTGCTAAGGCTAAATTCTTTGGGGTCCCAGGGACCCCTTCTTCAGATTTTTAACGGGTCCCTGTTCTTTGCCCAAATTTGAAGGGGACCCCATTGACGAAAATTGAAGGGGTCCTCCGAACTTTTAATGCGTACTGTACGCATTTTTTTGCGTAAGCAGAAGCCCTGATTGATCACAGTGGTGCATACTTTTAGATCCAATGGATAGATTTATGTTTACATAGGCAAATCACTTTGCTTTGAATCTTAAATGGGATAATTTCATTTCTGTGGTTATGATAAATGCTGCTCATTTTATTTGATTAATATATAATTTTTTTATACTAGTGAAGGCCACAGTGCAGATGTTAGTTTGTGGGTCAAAAGCCACCAATGTTTAAAAAATATATCAGCCCTGTAGAAATGAAAGTTTTTTTATTTGAAGAATTTATTTGAACTATAGTTTTAATTTTAGCTGATTATCAGCTGATAAGGTTAGCTCAAACCTCATTTGAGTAGGCTAGCAGTTGTAAGGGAGTGTAGCATTGTTGAATACAGTATCTAAGAGTTGGCTTCAGGAAAGTAAGTGCTTTTTTAATATCTTTCAATCATAACTGCAACATTTCTGTTACAGCACTTTGATGTTTCCAAGCAGCTTTGAGGAGCTGACATCACTATCAGAACATTTGAGAATGTACAAAGATAATCATTTTGTTTATGTGCTGACTGTGTTTTGTTGTGCGTACATCTATAAGCAGACCTTTGCCATCCCTGGCTCTGTCTTTTTGGCAAGTATATGCAGAGGAATGATAGTTTTTAGATACTCAGCAGAAATCATAAAACATGGAAAGTTATAACTATGGGGTGATATGTCCACTAATTCATTGAGAGATTTATATCTTAAAGCAAATGACAATATAGAAATAACTTAATATTAATATTGCTCTGAATATTTATGGGAAAGATTATGGCTAGAAAAGTACAACAGTAGTTCAAAAACAGTAATGGATTGCTCATGCTGATGCCATATGAATTCTTTATATGTTTATGAAACTATATATACATACACATAGTGTGTGTATGTTGTGGGAAGTTGGGTAGGTGTTTGGTTAGAGGAAATGGTAGGAAAGATGAATGAGAGGTGGAGATGGAGTTGTTTTTTTTTTAAAACTAGCATGTTCCTTGAGTTTCTACCTTTTAGTGAATGTAATAAGTGCCCTTTATAACACGTATGTGCTACCTGTGGCAAGTTGTCGCCTTTTGGTTAGAAACTCTCCTAAGGTTTTGCCATCTAGGAATTTTCTCACCACCAGAAGCACTAACTGGGATGTGGTCAGATACATTAGGGTAATATATGGGATGGACATAGAGACATCAGTTTGTAGCCTGTCATTTGTAAATGCCAGACAGTGCATGGACAAGGCATGAAGCGTAATGAGAAGTGTGTTTACTGCAGAATGTACTTGCTGGAGCTCTTTTTGGAGCCTGGAGTGGCTTTTTTCTGACATGCATTCTATCAGCTTGTGGGGCCACATTTTGTTACTTGCTGTCAGACAACTTCGCAAAATCCTATTTGATACAGTATTTTCCAGAGAAGATAAATTATTTTCAGAAAAAGGTAAGCAATATTTGAATACATTCCTATTTTATTTGTTGCACTTGACACTTAGCTAGTGAGAGAGAGAAAGAGCATGTGCATTTGTGTTAATATATGCCTTATATAGACAATTTTGTACATGTTAAGCCATTTTATTTCAAATATATATATTTTTTTTTTTTTGGTATACAAAATGTATTTATCTGAGAACATCTTATAAGATTTTATACAGCTTATTCCTAAAACTCTAAATTCTTAATGTGCATTTTTCTTCTGCACAGGTTGAGGAAAACATGACTGGTCTTTTCTTCTACCTTCTGTTTTTGCGCTTGTTTCCCATGTCTCCCAACTGGTTTATGAACATGGTATCACCTATTGTTGGTGTGCCAGCATCCACTTCTTTCTATCTGTTTTCATAGGTCAGTGATTTTGGATTTCTTTAAGCATATGTACATCTCACTGTCTGTCACTGTGCAAGCATGTGTGGGTGTGTGAGAGAGAGAGAGCAAGAAAGGGAGAGTGGGTGGGTAATAAAAGAATGGAGAAAGAAAAGGACATCTAAAACAAAATCAGAATACTGTGTATCATTTAGCTTTGCATTGTTTCATGTTGAAGTAAATGAAAAGTCATCTGTGGCAATTTTAATTCTGTGCAGGTCTCATGCCATACAATTTCATCTGCACTCAAACTGGCAGCATTTTGGCTGAGGTCAGCTCTCTGAATGATATTTTTTCACTATGGACCATGCTTCAAATGGCAGTGCTTGCATTTGTAGCTCTTGTGCCCAGTTTTCTGATCAAGAAAATACATCAAGCCAAAATACGAAAAGAACTTTAATGACACTGTTTTGGCTGCTTCTGTATAGAAAGCTTGACTGATAAGATGCCTTTTTTTTTTATACCTGAAATGTTGATACCATTTAGCTTGGTTATCACATACCACATCCCTGAATACTTTTGTGTGAGAATGTTAGTGCTGTTTGTCAAATAAGCTTTACTCTGAAATCAGGAGGGCAATGTCACTAATACCATGTGAAGAGACATCCTGCCCTGTCATATCTTTTTCTTGAAGATATGCATGCATTTTTGTTGTTGTTGTTTCAAATGTCTTAAAATCCTGGCCTGTGCAGTATTGATGTTACATTTTTTTTTCTTTTAAAGAGCTGTTACAGGCTGAAGACATAAGCCTTCTTGTCCATAAGATTGGAGCATGATTATGATCTTTGCTCACACTTTGTTTTAATTGCAGTTGTCCTGCAACTAACTCAGGGCCAGAAAAAATGTGTTTGATGAATCCTTTTTTCATCCTGTATTCCTCTGATTTATTGTCGAGTCTTGATCTTAGTATTTATTTTAATATAGGTTTCTTGAGGGTTATTTTAGATTTTTAAGCTGTTGGATTGAGATAACCCAACATTGTTGCACAGTCTGGAAACCCCATATTCTTCCCTACAGAAAATTTGAAAATAACCTGTTATAATTTTTTTCTAAAAAAAAAAAGAAGAAAAAGGTCAAGACATTTTGGCTGCAGATTTTTATTTTAATATATTTTTTGTGGTGAATGGAAGTATGAAGGCTGTAAAAAAGTTGCTGGAATGTAGCATACAGTAAATTAACCACTAATTTTGTAACAGATGCGTTGTATTGAAGTGTGTAGCATTACAACTTATGGTGACTCAGAGTTTGAAGGTGAAAAGTATTACACCTGTTTCAAACAAAACGTAATGCTTTAAAAAAAATTGTAATCACATATCTTTCAAAACGTTGTATCAAGATCACACCGATGAGTCGCTGTCATATGCAGGGGGTGGGTCACCCAAGATGCTTTGACTATCACCTGTCTGTTGTGTGTGATCTCCATCATGAAACTCTTGCCATGTTAGATGAGAGGAGTCAGCAACCAGGGTTCGAGGTTTTGGGTGACCTGTCCTGGCGTCTTGATCTCTGCTTGTGAAGCCGAGAGGCATAGCTTGAAGAGAGCTTTCTGACTCTGACTGGCTGTCCTCCATAAACGACTGGCAATCCTCCTCAAATGATAGTCTGTCATCAAACGCTGCGGAAGGAAGGGTGCTGTAATGAGGCGGTGAATCACACTCACCCTGTTCATTTTGCTCTTGCAGAAGATATGTACTCGAGATCGCTGCCTCTTCTTTGGATGCGTGCATCACTGCGGTCTGCGCTTGTAAAGTGCAGTAGGAAGGCGGAGGACATCGAAGTGCGTCGTCTGCTGTTGCTGCCGGGAGCTGCACCTGCGCAACTTCCGGCTCTCTTGCTGTAGGTAAAGGATGCACCTCACAGTCACCCAACACTGTCATCTCGAGTTGGTCGCTGACACTGGATTCCGAATCTTCTCGATTTATGGGTCTTTCACTCGTCAGGAGAGCTGTGTATATACGCAAAGCCAAACTGTTCAATGCCCTTCGTCTTGAGACTGCAAAATATGAAGGGCAAAAACTTCAGATTGTTGTCAGCTGCGTACATATCCTGCAATATAATGCCTATCCTTACTTAGCCACTCATTGTAATTGACTGTTCTTAACTGTGAAGTCTGAAATGATTACAAAAAATTGCATTATTTTCATGATTTAGTTCTTTTCTTACGTGTTTTCAGTTTGTGCTATTGGTACATTACTTTTTAGTTAATATTTTTGTTGGCCGTCAGAAATAAGAAGGATTGATATTTTGTGTGTGTGTGTGAGAGAGAGAGAGTTTGAAAGTCAAGGACAACGTATAATACTCCTTCTTTTACGTAGTCTCTCTAGCTAAAGCCTAGCATATCTTCTGGTTATTTCTAACCACATTAGCCAACCTGCTGACGTGTTGAGAGCAGTAGAGGACGTAACCCTTGACCTCACACTTTGGGTCAGCGGTGGTGTTTTTCTACAGCAATTGCAACTGCAGTTTCGATGGCGACCGTTCTTTACACAACAGTAGATGAGGAGTGCCATAAGTATGTGGCCACCAAAAACTGCGAAAAATACCATCAGAGCCTCTTTTGTTGACACCTCGTTGCTGCAGACATATACAGATGACTGTGGGGGAAAAAAAAAAATCTGAACATGAAATGCAGTAACACACTATATTTATCCCAGATGAGCATTGGAATCCTTTTAGTACTCAATGTAAGCTTTGTTGTTGCTGTAAATGACATCCAGGAAATGTGCATTTTGCAAACGAAGAGATAAATTACAACAGGTTTATGTTTTATGTCTCTTCAAATGATAGTTACCCCCACCCGTCTTTTTGTTTACCTGCGCTTTTGTTCAGAACTTGATTGTCTGCGATTTTGGCAACACTCTTCTCTTCCCTGCATCCCACAGCACCAGTCAAAGTCAGGGGGGTTCTGTGCTTGTGGGCAGATGAAGTAGGTGTGTACCTCTCCGTCTGGCCGGGCGTCAAACACATTAGTGCAGATGGTTGGCACTAAGCACAGAAGCAGGTGTGGTTAAAATAAAATAAAACCCACTAAAGCCTCTCGGAGATAGAGAGAAAAAAAAAAAAAATTCAAGGGCACAGGTTAGTTGTTCAGCACATCGCGACCTACTGCCTCATGAGACCTCTGCGCACGATGCATGCATCCATTTACTTGTCAATAAGAAGCAGCTTTAAGATCGCGGCTGTGATTGAAAACAAAAACTCCCAGTGGGATGCATCAGCTGGAGCTAGCAAGGGAACGATGCATTAGCCTTAAGATGTGACAGGAAGGTGGTGGCAAGGAAAGGGGGATGTTTGGAGAGGAAAGGAGGGATAAGTAAAGCAAAAGACAGATGAGTTGAAAAAAAAAGATGGTATAGAGGAGGTGGGTGGGTGGGATAAAGACGAAAACGCCTTTGAATGGAAGAAAAAGAGGAGAGAGTGGCTAGGGAAAACTGAGTAGATAGAGGGTGGGTGAGACGACAGACGAAAGGAAGAAGAAAAGAAGTGAAGGGATGTAGTTTGGTGAAAGAAAGGCAAGCACTACAGGGTGAGAAGGAAGAAATGAGGCAGGTGGTAAGAAGAGAAAGACAAAGTGAGAGGAGGGGAAAAAAAACGTGGAAGGGAGAGAGAGGGGTTGGGAGGAGATAAAGTTGTTTTTAAGATGCTTTGTCGTTAGAGACAGAGTGGAGAACGTCGCTGCCACAAATACTCACTCTCACTTGGATGTGTCACGTACGCACTGGACTTGAGATAGGAATCTCCTCCGTAAATGTTCGATACATTTTCCTTCCATGTCTTGTCCGTGAAGGAACTTGAGCCTTTGATAACCCTTAACCCTGCGCCTGCACTTCTCTCGGATCTGTGCTGAGATCTGCCTGTCCAGATGAAATCTGGATTTGAAGCGTGTCTTGCATCCAGGGACGCGATCGTCATGGCTGTCAGAAAGGTCACGTGACCGAGTAAAGAACGACATGATACAAAATATTGAGGCTTTCTCAATGAGTGATTGATTCCGCTCTCGGCGTGTGCTGTGAGTGAGCGTGATAAAAGGTCATGATGAGATACATTTCTGCGAAGAGGTTACTATCAGTATTTGACAGCATCTATCTGCACACACACTTTTATATATTTTAAGATAGACCGGATCTTTTGGCCATAAATGTAGAACGTGCCACATCTACAATCGATGTATTATTATATTGACATGATCACGATTAATACTAAAACCTTTGATTATTGACTACAGCAAACGCCACATACAGAAGACCTATGCATATCTGTTGTGTATTGCAACTCTTTTAACATTATTTTATTTTCTCCCTCTCTCCCACCCCTCTCTTATCTCCCTCTCATGTTTAGGCTTAGGTTTGCTCTACTTAATCGCTCTTCCTGCAGCATAATGCACGGTAAAAGCCAACCATTCTAATCGGTAAACGCTTGCCATTCAGCCAGGTGTGTCTGTCCTTGGCCCATTCATTACGGGAGCCGACGACGCACAGAAAAGACGGTTATAAGCACATTTACCTGCGTACCACACCCGAACCAGACCCACTGTCGGCGTATGGATGGCCATAGTCGCAAACAGGCAACGATCGACGTCAGGCCAGCTCCTGTCCACAGGACGTATTGGCTTCCTGTCCAGCGACTCGGTCAACTCGGATCTGGCTTTGTCTGGTGCTGCTGTTGCCTACATCACAAGCCGGGGTTTCAGCTGTGGCTGCCATGTTTTTCACTGTTCCGGCAGAAGTACGACTACGACAACCGAGTCTCTGCGTGTATGTGTCAACAGACAAGAACGACAATCGATTAGTGGTTCCCTCTCTCCCACCCACCTGCCGCTCCTGTCTGCAGTGCCATCGACAAAGAGCGTCAGACACCCGGCTGGGTGGAAACGCCATACCTGCGCCCCGGTTGTGCCGTGTGCCAGTGCTGTCGAACATGCTGAAGTAAAGTGCTATTATGTAACAAAGCTAAAGATGCGTGAAGTCACTTTTTTTTTCTATTTTAGCGGAGTGAATAAAAATCAGCTTTCTCTGGAACTGCAGGCATCGGAAGTCTCGGCCGGCGTTTCATCAAATATCTCGACCCTTAAAGGGGGCTCCTTCGCTTTATTTAAAACGAACAGTTGGTGCGGAATGATAAGACTGCGCGTGCTTATTGAATGCACGAGGATACCGTTCATCTACAACGCCATGGGAAAATATTTGCATGAAAGTGGTAAATGATGGCCGCGAGGTTCAAAGAAACACTATATTGATGCAGTTTAGAGAGAGAGAGAGAAAAGGAGCATGAGGATGCTAAGCTTTTAAAAGTTAGAATATTAAATGGTGAGGAGGAGGAAGAGGAGGGGAAGGAGAAGTTGTACACTAACTTAACTGAATGTGGTACGCAAAGACATAATTTGTCTTCTATTTCTCATAAGGGGCACCGGTCAAATAATCATTGTATTACAGAAAGTCTCTTCATACGTCGAACACGTTTAAAGCTTGAAAGAAAAGGCGTTTTAGATTGTCGTTTCCTAAAGAAACTTTGTAATGTGTCGTGTTTCTAACAGACTTATAAATTAGTTTCAGAGTGGGACGATGAGGTAGATAATTTGTATTTTTATTAGTTCTCTCTCTCTTCCCACTCCTTTCTCTGCGAGACCCATACACCCCTGCATATTTATGCCCTTGGGTGCGCAAGCGCGCACGCACACAATGCAAAAAATAAGAATAAGTTATCTCGAGTGCCATGAAAGAAGAAAAACTAATATAAATATTAGAGGGCTTAAGCTCCGAATTTAATGCAGCAAATTTCCGTGTGTGCATGAGGTAAATGATAAATGTCTTCATATGCAGGGCCAAGGAGAGATTAACAACGCAAAGAAGTGTCATACTCCAGCAACGGGACCTTCCCTTGCCACTTGAAGCAGACAATTCACTCCCCTGGCGCTGGCATGTTTGTGTGTGAGAGAGAGAGAAAAAGGAAAGACTAGACGAGGAGAAGGAAAGGACGAAAAAGATGGAAAACGTTTCTTTCTGACCTTCCACTTTGTCACGGAAAATTCTGCAGGCATTATTTAAATATTGCTAGCGACTGGGTTGTCTACCGCTTGTCTACACATTAATGTATAACTCTATTCTACCTCACCCTTTCTTTAGACACAAGAAATTATTGTCTGTTATGCAACTGCACACTCAGACCAGTCTTAACTTTCTCTCGCAAGCATGAACTCACCACAGTTATGTTCACTTACCAGCATGAGGCACGAACACCCAAAGATTTCTTTTTGGAAACTCATTCATACTCTTAAAATAGCCTGCTTAAAAGGGATCTGACATTTTCTAGACATGTATTGATAAAACCAGTCTTTTAGACTTGTGTCATCTTAAGGGAAAAAAAAAAGCACAAAGACCAGACACAACAACGAAACCCCAGTAAATCTATCATTATATACAAATGAATGTATGTGTGTATGTGTCACTTCAACACCATTTGGTATTGCTTGAATTGAAAGCTTACTGTTGTACAGCTTTGCTTTACCTGTGTACTCATAATTTTAAAAATACTTTCATTTTATTCTTTGAATTCTTTCTTTCCGAAAAAGTGTTAAAAACAACTGTTAATGCATACAGACCTTTGATTCCTTCACAACCGCACAAAAACAGTAATCGGATAAACAGCTAAAATATGTCAGGAGGCAATAAAAACCAATAGCAATTTTTTTTGTATTAGACAAAGAGAATCTCATTTTTATCGTTTTACACTTAGGAAAAAGCAAATAAACAAAAATATAACAGTTCTCATATGTCGCTAATGGAACGTTACCCAAGCGCACGAAATCAAAACAACAGACATGCGAACGAAGATTAAGCACGTACAGATGGGACAATCAGGTTGACAAATGTGACAATCGCGTTGGCAGATAAGACAATCACGTTGACAGATGTGAAAATCGCGTTGTGACATAAGATGTCAGCTTCCTTTGTCTTTCTCCTATTTTGGGTAGTTGGAATTTGGAGTTCTGGTACCGAGTGTTTCCACAGTTCGGTAGGAAGTTGAGAGATAGTCCTTACCCAAAAAAGAGCAACACTTTTTTAATCCAAGGTGGGTTTCAAATACCTTTCTGTCCAAAACATGGAGTGTATTTTATTCAGAATTGTCCATTTGTCACGTTTTGCTGTCCGTTGGTCAGACAGTAGGTGCTTTCTCGCTCACCTCACGCATTCAACACTACTTAAAGTCATAGTTACTTCTGAACTTTTCCCCACAATTGCCATAACATTCAACACACATGGCAAAAAAAAAAAAAAAAAAAAAAAAGCGTTTCACGAAAATTCAGTAACAGCCATCGTATTGTTTTCTGCTTTTGTTTGTTTTTTTGTTTTTGATTAGACAGGAGTCTCCTGATCCGGACCAGTTCTGGGTTGATCATTGATTGCCAGTTGACGTAGACTTGGACAAGAGCCATGTGAGAAGCTACGGTTGTACGTGTCAAAGCTCAACTGATGATCCGAACATTGCTTGTTTCCTCCCATTCGCCAGTCACCTCCCAGCCAGCGTTCTTCCATAAAGCCCACTTCACACTACATTCCGACTGATCGGGTCCTCAGACCCAATCCTACTTCTGAAGTTACGAATCCAGTTTACGTGTTTGAAGTTTGACTTCCATTGCCTACATTCTGTTCTCTCAGTTAGGGGCTGCGATCATTAGAGACCTGTTTCGGGTACCTCCTGCCCAATTTAAAAAAAGGTGGGCAGCGGCGCCGTCTATGAAGCGACACAGGACAGACAACTTATCACACGTAGAGAATCAGGATACACGTGCTCGGCAGTCATCACACTTCTCCTCGTCGATGCTTAGGAACAAAGAAGATTGCGCAACACAGAGGAAGACAGGAGGGGGCTAAAGCTGGTCAGTCTCCGACTGCGGGGGGCTGCCGTCGCTGGGACTGGATACAGTTCGTGTGACGCCGTGCGAGAAGGCAGGGAATGCTGGGATGCAGTGCTCTTCGCTTGAAGCTGCTCCTTTGCAGCCCGTCCCGACTGCGCTTGCGTCAACAGCTGACAGGAAGTGACTTGCTGATCGGGCTGTTCTCTGGGACAGGAGCTGAGACTGGAAACGGCAGCAGAGTCGGAGAAAGGCTGAACGGCAACAGTGACGTCATAAAGGGGCGGCGGGTCGGTCAGCCGTCCACCGTCTTTGGATTTCTCGTCTGGCGAGAGAAAAAAAAATACTTTACAGTGTAAACATCTCTTTCTCTCTCTCACACACACACACATCTTCATCCTTTGCATGCCGAGTTAGTAACATTTACCTCTAAAACTAACTCAGTGTTAATTGCTCATATTAACTACAAAAATGCACCACCGTGCTATACTATTCGACCTGTGATGATGATTCCGTGGCAACATCCCTACGCTACATTTTGATCTTTTGCTATGCGGCTTTTTTTTTGCAGTAGAAGCAGGGTGGAGGGTAAAGGTCTAAATGCCTACTTTTTCTTATTTATCAGCTTTTCCATGTGCCTGAGAATTTCTTCCTCCCACTCTCCACCCACCTTTACAGCGAGTAAGAGGATAGGGAGAGAGCAAGGAGAAAAACCAATCCTGGCAGAATTTCCGCAAAGGGAATGCCTCTGGCGTCTGGCATCGACTTTGTACGTCGGCTGGCTGCCATTTCTACACCTCGCGAGATGATAGTGAGAGCATTTTGACTATCACTTTACCAGTATGACTACACTCTCATCTCGCTACCACCGCAGCGATAACACAGACGGAAGCAGACTTTTGGAGAAGGGGGGTGGAGGTAGATAGTACCACTGAAAGAGAGCAGGGGTGGGAGGAGATTGGGAGGAATACCAGTCGGTACCTAAGACCTACCCTCCACCCTTTACCCAACTTGTTCAATGATGCTGCTCTCTGTTCCTGACAGACGCTTTGTGCTGGTCACAATCGACAGGTCGCCCAAGGCCCTGGGACTAAGTGGGCAGGTCTACAGCTGTATCTCTATACAGGCCAGTGAGCAAAAAGTGTTTTTATCGTGCATCCACTAGGTAAGATTACCCCATTGCAAGCTTCTGGAACATCAGATAAGCCATTCCCATTCCGACGAGTGGTCGGAGATCTTCTATTCACAAAGTGCTGGTAGCCGCAGCTCCGAGAACTGAGAAACAGAGCTTGCAGAGCCGTTGCTCCTGAAGCAGGTCAGATTTGTTGATATCCCGCTGGAACAAGGGGATGCAACCCACTCGTCTTTGGAATACCCAGGATGAACGCTGTTTACGGGACTGCATCCTACCAAAGAACCTATCTGATATGGAAGGCTCATGGATTGCAGATAGTCCTTTGTAGTCCTTTATGATCAGTGGACGGATGCGGATGTTGTATCAGGCGAGTGGAGATGCCTCAACGTCTGTTCTTGAACACGAAAACTGAAGAACAAATTACTCATGTTTTTTTCAGGAAATCTTAGAAGGAATGAGACGGAATTTCAGGTTTTGCAATAGTGCTGGGTTTGTAGATTTTCATGACACTTGGGTTTTTGAAGGCAGTAGGTCTGTGAATTCTATCAGCTCAGAGGTTTTAAAGACGCTGGGTCTGTAGGTTTTCCCAGCTCTAGGGATTTTAAAGACACTGTTTTTCAGATTCTGACGATTCTTGGGTTTTCAAAGGTGCTGGGTTTATGGGTTCACTGAGCTATTGGATTTCGACAGCTTCCCGTGTCTTCTGTTTCCCGTTCAATATTCTATCATCCACCTCCTCCTGTGTACATCGATCTGGCTTTTTTTATCAGCAAGATTGTGCACACCAGCCTCGAATCCGCATAAATGCAAATAAAATATACTTGATTTTGCAAAGTCACGCCTTTCCTACTGTTATTTTATTCTCTTGGTCACTAGTCTGGTGATGACTCTGGAACAGAAAACCAACCTCTAGGGGCTCTCTCGGGCCTGATATATGCTCTGCAATTTGCTGTAGATAACTTGTTTTACTTTCCTCAAGTGTTAGGAAGAAGTTTTTGAGGAATGGGACATTATTCAGCAACTCATCAACGCAAGCGAAGCTCGACCTATGACGCGATAGTTACCTCCATGTATCCAGAGTATCGCCAGCCAAAGACTTACAACGAAGAGAACCTTCATTAGACTCTGAGAAAAAAAAAAATAATGAAAGGAAGGATTGAACGCGATGTGAAAAAAAAAAAACCAACAAACAAACAAAGAGCTAGCTGGGTTCAAGGGTCAACGTGCGTAGTGATCTTGAGCTCATAACAAGTCTAATTCCAGGGCGGTGAACAGTGCGATAATAGCAAGACTCGCAGACGGCATGAGTGACAGTTGTGATGTGGTCTGGTGGCAGAACCCAGCAGAAGAAGCTCACGATTGGGAGGAGGTGGCCATTGAGTGACGTCAGCTGTCAGGAGGAGCGTGCACTGGACGTCTACAAAGACAGCTTCCCTCCTTTCTCTTTCTGTGTGTGTGTGAAGTGCCTACAGATATGTGTATGGTTGTGTGTGCGTGCGTGCGTGCGCGTGGGAATGCGTACATATGTGCTTCACTCCTTTCGTTAACATAAGTACGTGTAAAATAAAGTAGACCTTTCTTTCCCAGAAGGAAATGTCAAGAGAAAAAAGATACCATCACAAACCTGATTACCAACCGCAGATTTATCTGAATCTTGCGTCAAATTAAATTTGTTTTTTTCCCCACTTTCATTTAATAAAAGTCGGATTCTCTTCAGACTGGCTCTTTCATTTCTAATGCAGAGCGTGAGTCAACTCCTTTTCAATGCTAATATGGAACCTGACTCAACAAAACCACGGCATCACCTCCTCTCCTCCTCGCTTCTGGATGGCTTGTTCTGCCCCGGCATGCTAATTAAATTAAAAAAAGCAATTTCATTTTTCATTTAAGCTTCACAACTATTCTCCGTTTTCTGTAGGCTGGCGTCGTTAAAATGGGATCCAGAGACGTCTCAATCGAAGAAAAGCATATCTCTGTCCCTTTGATGGAAAAAAGGTTATAAAGCTCTACACGGAAGAAAAGCACTCCTGCTCCTTTGATGGGAAAAAAGAGGAGGGAACAGATTTCAGATTTGTTTCAGGTCAATGTTGCTTGCGTCTCTGTTCGCACAGACTGAATAAAATGCCCCGCGCGTGCAGGCAGACTGACGAGGAGAGAAAAAATAATCTTTTCTTCCCATCATCTGTCATCTTTGCCCGCTGCACCAACGGTCGCACCGTCTTCCGCACCATCCTCACCACCACCTTTCGCACCGCAATATGCTTCTAGTTCAACAGTGAGCCGACCTGCAAAAAGTTTCTCCAAAGCCTTGAAAAAATAAAAAAAATATCGCCACTATCCTCTTCTTCCTCCGGCATCACTTTTATATCCCGCCTCATCCTCCTCCTCTTTCACGATGTACCAGTTCCTAATTGCTAAAGGGGGTATGGGATGAAGCCATGTTTCTTCTCAAAGAAATGCAAGACTTTTCTGAACTGAGCCACACTCACTGTTACAAATACTAGTCGAGCGCACAGGAACTCTTCAGTATAGGAGAAGATTTTTTTCTGCTTTCTTAGTGGCAGGTGAAAATGCCGATGTTTGAAGGTTTATATCTTGAAAATTAAACATAATTATTTAATCATATTTTGGGAATTATTATTTTTAAGTGAACTTAACATAATCAATAAGAAAGAAAAAAAAAATCCCCCTCCCTTTTTGCGCTCAGTCGCGCTAACTAGATGCTAATACATAGTAACGAGCTAAAATGTTTCCAAGTATTACTAGTTTAGCTAACTGTTAGGCATCAGCATCTAGCTATTGTGATTGTGCATCCAGTCCCACGAGACTAGTCCCACGAAAGCTCTTATTTCATACAGTGGCGCATTGTAAGTGTTTCCGAGTCATTTAGTTTTCTTAAGCAGCATTTGTTCTCTTCCAATAGATGTCACAAAGAAAGTGTCCAGGTACCCTCCTTTTTATGATAATCATCATTGCTTTCATTGTATGTTGACTCCTCCACTCTGTTCACATCCATTATCCAGCAATTTCGCATGTAAATCGTGCCTTCCATCGCCACATGGCTGCAGGGCGCCTTCTGATATCCTCCCAAACTTTCATGTAAGCAACTCGATCTCTTTAATCTCACGCCTTTAGCTGGCAGTGGTGATGTTTTGCTCCATCAGCTTCCGTTTCTACCCTGATACCCACTCAGTCACTTTGGCTTCCTGCTATCAGTTTCCGGTGGCTTTGTTTTTAAGTCTTAAGTAAAGTCGCTTTAAAAGGTTCATGCAAATGTTCAGTTTTGTTCTCCATGGCAACAAGTCGGGACTTAATTAAAAGCAAGAATGACTCATCCTTTAAGGTACTTTTTTCCTTGGGACAAATCCAAAAAAAGGTTTAACAATTTTTTGTTGTTTTTGGCCTTAAGCACTTCCTCTTTTAACTTCCTTATCATCTGGTGATGGTGTGTGTGTGGAATTCACTTCTGCAATGTATATAGATTACCTAGAGGACATTTAGTGAAGAAATTTCTTCGACAAATGTCTGAAACTTTAAAAACAAATCTAATTCATCACACGTGTCAGCTAATGTATGGCTAAAGTATGTTTTATACACATCGTGTCTGAGGCAGTTACGCAATTCGTTATCTCTTCTTATCATCTTATTTTTAAATTCTTCCATGAGAAACATGAGCTTGTAATTATCTGTAATCTTATATATATATATATGAATCGTAAAAGTTAATTTGTTTCCCATATCACCCCGTCCTTTTCTCTGCCTTTTTGTAGATGTCGAAAAAGTAGTGACAATACATCAGTTAAAAGTGCACCCATCACTAAAATTCTTCATAACACTGGCATTGACATCAGTAATGAAGTCAAATTCACTGAAGGCATTTACCTGGATCGATCATTATTGACACAGGTGGTATGTTCTTGTCGCAGCAAAATACCTTGCACAGGTAAAGCAGTGCGTAGATGAGGCCGATGCCGCCTACAGAAGTGCAGACGATGACGACGATGATGCCCACACTGGAGAAGTCGTGTCTGAAACAAATCGGAGCTGGCTGAGTTCAAACTCATTCATCATTGTCGGGAGGAGGATGGTGAGAGTCAGCTTGTGGGAAATTAATGACATTGCTGTTACTTTTCGATGATAATCTGTAGCCAATTTCCGAATAATTTATTCATAGAAAAGATTTCCTGTAAAGCTCACTCGTTAATTAGCGATCCTGTAACAAAGTATGCTATTGGTACTTGGGGTCAATGAGTGCTGGGAACAGTATACAGTGATACCTCGGTTCTCGAACGCCTTGACCGACCAAATACACCATTCGACAATCATTGCCAGCAATCAACACCAAACAGAGAGAAAGAGAGACATTTGGGATTATTCGGACGCTGAATGTCTGCCTTTATCGTGCTATAGTAGCAAATGTTTAGAATCTAAAGTACAAATGAAACTTTACATGTTCGAACCCGACAGTTCCCCAGTCTCTAACACAACAAGACTGGGGAAACCTCAGGCTCGAACATAAACTGTTTTATTTGTTCGCACTTTGTCACCGGATAATAAATTAATAAATAGATTGGTTTTAGAGGCTGAACTTTACAAGTTAGTTTTATATCGCCTATATCGATATCTGCAACCAACCCCCCCCCCAAAAAAAAAAAAAAAAACAAAACAAAGCACAAACAAAAAACAACAACAACAAAAAATACAATAAAACCACAGCAAAACAACAACCAAAAAAAAACCCAACCCCCAACCAAACAAAAAAAAAACAAAAAAAAAAAAAACAACGAAAAAAAAAATCGACAACAAACAAACAAAAAAAAAAAAAAAAAAAAAAAAAAAAAAAAAAAAAAAAAAACGCGAACCATTCGGGTTGGTTTTTACGGCCGCAGGCGGTGCGAAAACTTTAAACATAATGTTGATGAGGCAGTGAGATGACAATCGTGACATCGAGGATGAGGTTTGCACCTATTTTAAAAGCCTGCGTGAGAAGTGCCTTTGTTGTAATCAGAGAGAAAAAGAAGCAGGGTCATGTAGATGTCAACGTGCACAAATCTAAGAACCTTGACTGATATCGAAATGTCGCGGTCAGAGAGAAGAAAAGACCGTTAGTCAACGCGAGAGGTGAAGGCCGTAGAAGGAAACAAATGTCAAAGTTACAGAAAGCCCTAAAAAATAATCAGGAGGATCACAACAAAAGGCTCATGTCAAACCACAGGAAAAAACAAAATAAATTCGGGAAAAACACAATGCTGAAAGCTAGTCCCCCACCCACCAGCAAGCCAGTATGGCGAAGGAACATCACCCTCATTTAATGTAATGTCAACGAGGCGTCGCCCAGGTCGGTGAGATGACATTAGTGACCTCTCGAGAAACTAGGGTTTGACCTCTTTCCGAAACCTACGTGACAAGTGCGATGTTTAAAGTGTTGAATTTCGCGATCGAAATTTTCACCCTAGTTAGTCTTAAATGAAGCAGCATACCAGAGCCTAGAACGTCTGTGTTTTCTATCTGCACAAACATTCTTTTCTTGATGTCACAGGTGTCAGGTATGATATATAGTACGGCGCTTACGCAATCGTCTGGTCATTTGACAAGTTGCATGCACGTGTGTGTTAATTAGAAGAAAACCATGCTGTCAGGGGACGAAAAGAGAGCGACACACGTGTTTCTCGTGTTTTTATATGCAAATTTTCGGATATTGCTCTTAGCATGTGCGCCAATGATCTCCCCTCCCGCTGACCAGTTCTACGGAGCATGTGGTCAGGGGAGGTAACGCCTTACTTGGCGAAGGGCAACCCGTTATATTGCCATCGCTGGATATCTACTGCCCTACGGGTAAGCCAACAGAGAGAAGACAAGATGTTTGTTCTTGATTTCGCCATCATGCCCCGCAGCAACGAACTCCCCATCACCACTACGTCTCACGATTACGACCCCTGGTGCGCTTTGAATACTCGACTGCAACCAAAAAAAAAAACCCACAAAAAACCCTGAACCAAAACAACAGCGACAACAACCACCACCACCCCCACTACAACCACAAATCCAAACCAAAATTAAAAAAAACACGCTCAAAAACTTGAGAATTTTGCAGGAAAGGTCTTCTTTAAAATGTTGGGGGAAAAAATATCGGAAGGCGTAGACAACGCCCCCTGCCTACAAAGAGCAGGCAATAACACGCTTTCACTCTTCTCATTCGGTGCTGTCATGTCAGTTAGGGAAGAAACACACTTTGGAAGCAATATCGTGCCCAAACTGCTAATGGTGGCGAGCCTATCTAGACAGGCTGCGCGCTTTTGGGCGCAAAGAAATAAAAGAAGACCGAAGTGAAAAATGGAGAAATTAATCGACACGACAGAAAAATGTTATGTTTCTCCGGAATATTTACGGCTGTATTGTTCGACCATCTCCGCTGAATACTAAAAGTTGTGATAGCTGGGCTGTACGATGAGCAGCCATTGGCTCTCCACCATCATCATGATGGCGTGTCTAAGCTGTTCAGTTGGACAGTCACCCATATCAGTCAGCGAAAGGTTTTTCTTTCCTTCTCTTCTTGCATCGATAGTTCGAGGCTTTCATCAAGTTATGTTGGGTGTGGTGGACCTACACGGATCCAGCATCTCTGTCGTCATGGCAACAGCGACACCCATTAAGGCTGTGAAATACTTAAAAGCCTTTTTGCTCCCTTCGTTACCTCGAGGTCCAGTCAGGACACGAGGCTTGTCTTTTGCTCGCTTTGACAGGTAACGAGGAAGCCTGATGGAAGAACTCTGCAGCCGTAAGTGTTTTATCCTTGACTTTTAAAAGAGAACACTCTTTGTCTTATAAAATTGCTGATTCAAGCATGCAAGCTGGCCATCTGCAAAATTACTTTCGCTCTCATCTCTGGTTTGGAGGCGACAGTCGTACGGAAGAAGCCGCAGAGGAGGCAAAAGCTCTTCAGGCTAGATTGGAAGACATTGTGCTTACAGAAGACGCCCAGTCTTCAGCTATGTATGAAGGAGAAAATTTGTATCTGGAGAGCAGCTATGGCCACTTTCCATTAAACAATCGCTGGAGGGGTGGAAAGCGTCGAGGGTGTGAGGAAGGGATGATGAGACTTCAAGACGGTCAAGACAAAATTAGACGATAAGTTAGACCACAGTTATCTGGAGGCACAGAACAAGTTGAAGAAATTTATTTGTATAGTTTTTTTTTCCTTTCTTCTTCATTTTAAAGGTTTTCCTCGTCTGCCGCTAGCATCATACTTCGCGTGGGTGGTTTTCAATCGATATGGGAGCAATGTTCATCTCCTGGAAGACGGCAGCCATGAGACCAGACAAAAGGACAAAAGAAAAAGTTGCCGACAGTTTTCAACACTGCATGGTGTGAAAAAATAGTCAATAATACTTCTGTTTGAACGGGATTTTTTTTAAAAACTAGATAGTTTTCACTTCTGAGCCCCTTTTAACCACAGTGATGGATGAAAGGGACAGACAAGTAGGCGGACAGGGTTCTAACTATGACTGATGGTTTGTACTTTTATTTTATTTTTTATTGTCTGAGAATATTAATCTATGACTAATTTAGGGATGGGATGGAAATAACTTGTGTGCTTGTGTGAGTGAATGCATATGTGCTTGTGTGCGTGTTTACAGCTGTGTGTGTCTTAGAGCAGGAGGAGAGTTAGAAAAAAAAAATAGTATGAAAACTGTCCAGCCAACTGACAATGTCGTGTCGCCCTCCAGCTGGGATTTCATTTAGCGCCGTCTGCCATTTTCCTTTCTGAGATAATGGTCACTTAACAAGTCCTTGTCACGAGAGGGTGGTGTGGCAATAACCACAATTATGGATACGATATACTTTCGGGTGTCAAGAGTAGCGTTCCGCTCGTTTTTTTGTGTTGCAAAATCCTGGTTACTTTAGTGTCTTACACAATGCACCTCTGTTATGAATAAATATACACACAGCAACACAAATTGCAGGTGTAAAATAACAGCGATGACAACAATAGTAATAATGATCCTTAGTACCAATCAGCTTGTTCAATGGTAGCTCCAAGGATATCACAGCCGCAAGAATGACAAGAGAAGAAAACAGAAGTAAACTCAGCTCATTATCTATAATATTCAGCACTTGTTATCTTTTATATCCACGAATTACTGCAGATATTTCAGTAGGACACAAAATATTGCAACCCTAAATTGTTGGATGAACCATAGATTTGGAATCGATCAATGGCATCATTTAGTGGCTCTCATCTTGTTTTTGTTTGAGTTTGTTTGTTTTTAGGTGGGTGCGAACGATGAGGCACATCCCTGCCCACGCAGTGTCTTCTTGCTGGAGGACTACTTGCAATAAAGGACGTCTGACCGGAAGTCGTGCATACGACAGCACGTTGTCGAGACTTCGTCGAGAACTCTTACTGCAACGTGACCACAATACCTCACTTATCCGGGGAAACAGGTTAGAAAACAAAGTTCCGCGAAGTTTTTTTTTCCCCACTAACTCCTCCAACCTCACAGACCTGACTCGATTAAAGAAACGTTCTGCTGGCCGTCTGAGGGCGGTGCCTCAGCAATTACGCCAAGAAGCAGTCGATGCGACCGCGACCACGGAGGAAATAAATGGCGCGTTGCATGCATGACAGTCGTCTCGCGATTAACGACAATAGAAAGGCCCACATCATCTTGTCTGGCGGGCCAGGTGAACGGGCTGGAGACGGTCTTCATGGCAAAAAAGTAAGCTAGAAGCGGATGCACAGAGGACAGTCTCTCGTAATTGCCATAAAACATACACACACACACACGGCACGCCTACACACGAATCACAGATTAAAATGTCTGCAGTTGCTAGGCACACAGTAATAAACTATAGATTCTGTACTCACTAGAAGTAGATTGTGAAACACCATGGTAGGAAATCCGATATACCAGAGACTGTGCTAATCAGAGAAGTACTGTGAGAGACTGCGGGTTCTTTGAAAGGCGACCTCAAATCAGATTGAAGCACGCAGGCTTGCAACCTTCTAGAGGGAGAGAAAGCTCGTAAGGTCTATTCAATTGTCATTAATTTCATTTAAATCAAGGATGCTTTGTTATTCACCTTCGTGAACGTGTGTAGCATCGTCTTGTCAAACGCTCCTTGTCATTACGAGAAGAGCATGCTACCACAGCACCAATTCTATTTCGTACCAAATAAAGAAAGTGCTGTGCATCTTCACTTTACAAGAGGTTAGTAACCAAGTTAGGGATACCTGATTCTCAGAGACACCATTCAAGAGGAGAGAGGATGCGGCTGTGGACCTAGCGTGAGTATTACTATATCTAAAATGATGGTGATAAGGAGAGAAAAAATCTCGGTACCAGACTATTGGGACAAGCAGGAGTGAAGGGAGGATGGGTGGAGGGAGACGAGAAATCAAAGAAGAGGAAATGAGCATCGGCAGTCCGGGCATCAATAACCGGTCTGTAAGTCCTTCTCGCTTATCGTTGATGCAGAAGCACACGATTAACGAATTTCACACCCCTATCCCAGCATTCCTCTTTGCCTTAAGTGTATGGGGTAGAGCTGACCACCCTGTAGGGTTTTAGTAAACCCAAAGCGCAGATCCTGACACACGGCATTTTACCAAACACCCGATTAAAAGAAAAAAAAGGGACCAAGACCTGGCCGGGATACACTTCATTCCCTGCTCACCATCCACCTAGTTGCATCTCTGTACTCTACAGCCAATTTCTTTTAATTACTCTTAGAAAAAAATGAATTCGAGTTTTGTACAGTTCGATTACCCGGTTCCTTACAAGGAGACCTAGATTCCCGCGCATGCACGCAGACATAATGTCTGATTCTCAGTCATATAAATTCAAGTCTTAAGACTTTGCCGAGTCTGGGGCTTACAAGAATCTCAGAGTCCGGCAGTAAAGAGCTTAGAACTCTTTTCCCGACCATTTCTGTGTCTAAACCCTCTCCTTCTATCCCCCTCCCTCTTCACCAAACGTTCGCTCCTTCCCCGTTTATAACGTGTTCCATAAAAGGTCTTTTTTTCTCTCTGTAGTTAAAGTGCGTTTGTAAGCGTGTCGTATCGACCAGACATGATCAAAGAGAAAATTTCGTGCTTTCTCACCGACTTTTGTAGCTCCCAGCGCCATCTCTAGTCGTCTGGTTGCTGATGTTGTAGTCAGCGTGACCATTTGCGAGGGATTCTGACGAAAAGAAAGAACAGAACTGTAATCTGTGTTTCTCGCTTTCTATTTTTTTAAACCCCGTTTTTATGTATATCAAGTGCGAAATAACACTGGCAAACTTCGCCCGAGGGAAAAAGATTGATTAGGACAGCCAGGCAATAAAGAAGAACAAACATGCTTATGGAGGCTCAGACGTCCCAGTACTGTCACTCTCTGTCTCTCTGTCTGTCTGTCTTTTTTTGTGTGTGTGCGCGAGCGTAGGTAAATATCAATGGAGCAAACAGAAAAATAGACACTACAAAATGTGTCAACAGCAACGAGAGATATTTACAATATCGCTATATTCCCCACATACCATCACAATATTCTCCATCGTCCATGATGCTTTACAGAACATACTGAACATTACATTCTACCCCGACTGCACACTTATTTTGAAATAACTGGAGTGGGTTGTAAGATGCTATTTCTTGATATATATATATATTTCTTGATTTCATCATATCTCAGAGGGTTTGTATCAATGGCATCACCTCACACTCGATCAACTGATCATTGTGGTGAACCTCAGGGTTTGGTTTTAGGTTCTGTATTGTTTGTCTTCTACACTTCACTTCTACCACAGATTATCGCTGCTCACTTCATATCCAGACTTGATTATTGTGATGATTTATTTCACTGCTGTTATCTTCAGAAACTGCAAAGGAATTCTGAACGCTTAATTTTTCGAAGTCACCAGTCTTAACTTAATTATCCCTCTTGTCTGTGGCCTGCACTGGCCACCAAATGAATCCAGAATAAAGTACAACCCTTGCATGGAGCTGTTTACCGAAATGGCTCTTCCTATCTGTCTGCATTTGATTCATCAGTATATATCCTGGCACGAACACACCAATCTTTTGCAGATAATTCAACTCTACTTATTCCGCGCATCAATACCAAATCCTTTGGGGGAGCGCATGTTCTCTTTTGCCGCACAGACTGTTTGAAATTCATTGCCAAGCAGTCTCAGGAATATTCCAACATTTAAGCTTTTTTCGATCCACCCTTAAAACTCGGAGGATTGTTGATCAGGATTAATTGTCCCTGACAACAGTGAGAGAGAGAGCTTGGTTGCTATGCGCAGTGTTGTCCATAGGAATGGGAATCCCATGGGAATCCCATGGGAAACGTCCCATGGGATGGGATGGGATGGGACAGCACACATTTGTATTTCCCATGGTAGTCGATACTTGATATTGCAAAATAAATTTACTGTTATTTCATTCATCAAGGATTTAAATCTTTCCTCTGAATCATCTATTGTATGTGAAGTAGCAGGAATTATAGAACAAAAGCCGAAAAGTGGTTTTCAGTGTTGTCCATAGGATTGTTAATACCATGGGAATCCCATGGGAAACATCCCGTGGGATGGGACGGGATGGGACAGGCATAAATTGCCATGGGACGGGATGGGATGGGATAGAAAAATATGTCCCATGGACAACCCTGGCTATGCGGTAGTTATGGTTGTGATACACGGGATGCTACACTTTAGTAGATAGTTTTGAGAGAGGTAGACACACACTGTTTTAATGCAATTACCTCATAATAGAAAATGTAACATTTATTTTGGGAGATAATGTTGGATCTTGTTTGAAAACCACACACACACACACAGGCAGCAGCGCACCCACCATCCCCACACACATGAACTCCCCCTCCCCATTCAGACTAATTGCCGTGTTTCAGTGGATGGAGAAGACCGGGGAATACGTCTTTTCCGGTGCTAGCTGCAGCTCTATATAAATTAATGGTAAGGGTTTTACAGATTCATGAATTTAAATGTAAAAAAGAAAAAAAAAAGTCAATTGCGCACGTGCAATCGAGACTTAATTGGTTCCTGTATTTCTGGATTTTTTCTTCTCTTCGCTGGTTCGTACTCACAGAGCTGTATGAAAAGCTGGGCTGGAATACGTTTATTCTTGGGCAAAAGACAGTGATTACTGAGCAGTCATATCGAAATCCTCAAATCGTCTGCCAGTAACAGTCAAAAATCATTCCATTCAAGCAAACTGTTCATATGTTCTACCTCAGAGAATGACGATTACCAAAAGATGCCAAGGGAGTAATATAACTTGGAACTTAATCCCTATGTAGAAAAATATTGCTACTACTACTGCTGCTGCTGCTGCTCCTCCTCCTCCTCCTCCTATTAAAATAATAAGCCATACCCTGGCTCCATAGGCAAGCTTATGACGCTTTACACAACACACACACACATGCTCGCGCGCACATACACACACGCAACACAAGTAAAATTGTCGAAAGAATGCATATGGGATGAAAAAATATATGTAGTCAGAAGTTGCTCGCAGCGTGCACATTTTATCTAAAAAAAAATGTAATCCAGTTTTTCGTCTAGTTTTTCCACTTCCCAATCCCCAACTCTCCCCTAGGCAGATATGAAAGAAAGGAATGTAGACATAACTAACGGCTGAATGAATCATATGCAGCATGGTTAAAAAATATAAACAATTTTATTGGCAAAAGCCTCGAATTGACAAAACCCCCAACAAACACAAAAAAAGGTTAATCGAATCTTATAAGCAAGTGTGCTGGAAAATTGTGCAGAAGAATTAGTTTTAGTGTCAGGCTGTGTAGGGAACTGAAGTATTCGCAAGAGTGAAAAACATTGTCACCTTTAACATCTGTATTTACTTGACCGAGATATTGAAAAGTACCTCGTCACGAGTGTAAATATAGGGATGGACGGCCGACTTTCCCCTTAATCTTTTTCTCTTTTCTCTGTTCAAAACTCCCGAGTAGTAGACAGGACAAGGCGAGCGGTAAAACCCTCGTGTGTCACGTGCACACGCAATGTCAAGTCTGAACAACGTTAGCCAATATTAACTTGTAAATTTGTGTTTCCCATTCAACTCAAGTTTCCAAGAAAAAATTTTGTTGTCGGAATTAGTGTCTTTGCATGAAGAGTGATGGGTGCTGGCTGGAGAACGGAGCATCCATCGCGCCATCATTAGCTTCTGTCTCTGGAAGACGCCGTCGACTTGCGTTAGTCGCTGTCGTCCTCCGTGCAACCGACCACACGCCGTAATTACGTCACGTGATTTTCCGAGCCACTGGCTTGTGTCGTTGATCGCTGAGTGTAAAACAGATGTTGACATTCTGTTAGTTTGTAAAGAGCAAGGGTCCCGTGCCACACCAGCCTCCTGCGTGGTCCTCGCAGGGATCAGGCGGCAGCACAGCCCCAGTCCTTGCTAGGGAGGAAGCAGTTATTTCTGCTGCGGAAAGGGAGGCCAGAGACCAATTTCCTGTTCATCTTCTGGCGGCTGGGGCTGGCGGTGTTACCGGAGAAATCTTGCCATTCACACCTATGTATCGTCGGGACCTGAGACGCATTGCAGAGACTCGATGGTCTGGAGTAAGAGACTCCAGGGACGGTGAAGTTGGTAGTAGGATATCTGGGATGTGACAAGCTTAGTCCACCGAGGTCCTCATTTGGCTTCAGGGTGGAGCAGCAGTTTAGAGGGTAAACAACTGCCTCTCACCTAGACAGTGAGAATGGAGGTCATTCCTTGGAACACACTTTGGATGTAACCCCTGTTAAGTCACAGGGTCATTGGCTATCGAGGTACACCAGTTTCCTTCCTTTGTTCACCGCACACTCCCCTCTCTCTCTCTTTAGCCAATTTCAAAGTAACTGAGACAACATCGCCTTACGAATTCCATTATAGCTTCCAGTAGATGTCAAGGAAATGCAGCCGTGGTCTGTCCATTAATTTCAGATTAGTTGTGCTCCATCGGAACTGGTCACGCGGTAATTTTGTATAAAACGGCAACACGTGTCCACCAACATCGTCAGAATATCAGTGAAGTAGACGTCCATGTAGGGCTAGCTATGATCCTCCCACAGGGGATAAACAAAGACCAAGACAGGGGTATCTCCTATGTTAGTAGAGGATAATCTCCTTCAAAGGGGACCTTTGACCCTACTAATATTCTAAGTTAAATTTGAGCTCATCAGTTGAATAATGCGATTTGCACTGGGTATGCTCGCATTTGCATGGCGCGTGCGCTGAACAATTTATCGTGTATTTGTTGTAGCAGTTCATCCATTGCAAGTAAATAGATCCTATATTTAGTCGAGTGACGTGTGTCTGAAAGAAAAGGGAAAAAACATTTCTGCATGAAGCTTGTGTTTTTTCTCTTCATATCAAACGAGAGACAATTGTCGGCACACCCTGTTTGGGAATACTATGGATCGAATACATCCATCATTCTGACCTGTATCGTGTCGGGAGTTTAAAGGAAAAGTACAGTTTCCTATTTATTTACACCCATGGTCAACAGGAAAAAATGTATTTAAAAAATCTATTCACAATAGATTCATAGATTCTGTTGACCATGGACTGACATAAGGAACAAGAGCGAGCGAAGAAGAAAATGATTTTTTTTGCTATGAGTAAAAACACTTCTTTTATTTTAAACCAGATAAAAGGAATTTTAACAGACTAAGCCAATACTTGTTGTTGATTTTAAATGTTACAACAAAAATAGGAAAATTGTTGAAAAAAATTGGAGAAGAAAAATCTAATTATACTAAAGCAGTATCAAAAAAGGAAAATAATATTTTGGGCGACCCTTCCTTACGGCGCTTCTCCTTAATCGGTATGCTTACATAAAGAAACCATATTTCATTCGAGTGTTTTTATTTCCCTTCCTTCGATCCCCTCAAACCCGAAAGATGCGCAGCTCACACCACCGTCTATACTGGGGGTTAGCAAAAAACGCATTAAAGAAATGGTGGCACTAGGGAACCGACGGCATCAGATAAATATTTGTCTCCGATCACGAAGTGAGCCCGTCTGAGATAAATTGTACAGACGAGAGTCAAGTTTTTTTTAAAAAAAATCTTGTTTGCGCTCAAAACCGAACGAACAGATTTAAGGGCAGGCTACTTCTCTGGCCTGATGGGCTAGGTGCTTTCCTTTCCCGCCAACCCTCACACCGAGGCGCTGAAGATCATTTGGATTTGGACTTGACATGTGGAGCTTGCTGGTCGATCGCCATGATGTTGTGGGACGCTTTTTTATTTAGCTGGTCACTTGTATCCCGAGTACCGAGCGGTGATCATTCTCCTCAATCTGCCAATGATCATGAGAGTAAGATTCACTTGAAAGATTTTTTTTTTGTGTTGTCAGTGAAGCAAATCTCTTGATGTATGAGGAGGAAGACATCCTGCACTCGAACCACGCTTTATGCAAGGATAGTCATGACTTGGAGAGATGGTCTTGACATGGGGATACGAATGGTTGAGCAAGAAACTTTAAAAAGGCGTGTGAGGGGGGGAGGGAGGGAGGGAGGAAGGAGATGGGACTTGTCAGGAGGGGAGTAAGTGAAGGATGAATGTAGGTGATAAAAGAAACGAACGCAGGCCACGTCACTGCTAATATCAACGAGGGCTTCAGCAGGCTGGTGAGGGTGTTAGTAAACAGCTCAAGGTGTTTGCTGATTGCTAGCAACGAAGCTAATAAATCAATAACTACTAACATCTCAAAGCCATTCGACTCGCCGAAGAATGCATTGTGCGGCTTTTGCAAGTCGTTTGTTATGACATAGTTACAGGTTAGCACATTAGTACACACACATATACACACACACGAACGCACGAATGAACAGTGAAGTACGCCCTTTTTGTAATCTCTGAGTTGACAGGGTTACTTTATAGTGTCAACAAACCTATCACATTGTCAATCAGTTCCCATCGCTCCACATAATACACTCCACATCAAAGGAAGCGAAAGCGACAGGTAAGTCTTCAGTTCAATTCCTTCAGCATCCGTGAAGAGACATTTTTTAAAAACAAACCCAAAGAACTTTCAAATAAAAAGAAATAAATGTCAGCCAGATCAACCAGTCCAGACTTACCACAACAGCAGCTGAAGAAAAGGCACAAAAAAGCGAAAGATCCCTGGACAGCGGCCGCCATGCGTCCTGGCCACGAGTGGTGTCGCGTGCTACTGCAGCGAACGAGGGAACCTGGCCTGGCTAGCGGCAGCGCCAGCGGCAATTCCGTCAAAAACTTCGCTTACAGCATCGTCGGCCGAAGCAGCAGCAGCAGCAGCAGCAGCAGCAGCAGCAGCATGAGCCGCCAGCTGTTGGCGCCGAGATCGCCAACCGACCCTAGAGTAGTGGCGCTCGTGGGAAGTCGCACAGATGGTCACTTCCCTCGACGACGGAATCAAGGCGACAGCATGTGTGATTGCCTAACTTCACGGCTAACAGGTTGCCCGAACTTCTATTTCTTCAAACTTTGATTGGTTTCAGTTGCGTCAATTTTTTAAAATTTATTTTGCTGGGTTTTTTTTTGTTTTTTTTACGCTGGAGGTTGGTTACGCATGCGATAGGATGCGAGGGTGGAAACACTTTTGTCACCGCACGTGCACACACGTGAAAGTCTGCAGCAGTCGGCCGCCTGGTCACTCTCGCTGCCTCGTAGTGCGCACGAAGGAACGTCATCGATCACCCTGTGGACGAGTTCTCTGCTTCTTGCTGCAGCGGGGGGACTCGTCACACGCTCATGGGACAAGGCAAGGGGGGACACATCACTCCATCACTGTGACCAAAGCCTCGTGTGTAGGCGCCGGGCTCATTAACACGGACTGGATGTGTAAATACCCCACCTACAGGTTGGGGGGGAGGAGGAGGAGGGGGATACACCGAGTAGCTTTGTCACTGCATCACACACACACACACACGTGCAACGCGCATTGATGCGAATTCCGTGTGGAAATGCACAGCTCTCCTGGGTAAGCCCTCTGTCCTCAGTGATTTGTCTGAACGCCCCACGAATATGGCGAGGATGCTCGGCGCTCATTAATATTCACTAAATAACTGTAGGCCTGCGCGTCGGTGATGCGCCAGCAGTTCTACCGAAATCTTTCGCTCCTAATACCTTCAGAGACAGGTTGCTCCCTCGGCCCACCACAAGCCGCGCACGTTGCGGGTAATTCTAATACCTCTTGCTTAAATAGGTTTTGGCAGACCTACACACTACGTGCTCATTTCGATTCAATTAGTCTTGGTATCCTTCCGCTGCCGCGGGCTGGTACAGAGACTCCAAGAGAGAGAGGGAGGGACAGGGGAGAGAAGGGTTTCGCATGCAGACAGTGAGGAGTACGTGGGAGTGTGGAGATTAGCTTCGTCTTAACAGCTCACTGAAATACTAAAATGACAAACAAGTCTGTTGACATGCTACTCATTATGAGACTTGTTACAGACAGGTTAATACGTCAGGATGTACGTGGCCTATACGTACATTGAACGAACTGTAAATGTTATCAATGAAAATACATCTGCATTCTTTGGGTTTTAAAATATTTGTGTGTTAAGGCTGTCGTTTTTTTTAAGCATTCTCCTGTCATTTTTAAACCAAATAATTTACAATAAATGGACATGTAAATTCCTTACACATCCTGGATATAAAATATTTATACAATATCATTCATACATTTCTGATATATGAAACTATACAGAGAAAATACAAAAAAAGAAGATTTTTTTTTCTAAAATTTCACACTGAAGTAACCCGTTTGCGTCATAGATAAGGGGACCAAGGTCTGTTTACTTACCCACACACACAGCCTTCCCGTGTCATCAGGGGCAGACAAAAAAAAAATCTGACCAAATTACTGTTTCAGGCCTTTCTCCTGAAGAGAGTTAATATAGAGTTTTTAATAATACCAGAAGGTCAAAATTGAAGCTAAACTGTTGGTGCTGTAATAATGCCTGTCTCGGGTAAACAGTAAATCAACGGGGCGTCCAGCGAAGACGAGGAGAAAGCCTTTGCCATTGGTATTGAGGTTTCCATGCACAGACCGAACCAGTACAGATGTATACAGTGTACAGACTACAGTACATCTTAGCAGTCAACAGAAAGGAACTGGCTGGCTGTCACCCACATCAGTCAGCTGCACCCTGGAGGCACGACTGGTGTATAAAACTGGTCTATACCATGCAATAATTATTAATCCGAGTCCTATTATGGAAGAAGGTTAAGACTAGGATATTTTTCCCGAATTTGCACCTAGATGGGGACTTACTTTTCCTTCATTAACATGATCTCCGAATTTTATATATATATATACTTACTTCCTCTCTCTGTGTATACACACCATAATTTCAACTGAACCAAGGAAAGTTCTCAACATGACGGATCAGTCTCTACTTTGAACTGCACTCAAGGCAGGGGTCGGTATAATCAACACCGGTCTATACTTTGGGCTGTGCTCAAGGACAGAAAGAATGGGTGACTGAACAATCCACACACCGAACAAGAACCCTTTTAAATGTGCGGGGAGAAGCATTAATAGCAGCTTGCATCCTTAGCAAGCAACGGCATTTGAAGCCTGAGAAAAGCTAGGATGTTGTCGATAATTACAGCGAGGTCTGGTGGTATCTAGCCACCCTTCAACATCTCTTACAGTTCTCACTGCCTCGGGTGACAAGCCAGTGCCCCTTTCTGTTTACACTACTTACCGTCCTCTTCTCAGCAGATTGCAAGCAGTCTAGAAAATGTACTGTCCATTGTTTGACTGGTTGCTTGCAGTCTACTTTATGTAGTGTCCGTGGGGTAACTGAAACAAGTCTTGGCACAAGATGGCGTCAAGTCATGGTTCCCTGTGATAGTCTATATATGTATTATATAAAAGTCTATACTGCAAAAAGAAGAGATTTGTTGGCTAATAATGGGAATATCATGATCCGAACATTTATTAAAAGAAAAAAATTGGTTGGTGGAGGAAGTCTTTTAGTGTCTGTTCAAATATGTCATCGCGAACCTCACCGTCCACAATACCTACACTATATAGAGCCTCGGCTTTGTGTTTACCTCATAGCTGTTCCAATAACTGCTCTGCTTCCTATCTTAAAGCAGTGGGAATTTTTTAGCCGTCACATAAAGTTCAGTTGAAATTTCTACAAATTTAGGCTTAAATCCGTGTTTCGTTCTCGAGATCCGAATATGATAAAACAGAGATCAAACTCTTAGCGTCATGTCTGTACACAGATAATTCTAATTAACATATCGCCACAGTTATCCCACTGAATGAGCCCTTTGCAATCATGGTGGTATGTTCTTGAAATCTTCCTTTGAATGGAGATGTTAGTAGGATTGTATATCGAGAACGGAATAGAGGAAGGCATTACCCATATTTTGGGAAATATTATTTTGTACTGAGCTTCTAGCAAAACTGTTTAGCACCCTACTGGACCTTTAATGCCAGCCATTGCCTGCACCAGCAAGCACTTGCTCGTTAGTAACGGCTCCATCACGTCTAACGTCAGAACACTGGCAACTCTTTATTCCAGCCAACAATGGCGGCTGTCACACTTAAAAGAAGAATAAAAGAAGGAAACAGACGCGCAAAAAGAAAAAAAGGAGAAAAAAATTACAAAATGTTAAGTTGAGCAAAATAAATCCTAAAGTAGAACTGAATAAAACTGAAACGACAAAAAGAACTAAGAGGAGTTTTTACCGTGAAAAAACAAAAAGACTGAAAAAATGTTAGGATTTTTCTTACGCCCCTGAAACTAATCTCAAAACTTGCTTTTTTTTCTCTCATTCATACAAGATTTGAGAATTTAAAAAAATGTAAAGTAGCAATTTTCCTTAATCTGAACAGTTTCCTAGTGAACCATTTAAATGTTTGCTGTCTGGTTCAACTAAATAAAAGTTCCCCAAATACAAACCTATCTTTCACGTCTGATTTTGCACTCGATTACAAAATTGGATAATAAGTATTTATGATCATTTACAGAAATGAAAATCTACATTACTAACATTAGATTTGTGTAAACAATGTTAGCATTGAATAGCTAGACCGTTAGTGACCTTGTGGAGGTTCATCATGGTCTACACAATTGTAACTTTGATGACAGTAGACGCTCAGTAGAAAAAAGAAACATTTGAAAGATGATTGAGATCCTTAAATCAGGCCTTCTGCTAAGGCTAAATTTTTTGGGGTCCCAGGGACCCCTTCTTCAGATTTTTAAGGGGTCCCTGTCCTTCGCCCAACTTTGGAGGGGACCCCATTGACGAAAATTGAAGGGGTCCTCCGAACTTTTGATGCGTACTGTACGCAATTTTTTGCGTAAGCAGAAGCCCTGAATTAAAAATGATATTGTGCGCTTTTGTGAGAATTCCCAAAATCATATCTATTGATAGTTTTTGAATATCGTTAGCAATCAGTTCCAAAACAAACGCACAGTTACTGACCTTATGATGACCTAAACTAAAACTAACAGTACTCAGCTAGAACTCAACCTAACTGAACGTTTAAAGGCATACATTAAATTAAAACAGTACTTGTAAATAATACTCATGTCAATTAAATTATCTTATCAAGAAAGCTCGAAATTAATTTTTTTAAAAAATCGAAAGAACCCTTTACAAAATCGTCTGCGCTGAGGATGTATCAGGTGAGATTGCCCAAAGGGAGTTTTTGTTTGTTTGTGTGTGGTGTGTGTGTGTTTAAACGATGTGACCGGTTGGCATCGATATCACGGAGAGATTTCATGTCAGCGGTTAGCTTCTCGATGTACTCTTGTGTGGAGGAGAGAGGTTACAAGAGTGTGCTCACGGACATTTGAGACTAAGGAAGCTGTCCCACTGTCGGACACACTTGAAGACGAGTGTTTACACTGGCCATGTGCACACGTCGCATCGAGCGAGATGATCAAGATCAATATCAGCTTTTGATTGAAAGGAACACATATTTCAGAACCAAGAGAAGGTATGGATCTTTGCCTCTTTCCTTTTCATTATCAATTCCATTTTCCTATCTTGTTTCTTTTTTTTTTGTTTGTTTCTTTGTTTGTTTGTTTCTTTCTTTCTTTCTTCTTTCTTTCTTTCTTTCAAATGTTAAGAATCAAATTGAATCTGAAGATACTGAAGATGGAATAAATATAAGAGAGGTTAAGGTTAAGGGTCAATCTAGCTGTACGGTGAAAGAATCAATACAGTATTAAATCACTCACGAACGCACACACAGATCAATTACAAAATATATATATACAAAAACGAAAAACGAACAAGAATATAGATAACTCTGTACGCATAAATACTGTCAACCATAATTTACGAAAGGGTTTATTTTTGGCTTGTCTGTCAAAAGTAATATCTCATTCTCTAACTGCGGAATGGATGCCAAAAAGAAAGTCATCGTGAATGCTCTGATTGGTCAGCTATAAAATTGTCTGAAGTAATCGTGAATTATTTTCAAATCCCCCAATAAAAACAATGCGATTTAATCTTCTCCGCTGGCAAGTTCTCTTACCAAGATGTCTGTCATTATCCCTCGTCTTTATCTCGCTATCTAGAACCCAGCAGCCGGCGGAGCCTGAAGTCTATAGTTTGCCTTCCTCTGAAAGGAAACACCGCACGTTGATGGAGCGCCAGCGAAAGAAAGGAAGCAAGGGGCTGGTGCCGGAACTCAAGAAGAATAAGAGAAACAACAGCGGAAGCCACAAGAGGAAACTGAAGGGTGTAGAGTTGCAGGCTTTAACAGCATCTGCATCTCGGAAATTAAACAGCGTTTAGTTTGGAGAACGTGCAGGGGCGAGCTGCCGGTGCTCCCAGCTCAGTCCTGCGCATGTCCATGTTTTTCTGTACTTCCTGCTCCACCACACAGAGCGAGACTTCAGCTTTGAAAGCGCCGTCTATGTTGGCTTGCATGCACACTACAATGAAGCTATGAGAAAGGGAATCAAAGCCAATGCCTTCTTTTATTTTCCCTCGCCAGTATTGTTTGGATGAACTCGAGCTAGCCTGAAAACGATATTGCAACTTGTGCGGCTTTCCGTAATTTCTAATTAAGGTCAAAAATAGTTTTTTTAAAAAAAATTTCAAGCACTCAATAAAAGAAATGGGTCTTTTAGTTAATAAGAAGCTGGAAATGCGATATCGATCTGAACGGAGACCTCCTAACCGATAGTTTCTCCTTTTTATACTAATGATCTTGACGACGCCTCAGCTGCATCAGCAGCATGGGATCAATACTAGACTAAGCTGAAGACCGACATCACTAATGGCATCAACACAGACACCAAAAGGCTGACAATCTATGGACAATCCACATCTTCAGATATTTGCGCCGCAAAATGAAAAAGACTCTTCCGGACGTTCTCCAGATTAACAACGGCGGAGTTGACTAAACCTAAGTCCATCATGAACGACCGCAGCATCTCTTTATTTCAGAGTCAGGCTGATGCGATTCCATTTTTCCTGCAGTCCCACGAGAAGGACCCTGAGAGCGGTGCTACAAAAGGGAACACGAGCCATGAAGATCAGATAGGTTCAGAGTCCTTCTTATCTCGGAGAAACATCCAGGACGCACAGTCGGACTTGCTGGATGCCAGAACACTCGTCCAGCTCGTGGACTTGTGGGGATGATTCTGGTGGAAACAACATCAGGAAGTATGAGAGGAGGTAGAGATAAAGAAACAGGGAGTAGACTGGCTTGTCATTCATCAAGCACCCCAGAGAATGCCAGAGAACGAGAGAGATGACAGGTGGGGGTGATGTCGCATGGTTTCTCGACGACAAACCCTCGACTACAGATCCTTCAAACGTCGGCGAACGCTCGGTCGGGTTCAGCAAAAGTTGAATGTCGAGGTCACAGGAAATCAATGATTTTTGGGCGATCGTTCGGGACACTGGAGCTTCGATCAACATGCTGAGCTAACTCCAGACGTGTTTGCTAATACATTACCACAACGTTTGCCAATATGAATGGAATTTGGGATACTTCGGAGCTTGGCGCATTGATACTTTGATCGGTTAAGAACAACCGACAGGACAACAACGACGACGACGACGACGAAGATACTTGATTTTGTGTTATTGTGACCTCTCTCCCTCTCTGTGAATTCTGTTCTCTTTCTGTCTAAAGTTCTGTTCCGTTCTCTCTGTCTCTCGTGTGCATGTTGATAGGATGAGAATGTGTTTGTCATAGCTGTACAGCCTCTCCAACAACAGCTTTGAGAACAAGACACAGACAGTCAGGTGACATTAATTTGACCACGTGACAAGCAGTGCTCTTCCAAAAAGCGACATCGGGTAGGTGAGAGTGGCTAGTCCGTTTCCGGTCTGACTGGCCTTTGTAGACCAGGTATAAAAAAAAAAAACAGCCGCATTCATTTTTGATTGCACAGAGTGCTGCATCATTTTCATCCTGGCAGAAGTTCAGAAACGAGGACTGGCCATCAGCCCCGGAGAGCTCCCACTGGGAGTGCCTAGGGGATGGCTTGCAGGAAAGCAAGAGTCGGATTTCCTGAAAGTCTGGCGTAAAGTCTGTTATCATCTGTTTGCTCACAACCCACTTCAGTCTTCCAGGCCCTCCCACCATTTTTCCAATACACTTTTCCCTCCAGTTTTTATTTTCGTAGTTTGAAATTTGTTTTTAACACAGTGACACGATCATTGGTCCAAAAATAGCGCGAGTTCGCAAGTTATTAATAATACAATCTGCTCCCCTGTAGCTCTCGTTCTTGCGTGTGTTTCGTCTTATTTGTCATTCTTCAATCCCATTCAGGCAGTAAGTAAGATATTGACAATTCTTTATTTTCATCTATTTACAGTGCCAACATCCTCTATATTTTTAGCATTGTCCTTTTCCCCCTTGTCCCCTCGATTGGCTGTGGACGGTAGGCAGGTCGAAGGATTCTTCAACGAACTCCATGGCCTACAGACCACTTTCTCTCCTGCTTCCATCACTGCTATATCCCTCCGACACGACTGAGCTCAGCTCATGCCCTCCACTTCTGTTTTCATCCTTTCCCAACCATCTTCCTCTCGTCTTCATTTTATCGTGTCCCTCTCCCCCTACCCCATGAAGCCAAGCTCTTTCGCAAACGATCTCGCGCGATTTGTTCATATTCCGATCATCGCAGCCAATCGACTTCTCACGCAAATCCTCGATCCGTCTCTCGCCACTTCGCGTGACGTCTGCGCGATTTGCACTGACTTGCTGTCGCACACCCGTCTCCACATGGCAACCGGATGCCACTTCTGAGGATAGCCAGCTCGACGACCTTCACTTGCTATTAATCGTCTTGCATTCCAGTCCAGGGCAAACATCGGTCTCCATTTCGCCACTGCCTGCCAGGAGATAGGAGGTTATCTGAAGGCAAACAAACATGTTGGGCATTCTTCATACCTCGTCCACAGAGACATTGGCAAAACTCCACATGGAATGAGTCGGAGAGAAAAAAAGCAAAAGAAGAGAGGTTTATTAAGCACTTATTACTATTTGATACTATTTTTCTGGAAGCTAAAGAGTGAGCATCAATTTTCCGACGCAGGTCCGGTCTCTAGTTCCTGCCATTGCTTGCATGCAAAACCCACAGTTATGCTACAATCCATTGTCCATCCTTATTTCTTTAAAGTGTTTTTCATGTAGACTAGAAAACATTCATTTTTATTTCAGTGTAGTGTTATCCAATGGGACCTTGTAAAGCAATTAAATTTCTCTGTAGCCTCACTCAGTGCAGGCCTGTGCTTCATTAACTCGGATGCTTAATAAAAAAATTAACTGGCTGTTAAACTTTCATTGGCAAGGCTGAGGTGCTGGTCTGAAGATTGCCAGGAAGCTCTTTCGTGCTGCTCTAACGAGAGCTGTCTCCATTTTCTTGTTATCTCGGCGAAGATGTAGCTATTTGAATTCTTAGTGAGTTAAATGGGGATGGATTATCACAAGGAGTGCCCTTCTAACACTCCTGATGGGCTAAAAAACATTTCGGCAGGGGACATTGGCTGTAGGATGAAAGGAAAGAACGCTGTCCTTGCAAATTATTTATGGAAAATTAACCCCGCGGCAAAACGCTTACGACGCATGATTTAAATTCCTCGGGAGATCGAAAAGTCATTTGTTTGGCAGTGACTTGCCGATAAAAGCGGTTAGGCTAAGCGAATAATGACATTTCCATGTAAACCAAGTGAGGACGGCGTGCTGAGCAAGAAAAGCCAGCAGACAACAAAACAAAGGAGGAGAAAGGGGGGAAGGTCAAAATACAATGAGACTGTAACAGCAGGGGACATATACATGCATAATGAAAGTGGAAAAGAAACCAACAACAACAACAAAAGTGCCCTGAGGTTTGGCTGCAAGAGTTCATAATATGATGCGCGAAAAATGTGGAGCCGCAGGAATATATATGAAGAAATAATATAAAATGGAGTGGAGGGATTAACGGGAATTAAAAAGTGGAGACATAGATGATAAAAGCAAGACATATCAACAAGAACGAAGTCGGTGAAGGAAGGATGGAGCTGCTGAAGGCGAGACAATCACTCCGAGCAGCTCGGCCCTTTAAGGAACATAAGATGATCTTACACGAAACTGCAACTTCTGGAATTGAGGAACGGCCATATCATGGGTCTGAACTCTCCAGAGTGAGCGAAACTAAACGGAGCGACACTGGTGAGCTCACACAAGATGGCGACGAAGAGCGAGGGAAGCTGGGTACATTGCACTCTGTGGAGGGTCACAGGTACAGCAAGGGCGAGCAGCAAAGCAGAAGATTGACAGAGAGGGCGATGTTCATTTGTCTTTCGAGGAAAAATAATCAGAAAGGATTTTTTTTTTTGATTTACCCGACCTTTCTTTTTTGGTGACGGGGAAGTAAACGCAGGTTTTAACATGGACTCAAGTGGGACAGGGTGGCTGATCGTGAAAACAAAAGACATGGCTGAATCAACGTTTCTGTGAGTACACATTAACAGGGAGGAAAAATGGAGGGATAAAGAGAATCTATGACTATTCTTTCTCCCTATTTTTAAACCCGAAAGGTAGGGTGAGAGAAAAGAGAAAGAATCTAGACGTATATTCTTTTCGAATTCAGGAGTCAAATTGTAAATTCACAAAAGGAAAATAATGTTCAAAAGTAATTAATAATCAGACCTATATTACTAATAACTGCAATAAAAAGTAAATTGCAAGCTACACGTTAAATCCTGAGTTCTTTTATCCCCTTCCCACCACCACCAGACATTGTTATTTTCACTACCTTGATTTAGTAGCTGAATGTGTAAAGTGATGCCAGATATCAATTTTGCAGACGACGACGACGACGACGACGACGACGACGACGACGACGACGACAACAACAACAACAACAACAACAACAACAACAACGACGACGACGACATTAACAACAACAACAACAACAACACCAGAAACACAGAAGCAACAACAACAACACAACAACAACAAAACCCCCCAAAAAACCGGACAACATAAGAGGGTGAAGGTAGTGATGATAGAAGACTTTGAACTGAGTCGGTTTGCCCACCCCATTCACAGGATTCTCCTCCATGGCGACTGTCATCTGCCGAGACACCAGCTTTGTCTGCTATGCAAAGGCACTGGCTGCAGCCTCCTGCATGCAACAGTCTTGATAATACTCGCGCGTGATCTTGTGAATAACTCAGCGCCGGCAATTCTCTTGGACTCGCTTCCGTCTCAGGCACTACCGCAACATGATCACCAATGCCGGTCAACAACTAGGGACCCTGCACAACCATCCGACCTGCAGCCTGAAAAAGGCAACATTGCTACAGATGGAGACATTGATGGTGAGAGCAGCTTGACAGACAGGCAGACAGACAGACAGACAGACAGACAGACAGACAGACAGACAGACAGACAGACAGACAGACAGACAGACAGACAGACAGACAGACAGACAGACAGACAGACAGACTCTATTTATACAGAATAATTACGAATAATAGACTAAAGTCTTTCTAGAAGACATCACCTCTCAAAAGCACTACCAACACCATTGTGAGGACAGCAGACGCCTCTGCGGGTTGTCGAGCGCTAAAACGTCTTCCAGGCAAATTGTCTTTAGTACACTGACCTATCACGTGCGTCTTGGGTCATGTGACCTTTCAGACATAATTAACATCGTCAGGGTCCTTTCATAAGCTGTCTACCGTCATTGTGCATTGTTCTTTCCATCGCCAAAAAAAAAAAAAAAAAAAAGAAAAAAAAAAGAGGAAAAAAAAAGTATGAACAAAAGTATTGCATAGTAGCTGTGCGTCGGGTGCTGGTCAGGTTACCGAGACGATGGAGTTATTGTGTAAACGGACTGTCGACCGCTTATCAACGAAGGTGTGAGAGAGATGTCGAGCGCAACATGATGGTGAAATAAAACCCTAAAGTGTAACAGAAGCGGGTCAGATGCACACTCACGCATGCACGCACTGTCACACACGCAGGACGTATCCTATTACCGTGCATGTAGCATTATGCAAGCAGCCGAATACTCGCAAGCAGACAGACAACCTGGCGCATGGAATTACCTATAAACTCAACTACCACATCATGTGCTAAAAATATTGTTATTGTCCCTTGTGGCGTTTCACTACCTTTCTCATGTATCGTCCATGGCAGCATTGCTAAAATAAAACCCGTCCCAGCCCTCCCGCAAAAAAATAAAAAAAAAATTGCAAAACAATTAAACAAACAAACAAACAAACAAACAACAAAAGAAACCCAAACCCAAAACACTTTTACTTTAAACACCTTTCCTTTAAATATCTTTAAACATAATCCCAAAATGCACCTGCAAGCTATCTGCTCCTTCCACCTGCCCCCGATGTTTCCCTCTGTCTTTGACACCGTGCGCGCTTCCAGACTTTTTCTTAGACACGTGGTCATCATGCAAGCACGTGGCAGCAACACGGAGAATTTAATTCTCTGAGTAAAACGTTGTTAGGAGACGAAGGCGGACAAAGATGGAGAAGGTATGCATTATGCATATGACCTGACAAAAAGTCTGGTGCGTGCCAGAAGCGCTTACGTTTCATGTCTGTACGTTGTTTTGTCGCTAGGTGGCGCCATGCTAATGCGGAAACAATAGCGCGCCAGACCATCCCTGTCGATTCCGAGGTCACGTGACCGCCGATGGGGTTAATAATAATATATAAAAAAACCATTGTGAGACAAAGAGTGTATGCGTCGATGATGAGGAAGATGATGAGGAGGAGAAGGAAGAGTAGAATCAAAGCACAACAGAGACTGTTGGGGACATCACGCGCCAAGTGACGTCACACGAAAGTCGTTTGCTTCTGACAAAGACTGACAATTAAACTCGCATCACACATCAACAGGATGCCACTCGGCAAGGCGATGTCCACACTGTGCAAACCTCTCGTGACCGTAAGAGGACAAGCAAAGGGTTCGTGGACACTTGCCCAAGCTTGTCGCCTCTGGGTCATCAGACGGTCTGCTTGAGACTTCCCTCTGTGCCTCGTGCATCTTGGAACTGAAGATTGATTTTATTGTTGTTTGTCATTCCTTCTTCTGGCGATTACTGAAACATGGTGACTGCATCGAAGACGGAATTTAGATGATTGGTACAACTGATCCTGATTCTGTCAAAGCCTGAACTAAAAGCCTCGAAAGTGACTTGTCATCAACTGGATTGCTAAACAGATTGAATCAGATTCTAACAATCAGGTGCTTGACAGATTGTAGTGATTTTGACTAAGTAAAGGTCAGTGTAAGATACCATTTTCTTAAATCTGAGCAAGTAATTTCTTTTTGTTCTTACCTATAAACGTCACTGTGCGTACTAACGTCGAGACGTCACGATTGTACACACACACGGTCTTCTAACATGCGTGGTGATATTTTTAGGCTCGAGCATCTCGAGAACAAAAGAAGCTGTTCATATGCTTTATCCAATTATTAGAGAAAGTTCGGATCTTTTAGGGTCTGTGACGTGTTGCGTCAACGATTTCTTTTTAATGGCTTTCTGGAAGGTTTCCTTCTCCTTCTGTAAAATTCTGACTTCAAGGTATTAAGTACTTGTGGCATGTGAGGTAGCGTCTGTTTGATGCACATGTAAACTGAGATTGATGTCTGTAAACCCTTTCTACAGTAACTTTTGTCTACGTGCAGCGCGGTTCGAGATGAAAAGCCCTCCAAGAGAGGAAAGAAAAACAAAATTAAGGTGAAAGGTTATTTCCGTTTGGAAGCTCCTCACCGGTGACGTTTGCTCTCTGTTCTCAGATGCGGGCTCCGCCTGGTCCAGCGTGATTGACAGCGAGAGTGCTCACCCGACACTTCGCTTTTGATGGCAGGAGACAGGCTTCTGATAACAACAAATCAGTGCAATGGCACGGTTCCCTTCCACTGGGCATGGAGGAAGGTGGAGCGACAAACACACAAGGCAATGTCACCCTTAACCTCTGGGCTAAAGTAGGAAACAAGATGACCCCCACCTGTCCTTCCAACCGCCTTTGAAAAAAAAAGGAGAAAAAAAGGGTTAAAACGAACAAAACAAAAAGAGAAAATCAAAGGAAAAGAAAGATCAGCTTTTTTAATTAAAGGAAGATAATAAATCAGTTATGAATGGAGATATTTATAAGAACAAAATGCAGGCACTGCTGGCTTTGAGAAAGATGTAGAGAGGGATGGAGCTAGTGAGTGGGAGTGAGTGAGAGAAAGAGAGATTGCAATTTTCTACAGCGGCGAATTCATGTCTCTGTCTATGTGCGTGCTCGCGTGCACGTGTATGTGCGTGATTAGCGAGGGCACTTGGAGTGGAAGCCGTTTGCAGAATTGTCTGATGGCGTTTCTTCAAGTATGTAGGCAGCAGAATTGTCTGACAGCGGCAACGATAGAAAATTTTTGTTTTCCCCCCGCTAACCCCCTTTTTCAGCTGAGCACTTCCTCACTCCAAGAAACAGCGTGATGTGTGGATTTTCGCTTCAGGCGCAGACGACTCCATCCACATCTCTGGCTTTGCTCTCGTCGTGATGACTCTTGTGGTGACGTGATGCCAGTGAACAGCAAACACCTTACAGGACGGCTGTAGAAAAGTCCGTCCACAGACGGAAACGGCTGCCATCATTATGGAGATTTTTAGCTTATATTCTTTGTTTCTCTGCTTCTGACTTCGATTTTATCTCAGACCAGCTCTCGGCTTCTTTTTTTAAAGAGCCTCTTATTAATCATGTCACTCATCCACTCTGAACTTTCCACATAGCTGGCGACAAAGCTAGGTAAGAGGAGATCATTTTCAAAACGCCGTGTGTCAGCTGCGATGGCCGAGTGGTTAAGGCGTTGGACTTGAAATCCAATGGGTATTACCCGCGCAGGTTCGAATCCTGTTCGCAGCGTCTTTTTTTTTAAACCTTGTCTTTAACGATAGTGAGTTTTGGGTGTTGTGTGTTTGGAGCTCGGGTATTTCCTTGACCGTCTGTGTGCACGAAAGAAATCATTCACATTCCCAAACCGGTGCAAAAGTCAGTTCGTTGTCATTTTTATGGCTATTCCACCTTGAGTTGAGTTTGAGAGGGTAGAGGTATGATGGAGCACTCTGAGATAACCTCCCGACTGTCTTTTCTGCGAAACAGATGTCACATACAGAAAGTGTTCCCAGACGAGATCTGAACCCAGGTCCTCTAGCTGCAGTAGTGACAAGAGAGTGTTTTAACCACACACTACCGGGCGCCCCCTTTTCTGTCTTACTGTCTGTCTCTCTCTTTTATGTTACCGATGTTGTCTGATGTCTGCCTCACAGGACGAAGTAAGCTGTCATGGAATCCCTAAGGTCCTGATTTAATACAACAGACATGGCCCAGGCCTTTCAGAACACGCTTATCCTTCCTGTTTTCCATTATTTATTCAGGCGATAGACACTATGCAATGTCGTTGTGCGGCTCTGCTGGTGTGGACAAACAGCGACAGCTGCCTCAGCACCCTACCGCTGGGGTATGGTTACAAAATGAAGGGCTGGATGGACAGTCAGGCTAGGTGGCTGCTAATCTCATAGTCAGCTAAATTCCTAGTATTTTAAACGCATTTTAGTTCAGTGATATTCGTTAGCAGCCAACTACAGCCACATCGTCCCCACTCCTCTCCGTATTTTCTTCAGTGTTCGTGATATACACAAGAGACTTCCATTTTTTTCGCATTAAGGGCAGGTAAGTCTATGAGACAGACACTTCCTCTCTCTTCCCCTTACTGATTCTTTACGTGACGGTCAAAGTCAAATAATATAAATAATTTCTGCAGTAAATGATGATTACATGTCACCGTCCTTCACCTAACAGCATTAGGCTCCGACATTAGCAAATAAAGACACACCATGACAGACAGTTAAGCTAACTGGACAAGAAATTAGCCACGACCAAGAATACATGACCTTTTACCCCGGGCGTGCGAGAAAGGGGCGGTAATCCGGAGAGCCAGGCTGTCACAGGCAAGTCTTTGACTGAGGGAAGGGGAGACAATTAAAGCTGAGGGGACTAGTGAGATGTAATACAGATGTAGACGAACATCCTCCGCTGATGATCGTCTGCGAACCCAAGGACCACGAAGTTTTGTTGGGAAAAACAAGAGGCCAAACACAGGTGATTAAAGGGAGAAAACCGCGAGGAAGAATTCTACGATGACTGAGAGAGAACGAGACACGGGGAGACAATTCGTTTCCTTGATTAAATTTTCTGCGACAAAAATACATGGCAACAGTTTTTTTTTAATTCCTGTGCGAATGGGGCTGGAGGGTGAGCCGATTTCCAGCACAGCTTCAAGCAGTGTCGGTAGAAGTGATCAAGGTGATGGAGATGATAGTGGAGAAGGGTGGTGGTGGTGCTGGTAGCTTAGCAATGGTGGAAGAAGAAGAAGAGGAACACAAAGAGTGAGCTCAAGTAGAGGAATAGAGATGTCAAATATGTTATTTCGGTCCGGAGTCTTTATACTAGAATACTGTACATATGTACAGATGAGACTAGACACACTATTGATATTACAGTAGTCAGTAGACAGTGCGCAATATAAACAAATGGAACAACGCATTGTTGCTAATTAGAAGCAACAACAGAACAAACAGAGCAGAAGAAACACTTTTAGCAGCAAAAGAAGATGAAGTAAGAGTAAGAGATGAAGAAATAATAGAAGCAAGAAACAAACAAACAACAAGAGGAATAAAGAGAACAAGAGAAACAAAAAGAAAAACAAACTGTCACAAACCAGTCCGGTTCAGGGCCAGAACAAAATGATCGACTAAAGTCACTAAACCATTGTTAATTATAGGTAAGTAGCAGTCACTAGGGGGAAGCTCTTCTGTCGGTTGACCATGACCTAGAGACGGGAAAAGAGAGAGGTAGTTAAATAGTTGCTTATGGCGGAGGTAGAGGTAGTGCACGACACCGATAAGTCGTATCATCGCCATTGTCGTCCCTTTCCGGTAGCAAAGCGATGCGAGGCAGTGGCTGGTGAGTTCCATCGTGCCACCGGCCCACCTTGTAGTCTGCGGGGGATACCTAGCGGATCATCGCCTCTGTCATTCATTGCTTGGAGCATTTAATGCGAGGCAGGCGACTGTTAAGGCCAGAGAGGTCCATCAGCGGTGACAACGGTGAGCTGCGATCGACTTACATCCTGTCTTACTACAATTCATCAAGGGCAGACACACGAGTGGTACCGCCATGTTCCTCTGCGTCCAGGGGACGTGTGAATGTGATTTCAGAGAGCTGCTAGTGACGAATGTGATGTTGGAGAGAGTTCCACTGCTGAGCAGCACAGAGGGAGAATGTCATATATAATATATGTATATAGTTAGTATTTGCCACTAAAAAGATGTATATTACCGTTTGATTTCGTGTTCAACCTTTTCAGTTAATATTCATTTAGATTGTTTTCGTAACTGTTTTGTCAGTCGTTTTGAATTACCTGTGTGGGAGGCACGAAATAGAGTGAGTGGGCGTGAAAGGGTGGAAGCTGGGTGTGAAGGGAGCCAGTAGAGATATCCACTTTCCCCTCTGGGTATCTAGTCTTTTCCTTCTCCCCCAGTTTCGTCACACAGAAGACAGATCAAGCGCATTGAAGCGTTTAACGGAATCCTAGTACTAGTAGAAGCGGAACATAAAGAAGAAAAGCAATAAGAGGAACAGGAAGGAAAAAAGGAAAGAGAAGAGAAACAGAAAGAAAAACACAAGAAAAGGAACAAGAAAAAGAGAAACAAGAATATAAACAACAATTAGAAAATGAACCTGAAGAGGAATATGAATAGGAGCAAAAAGAGAAAAAAGAAAAGAAAGAAGAAAAACAATGACAGGAACATAAAGAACACGAAGATAAACAAAGAAGAACTGGAAGAGAATTAAGGACAAGACGAGGAAAAGTTGTTTGTTATAAACACTTTTCTGGCGATTTTGTGCCACAGGAGTCTCAGGCTATCTTTATGACATGTCCTGGAGAAGCCATTCATCAAACACATATCCTGACTGGCGGAGGGAAAAAACCATTTTCTGATTTGTAGAAATTTCCACACGAGCGCTGACAGCAACACATTAAGAGAGGAGAAGGAAGAAACATGCTGTAAAGAATACAGATAATTTAACGAGTGTTAATGCAACCGACTTCTCAATGTCAGCTTTTACATTTTTTCCGCCGTTCTCTGATTACCGACACTTGTCTATCTTTGTTTAAACCTTTTCCAAGCCGGCTCTCAAGCAGATTTTTAAGTTTTGCTTCCACCATAAGAACAACTACAAAAGTGTCTGCATGAGAGACGGTTTGTGAAAGGTTTTGTTTCTGTTGCTGGGAGATGTGGGCACCCATCGTCTGTACCCCGGGCCGACTGTCGGAGGAGGATGTACGGGTCCCCCCAGGAGACCATTGCAGTCCGTGGCTTGGGTCAAGTTACGGGACCAGGCGCAGGACTTTTCTTGTAGAGGTGTAGAAATGTCTATTGATTGTGCTGCCATCGGGAGGCCGAAATAGTCATTGGTGGACATCACACTAACTGAATTAGTCTTTCCTCTAAGGTGTCTTTCCCGTGATGAAGGAGGCTTGGGCACAGCACAAGGACACGGTCTCTGTGGAACATGTCCATGCCATTAACTCATCCTACTATGACATGAAAACTCTGAGTACGGTGGGTTTCTTGGTCCTTAGGCCTGATAGATTGGAACAATTCCAGTAACCAACCCCTGTCCCAAAGCAGTCGACTATCCTGTTCGTAGGAAAATTAACACAAAAAGTTTAAATGTGTGAAAGAAGAAAATTAGCCCTTGAAATAACTAGTAGAAAAAATCATTTAGTGGTCGATGAACTGAGTGCACACCTGGATAATTGCAATAAGCACAACAAGAAATAGTTGTTCATTTGTTTTCAGCAAAAGCGATTTTAGCCTTACCAAGCTATTTCACATCATTATTTCACTATTATAGTTCACATCGTGTCATTCCAGTGTCACGCGTGTCACGTATTTGTCAAGTGTTTGTGTCATGTATGTGTCACGTTTGACAATTTATTATCATTCGTTTTCGAATTGATTTAAATCCCTGAGCTGTTTTTAATCTTACATTATAATTATAACGTCTAGATCATCATATAGTTCAAACAAACAAACAAACAAACAAACAAACAAACAAACAAACAAACAAACAAACAAACAAACAAAAATTGTTAAACACACGAAAGCCATAGACTACAAAGAATGGTGGCTGGGCTGATGGCATTCTTTACCAGGTGTTACGTGATTTGTGGTCGTTTGAAAGCCTAGTTCGTCTTTTCTCCCTCAGTAAAATACTCCTGTGGTTCTTATGGGAATCGATTGCGTTCAAAATGAGATCAGCAGGTTGCGACAGCGTCGGGTTTGTCAAGGGAGAGCACACAACGAACAGCTTTCTTCAAGCAAGTAATCGAGTTACTTCCCTTGGATACAGGATCGATGGGTTGTCGGTCACCCTCTCTCCTGTGGCAGAGAGATGGGGGATGGGTAGAGGGGTAAGAAGGATGAGAGTGCGTGGCTGCTGGCACGTGTTGGTGATGTCGTTTGTCTGTTGCAGCAGCAACGCTGTACTTGAATGATGTCGGCGTCGGACCTGTGGTCTACTTGTTGTGACGTCACTTAGCCCTACATCTGTAGTCTTGTCTCAGTTGCAAAACGCGCAGTGGTTGCTGTTGTGGTTCCGCGGTGTAGTCTGTTTAAAGACGTGATCCTGTTTGTTGTCACAAACGTCACCAGGTTGTTTGTTTGTCACCTAGCTTTAAGGTGAAGACATTTCGCCCTCAAGGCCACTTACAAACATAACACTTGAGTTTGAAGAAATATCAAATTGTATTTTATTGTTAAAATCGAATGTTTGCTGTTTTCTTCTGTCGAGGAGTTTATGATTGATAGCTTGTTGTAATTTATATGTTCTTTATTCCTTTCTTTCTTTATGCGTAAGTTTTTGTTAGTAATTGTTTGTTTCATGTATGTGTGTATTTGCTCGCGCATATGTCGTGTATTTTATAAACCTTTCACCTGAGTGTATTTTTGTTAACTGTTACACGGGATTTGTGCAAAGTTATAAACTCCCTTCCTTCCTTCCTAAACCAGCGACAGACGTTTTTTCAGCACCCTACATACGTGTAGACAGAATGCTCGTCCGTTCGTGTCATCATGTATGCTCATTTTCTTTGCCAGATTTTTGTCACACAATAATGTTTGGAGCCACGCTAGGCAATGTGTACACTGACACCTGTGAGACCCTGTTTGGCAGAAATAAAGCTGGATACCATTCTAAGAACAAGAAAGAGCTGAAAGACTCAGGCTGCTCAGTGAAGAGCTTTTAAATGTGTTTCCTTTGTTTGACCAACTGGCAGAGACACACGTGCCAGTGCTTTGTGAAAAGAATTTAGGGTTTCCAAGGGACATAAACACACGAAGCAATCACGAGACATTGCACAGGTCAGTACAATCGCACTTATTAGGCTTCGATGACCCGTATCGAGTTCATTCAGTATAAATATTTTACATCTCACCAGCTCCTGCTCTCCAGAACCTAGTGATAACAGCTGGCAGCCTTTGAGTCAATATTCCTGTAGTATTAAAGGTATTATGCAACAGCAGTTGGCAAAAAGAAGAACAGAATCGATTGGCTGTGCCCGACTTGCTCAGGTGACATCACTACCTGAACTGCGGCAGGTGAGACGAAACGTGCAGCCATGAGAGAATTGGCCGTGCAGTCACTCGGTGTCGATCTTCTCACCTTCTCGGTGAGTGGAGCACAGGCTTGTTTGTTTGATCTCATGTTTAGTTTTGTATGTATGTCACGAAAAATCACTGTTCACGATTTTAATCCCGGGAAAATTATTTACAAAACTGTCTTCACCTAATGTACCAGAGACAACTCTATCGGAAGACACCTTTGACCTCGTCACTCATCAATAATGGCGTGGCGACATCTACATCAAACGACTATAATTGTAGTAAAAGTAGTAGTTATCAGAGGAAGTAATAATCTTACAGTTTTTTATTTACCCTGTATTTAAGTAGCGCCGTGAATACAAGCCATGAATTTTGTTGTTGTTGCTTGGTGTGTATATAAACACAACTTACCGTTGACATGTCGATGTTTTTGTAGCAAATGTCTAGTTTAATATGTCGCAGTGCTTGAGTGCAGAAGGTCTCAAGGTCAGCGGGATTTTATGGGCGGACATCGGTTTCTTCCAGGTGAGAAACCGTTTTATGTTACTGAATGTTGTGTAACCAATCAGCGCTTTATAGGATATACACTTTCTATGGATGTAGCGGTCTGACTTTCTGATCGTCTGTTTTGAACTCACACACAAATACACACACATACACACACGTACACACACCTTCTCTCTCTTTCTCTGTAGTGTTTTTACACAAGTGCACCGCAAGGTCCACTCACACACGTTCTGACGTTTCGAGCGCAGAAAGAATAGAAAATGTTTCTTCTTCAGAGGTTACAGAAAGTGTTTGTAAAGCCGATAGACCTACAACATCGTCAATTTATCCCCAAGCTGTGAAAGGCTGGTCTGCAAGGACAGACAGCTACTCATCCTACCATCCACTTTATTTTCCTCGCCCTTTGTTTGACTTCATTCTTCTCGCCCTTTGTTTCCAAAAGTCCCTGATTTTGTTCCAGTTTGATTCTGGACAGCTCCTTGAGCGCCCTGGGAGAAAGCTCGTGGGCATTGTTATTGGCATCGTTTGCGGGACCGTCTTTGATTGTTCTTTTGTGGATCCTTAAACGTGTCTGCCGAAGACAGATTAAACCGACAGCCGCACCTGCAACACCAGGTCAGTAGTGCGGACCCAACGTGGTCCACAGCCATCATCTTAGAAAAAAATAAATCACATGTTTCCTGACTGCAAAGGAAATGATAGTGGTATTATAGTCAGGACTTTATCTTCCTGAATATCTTTAACATTCCTTATCATTCCTGAAATATAGAGAACTTTGATTTTCTAATAGAGCACATATTTTCTAATAATATAAGTACTTTGTAATTATATACGTATTTCAAAATATCTTTTTTACGTTTTGATGAAAATGCCGAGCGTGAGGTGTGCAAAAAGAAGAAAGAAAAAAAAGAAAAATAACCTCGCAACCCAGTCATGGACAGATCGATTTTGCAAAAGGTGTTTGGGTGACAGAGTGCGTTTTTCCTATGCATTAAAAAACTATTGAAATTGTAGTAATTATGGTGAAATACACCACAATCTGAACAGTTTTGGGTTTTTTTATTAGGTCAGATTATAAGCTACAGCTCAAATAACAATGGGGTCATACAACCTACCCCGGGTGCGACTCAAGCCACTATCACGGCCACGCAGACCTCATGGCCAGTACAAGATACCAAGGGTGGTTATTACAAATCCACATTCCTTGGAACAACAGAGGGGAGTCTTTCATACTCGTCGCCTTTCGGAAACGAGCTCATCACATCACAGACAAAGGCAGGCTGCAGTGACAAGGTTTAATGTGCAGTAATACAGTGCCAAGGGACAACTCTAGGAGAGAATACCAGCTGGCAGTACGAGTGTCAATTAGACAGGCTGGTAGTGTGAGTGTTAATTAAGGACAGGCTGGAGTGGCAGGTATTAGTTAGGAGGACAGGTGGCAGTGACTGTGTCAAGAACTTCTGGCCGTGCGAGTGTTATTAAGGACAGGATGAGTGTGAGGGACAAAGAAATGAAGTAGTGGGTTGGAGGAGTGGGAAAAGTTTATCTACTAAGACTGAATGAACATGCAGCTTACAGTACAAAAACAAACCAAGACAACACAAATTCGAAAAAACTGGGCAGTAGGAGAACCTGTAAGTTAACAAACCACTGAGTGCTTGTGGCGGAATGGTTGATCTGACTATCGTAAAACAGTTTTACTTAGAAAAGATGTATCTATAGAGCAGACTTGTTATTAGAAATTATCCCGGACTTCTGTAAATACCCAAGTAATATTCGCACTTTTTCTTCTTTCTCATTCTTTACTCTCAATCTTCTTGATCATTTTCATATGTGTGGTTTGTGTGTGTGTGTGTTGAACGTTATGCGTATGTACTAATTCTATGGATGTTATTTTCGCAGTTTAAATAGGTGTTGGCTACATGTTATCATCAGTACATTTTTATGAGTAAATACTATCCCTGTGCCTTTGCGTGTCTTCTCCATCAGTGAGGAGCTGTGTCCAAACTAAGTTACTTACTGCGAGCTATCTTTGTACGTTCTCGTGGTCAGACCCTCATTTTTTTTTTCCAGAAACGGTCTGCCGGGGGCACACTAGTTTTGTCCGTTATACCACTTTTAAAGTCTTTCGTATATTTACAGGGACAAAGAAATCTTATCATTATAATGAAAAAGGGATGATTGTTATTTTATTTGGGGTGTTTATTTGTGTGTATTTTTTTTTGTGTGTGCTGGGGTCATTCGTCGTTCAATAGGACTGATGTCGTCTGTTGGATGTGTTATGTGCAGCTATGTTTCTATAGAATGCATTTCAGCTTATATGACATGTTATCTTTGGCTGCGGACTGTGCTTGTATTGCGTGTAGACGCTGACCTTTGCTGGAGGACGTCATTTAGTTCTGACGTCACTTTATTTTACGTCATTTTGTCATGGTCATTTTCTCTCCTTTATTGAAAGTGTCGGGGGTCCTATGTAGAGGAAGCACCTTTGACTTTCGGCAGCAGGTCCCTTGGGACAGACGGGACAGCCTGGTCTCACATGGCAATCAACTCTCACAGCTGGCTCCAGGTCTTAACCTAGCCACACCCCGGTAACCGGCTTCTGCTGGCGGGCCAAACGCTGTGAGGGCTGAGTGTCTTATGCACGTCAATAAAATACTTGGAGAGGAGATGGGCGCCACCAAGTTCGCCAAAGCCACTGAAAGGACTAACTGTAGCGAAACAGAATAAGAAGCAACTGCCGGGTCGGTCGAGGCCCGGTCACAACGACCCGGCGCACCCCTCTGGTGGTCTCCAGGGAGGGGCGACAAGTGTGTGCTACTGGAAACCAAGTCTACACCCAAGTCTACAATCAAGCTGCCTACACAAGGGACTACTATCGGAACATGGAATGTTCGCACACTCTTTCAATGCGGCAAGTGAAAGAACTCACACGAGTTACAGCGTTACCGCTGGGACATCGTTGGGACTTGCGGAAGTCCGATGGACTGGTTTTCGGGAGTCAACTACAGATGAAGCCACAAGCTCTGGTTCAGCGGAGACGCAATCAAAGCATGAACGTGGTGTCGCTTTCATTTCAGGAAGAGGTGGCTGGAACTGTCATCAGCTGCACCCCGGTCAGTCTCTAGAGACTTATCTCCATCGAATCTCTGCTCGACCGCACAACATCACCATTATACAAGTGTACGCCCCACATCAGAACACGAAGATGAAGAGTTGAGGAATTCTCGAGGAGCTGGACAACATCATCAAGAAAACTCCGAAGAAAGACATCTTGCTTGTCCTTGGCGACTGGAATGCTACAGTCGGCCCTGACGCTTACCAACAATGGGCAGGAACAGTCGGCAAGTTTGGCCTAGGCAACACCAACGCAAGAGGCCTACGGCTACTAGAATTCGCTCAGAGTCACCGTCTCACCATTGCCAATACCTCCACCCGCACAAGAAGTCAAGAACTGTAACATGGCATTCGCGGGAGGTCTGGTCCATAACCAGATTGACTTCATACTTGCTGCCTCAGCGTTTCAATCAAGGCACATCACAAAGCACAACGAGGTCCTTTCTGCGCTGACATAGCAGCGACCACAACTCGTCCTCACTAGCCTCAAGTTGAAACTGAAGTTGAGACGTGACAACAATAAGAGCCCTCGCATCCGATTCAACCTTGAGAAGCTCAAAAGATCCGGACACAGGAGGGGAGTCTTCCAGGCCCAGGTGGGGGCAAATTTGCAGCCGGCTACTATAGACTGCGGACATAGACGCCCTTGCTGGAAGTATCAAAGAGGTGCTACTCTCTACTGCAGACGAATGCTGGGAAGGCAGAGGAAGCGCAAACAACCCATGGGTGACAGACGACATCCTTGATCTTGCGACGAAAGGAGAGCCTTGAAGAAAGGGAGAGGTCGAGACCCGACGTCAGCAGGCAAGTACAGACTTGTCAACCAGCAGATCAGAACAAGGATTGAAGGAGGCAAAAGAAGATTGGATCGAAGACCAAGTGTTGCAGCGTGGAAATAGGCATGGCTAGCGGAGACAGCAAGAAGGCATATGAAATACTGAAGGCCCTCACCAAGACTCAGCAGCGACCAGCCACAGTCATCGAAGACAGCGCGGACAGCTCCTTACGGAAAACGCTGCTGTACTAAGTCGTTGGACTGAATATTGCCAAGACTTGTACAACTACAAGATCGAGCCAGACACCAGCATTCTCCAGCATCACCAGACTGGGACAAGAGAGGCTGAAGACCTGCCAGTCCTCACTGATGAGGTGAGAGAAAGCTATGCACAGTCTGAAGGGAGGAAGTCACCTGGTGGGGACAACGTACCTGCTGACTGCTGAAGCATGGAGGAGATGCAACAACCAAGGCCTTCACCACACTGTGTCAAAAGATATGGGAAGAAAAGAAATGGCCAAAAGAATGGGCTCAGTCTATCATCATCCCACTCCCTAAGAAAGGGAACCTGCGGCAGTGCCAGAACTACAGAACATCAGTCTGATAAGTCACCCAAGCAAAAGTAATGCTCAGAATCATCCTCAACCGCTTAAAACCTATTGCAGAGGAACTGCTGGCAGAAGAACAGGCTGGCTTCAGGGGTGGAAGAAGCACGGTAGAACAGATCTTTAACTGCCGTGTTATGATAGAAAAAACACCTGGAGCATCAACGTCAACTATACCATAACTTCATCGACTTCAAAAAAGCTTTTGATCGTGTCTGGGCACGATGGACTCTGGCAGGTCATGAGATCATTCAACATAGAGGAGGGACTGATCCAGATGGTAGCAGCACTCTACAAGAACGCCTCCAGCGCGTACTACTCAACAACCACCTAGGCGAGTTTTCTTTCGCGATGACGATCGGGGTCCGTCAAGGGTGCCTACTCTCTCCCATCCTTTTTAACATCTTCCTTGAAAAAATCATGCAGGACACCCTCCACAACCACCTTACCTCAATCTCCATTGGTGGAGAAGACCCCTGTGCAACCTCCGCTTGCAGATGACATTGACCTCATGGCAGGCAGTAACAACGAACTTCAGGATTTGACGGACAGACTCTCCAGGCGAGCGGGGGCCTATGGCATGGAAATAAGCTCAGAAAAAAGCAAAGTAATGATTATTTCCACCACCGACAGCAGCAGCAGCAACATCGTCATGAACGGCCAGAAACTGGAGGGAGTCAACAGCTTCAAGTATTTGGGTGCCACCCTGACTAGAGATGGTTGCTGTAAGCAGCAGAGATCCGTATCAGGATTGGTATGGCAACATCCGCAATGTCCAGGCTGGATAGGATCTGGCGAAGCAACTCAATCAGCTTCAGTACCAAGCACAGGCTGTACAAGTCCCTCGTAGTGTCAATCCTACTCTACGGCTGCGAGACTTGGACGCTGCTTGCCGCAACGGAAAAGAAGCTCCAGGCCTTTGAGAACAAGTGCTTGAGAAGGCTGCTCCGCATCTCGTACCGCGAACACAAGACCAACGCATACGTACGGAGCACCGAACCTCCCTCGTGGGCCCACATGAGCCCCTTCTGGCAACAGTGAGCGGCGCAAGCTCGCCTGGTTCGGTCACGTCACCGCGCCATACACCCTGTCCAAGACGATCCTACAAGGAACCTCGAAGGGAGCCGTCGTCGTGGTCGTCCGAGGAAAAGCTGGTCACAACATTAAGAATGGACCGAACGCGAGATGCCAGACCTGCTCTCATCTGCTCAAGACAGGAACCGGGTGGAAATTCTGTCTGTTGCTGCTGCCGGACGGTCCCCCCTACGCCCGGACCGGGCATGGGACTGACCTGACCTGACCTGATTTGTAGGTTACTCTGTGTGTGTATGTGTGTGTGTCAGAGAGAGAGCGCGCATGCGCCCGCGCGCGCGCGTGTGTGTAAGTATTTTGAGCATTTGCAATTTTAAGTTTTTCCGAAGATTATTACCTTTCTTAAATATATTATTGGCCCTGAAAAAAAACACCCTCTATTCATATTTCAATACCAAACTCAGCTGTTCGGCAGCCATGACAACAAGGAGTGTAACGACTGCCGACGAGAGCCCGAGAGGGAAATTCCGTTACGACCTTTTGACTCGTGGTCTTACACTCCTGCTCTGTGAAGTTTGAAATAGCTAAGCTAAGATTAGCTACCATGTTCTGACATCTTGAATTTAACATCTTCCCGAAAGAACAGTGTTAAAAGTAGTGAACTTTTAGATTCAGCTGACTGACTGACATTCATTGACTGGTTGAAGGATTAATTGACTGAATTTTTGAAAGAATAACTAAGTAAATTGACAAAAAGAAGTATCTATAAAATATTTCAGTTTGTTTTTTGTGTAATTTTATTTAATATTTTATCATTTTTATATAATGACTCAAATGTTCTTTTACCGACACGAACATTCTTGACTCAATTCAGTTTTTACATACTCCTGTAAGTACAGAAGAACGCAAGAAAAGATGAAGGGAAGGAAAGACTGAAATTCTGGGGAAATGAGAGAGAGAAGGAGAAGGAGAAGAAGAAAGAGAGAAAGAAAGAGAAAGAAAGAGAAAGAAAGAGAGAAAGAGAGAGAGAAAGAGAGAAAGAGAAAGAGAAAAAGAGAAATAAAGAGAGAAAGAGAGAGAGAAAGAGAGAGAAAGAAAGAGAGAGAGAGAGAGAGATCTAGTCTAGTTTGTGCTCGGAATAGATAGAAGTATGAAAGGTAACCTTGATTAATTGCTTGACAAACGGCACACCACTCACATTGACCTTTGTTACTAAGTGTCCCACATATTCGTTACTCATTCAGAGTGTAGCTGCCCTCAGAATCGAGTGACAACAGCTGGTAGTCTTTGTGATTTCCCGTGTATGTGTGGGATAATGATGGTGGTGGTGGCGGTGGTGGTGGTGGTGTTGGTGGTGGTGGTGTTGGTGGTGGTGGTGGTGGTTGAAGCAAGGCCACGCTCGGGTGGCTTGGTGTCGCACGTTCTGTGCTTCCGCCTGCGGGACGAGGCGCTGTCATGGCGAGGCCTCTGTTGGCCCTACAGATCGGTGTACCGATCTTCTCATTTCTCGGTGAGTAATCACAACCTATAAAGTGTCTTTTGTCTTTGCTATGTAATGGGGACCAAGCTGTGCGAGCTTTGGGGGGACAGGGGGGAACCTCCCATGATGTGGCCCTGATATTTTCAGTGTGGGTCGCCAGTGTAACATCGACTACACCACGTCCCATGCAGCGCTGCTGGCGACATTTACATCCAAGAATAATAAATGGAGGGCGACAGTGGTTTTCGAGCCTCAAATTAAGGCCCATTAGTGCTTGGGGGAAATGTTTGCAATGAATCGATAAATCGATGACCGAATGTAGCAGCATTGTAAGGCTGTTTTTTTAAAAATGTGCTTCAGTACTCACCACAGAAGTTTTCAAGACAGCAGGTGTGCATGGACGGTCGTCCAGCTCTGGAAAGTGAGTTACATTGTTATTGTTATTGATTGCTTAAAGTCAGGAAACCCTATAGGAGATATAGCTGTTTGATCTGCATATATACATATATGTCGGTTTGTCTCTCTGGCTCTCATGCACAGAGAGGGAGGGAAAGGGGGGAAAATATTTTCAAGTGCTAAAAATTATTCTGCGCAAACAAAACATGAAGCACTTTTTGTACTCTAACCCATTTCATATCTCCCGCGATAACTGAACACAGGTGAACTACAAAGGAAGACGACTACACCTCTTACCATTATCAAGTGTTCTCACCATTGTCACACTAAGTACAGGTCTCAATCAGGGCCGGGTGTTGGTATTTCGCACACAGCACCGCACATGGTCTCCATCTGAAATACATTAGACAGGTTTAGATCATCACAACTAATTTAATGAAAAGAACTATAGATAAAACACCAAACCCGGTTAGCCCACTCCGTTTCTATGTTAACTCCGCATTCATCCCTTTTCAAAGTGCATGTTTATGTTTCTTGTACTCTCGTGTTTTTTTTTTATTTCAAAAGTGTTCAAAAGTACCAAGATCGCTGATTTTTGTTTCCTAAAGTTCCTGTTGCTGTTTTCAAGGGGTTTTCTTTTTGTTTTCAGCTCAGTCAACGTGTCCCTGAGTGCAGGTGCAATCGTGGGTATTGTTTTTGGGGTCGTTGGGGGCATCATCTTAATGTTGGTGCTGCTGTTGATCCTCAAACGTCTCTGCCGCAGGTGGGCCAGAACCTCTGCTGCACGTGCAAACTCAAGTCAGTCCCAACGTTTCTTAAGTATGGACAATGTCAGTTATAAGATCGAACAGACTAGAATAGTAAATGTCAGTCAAAGATAATTTAGAAAGCTCAAGACCATGCTACAGCTTCTGTAAGCAGTTTCTCATGCTAGGCGAATGTTTTTAAGGATGCCCCGGCATGGTAATTTAAAACATTAAAATGATCTTCTCATATTTGTATTTGAAATGCAATGAAATGCAAGCTAAACAATCCGTTTTTTATATTTATATTGTTTAGGTGGTCAGATGGTAAGCTACTCCAGCTCAAGTAACAATGGACTAATAAAACCTACCCCGAGTGTGGCGCAAGTCCCAGTTCAGAGTTCGTGGCCGTCACATCCAGACACGAGGGGAGACTACTACGGACAGACATTCAGTGAACCAACAGAGAGTAGTCTTTCCTACTCTTCACCTTTCGGCAATGGGCCCATCACATCGGATGCAAAGGCAGGTTGGCAATGAGAGGAACAAAAGCAGCCTGTCAGAGAGATGGATACAAACTGACAATGAGAGGAGTGGCGCCGGTCGTTGTGCGTGTTTGTGGTGGGGTAGCAGCAGCGGTCGGGGTGCGCCGCCTGTGACGTCATACGTAGTGTCAGCGGCCGGTTCACTACTTCATGTTCGCATTCCTGGGCAGACACTAAAAAAAATTGATGGACAAACCGTGTCGTTGGGTAACAGGATTTTTTGTTACTGAGTTAACAGAACAGCAAATGGCTGATCCGGATTTCCTTTCTAACGACTTTATCCAGGGGGCAAAAAAGAGAAGAAAAGTTAAGAAGTAGAATGTTGGAAATTTGTGAAAAGGATACTCAAAGGAAGCAAAGACTGAAGATAAAAATCAGTTTCAAACTTCAGTGTTGCACTTACTGCCATCTAGTATAATATCGAGTATTGTATCTTCTGGATTTGGGTTTTTACAGCGTGCAATAAAATATTTTTATACGATGAGTTAGTAGCTACTGAAATACTGTTTAAAAACCCTTTACTCAAATGTTAATATTGGCTACCGCTCTTTTTTTCGCACTCTCTTTGTCCCTTTTTAGAGAAAGAGTGTGCTAGCGTGTCTTTGTGTGTGTGTGTGTGATACCTGTGTGCGCGGACGAGCGTTTATATACACATATGGGTAGAATATTTTCCCCCACAGACCAGTGAGTTATTTGTGGAATCACGTTTTCAGTTCATGTATAATGACTGTTGGTGTATCAGCCTCTCTGTTTACAAGGAGTGCTAAAGCTACTCAATAACAATCCTCACTATTTTTAAGGAGTGCTAAACTACCAAATAAAGACCAATCACTATTGGCGTCTAATGTACTTTAAAGGAAATTTTTCGGTTGAAAATAGTTCCTCGTAATAAACAAATGCTTCTGTCTTCTCTCTTCATGCGTTTCTACGAGAAAATGTCAATAATCTGATTTTGTTCAGTTCGCCCATGTTTGTTCAGCCGGAATCCAAAAGAGTCTGGATTCAATCGAAAACAGCACCCGACACACTTTGCCAGCCACTTAATGTAAATATGGACGACTGTCAGTCAGCCGACAGTCGAGTGAAAGGTCCTGATATTAACGTCTCGTGTATATGTATATATGATGCAATTTATATGCATCCATTACAACATATTATAATTGTCAGAGAACTTTCCAGTTAGCACAAACATTTGAGGTACAACAGCTCATAATTGTATCTCAACGGTAATTATCGATGTATGTAACAATGTAGTTCTGAGATGAAGATGGAATTCGTGCATTTGACAAATGTAATTCATCCTAAAGACTATCTTTACAACAAAGTCACATATATGTCAGCAATACTTCCACTGATTATCCAAGCATTTTACAAAAATTCAGAGGCACCACAACGTGCAATTTTCAAGCTAAAGAATTAAATTACGGCCGACAAAGGAAAGTAAAATACCAGAATCTTCATAATTCCAGTGACAGGATACAAAACCACAATTAGAAAATAAAGATAAGAGAAGTTAGCTGCAGACGTGGATATTCTTTATGACTTTAAGCATTTAGTTCATCATCCTTCAACCTATCCAGTCATCGATTCAGGGTATGGGAAACTTTACACTCCACATAGAGCAGCGGGTACTGTGTAAACACTGTTCATCTTCACAAGATTCGTGTTTGAAAAGCCAGAGCAGCGTTAAAGACAAGCAGAGAGTCGTGATTAGAGCAAAAACAGACTAATATTTGAAAAGATTACAAAGATCCCCTTGGTTTTTTTTTTTTGTAAGAAAGGCACATTATTGATAGTTTCATTCGTGGATCATGTATTTGAGTTTCTTCCCATAAAATGATGTCACATGCGGCCGATTAATTTTGTTGACAAGAGAGGAGGTTGAAAACAAATACAGACTGAAATGACAACAAAATATAATATATTTATATATAATATAACATATCATGTCGTTCGCCGTACACAACTTTCCATACTGCGCAGTTCGTCACGCCTCGCCGAGTTCAGCAAACTTCCCGGAAATTATTCCTGACGACAGCCTCTCCCTTCGTCAACAGAAGCGAAACTGATAAAAAAAAACAAAAAACCAAAAACTTGTGACTGACGATGTACATCGTGACACCTATGTACAGGTCTTACGCCATCTGCTGTCGAGTTAGAGTGGTCTTGTGGAAAATCCATCCTCCCCTACATGAGGCAGGAGAGGTCGGAGGGAGGAGAAAAGAAACTGTCACTTATGTCCGGGTAACAGACCGATGTGCATGGCTGTCACATGGTCTTGCCCTTTCTTCTGCCTGTCAAAGCATAATCATTTCACTACAACAAGGATACTTTGTTTTAAAGTCAGTTATAATGTTACATCTTTCTCAATTTCTTTTTGAGTCATTTAAACGTAACTAAACTAAACGAACGAAAATTACTAGCATACAAACACGTGTGACAATTCACTGACACAGACATTCATAAACACATACATGCACACGCACATATAAATTCTCACATACATTCATTCGCGCATATATATTCATAAATAGATATAATTACACACTCAAACACATGTTTACATACACAAACACACACCTCTCTCTCAAACACAAAAATACACTCTTTCTATCTCTCACTCACTCTCTCACACAAGTGCGCAAACACACACACACATTCATACACTGTTGTTCATACACACACACATACAAACTCACACACTCACCCCCATTCCACACACACTCGCACACACACACACAGTCCCCCTCATACTAACCCAGATATCACTCCCTACCCGGATATCCCCCAGCATAAATAAAAACAAGAGGCTTGGCCGTGTCTTTGTGACGTGCACCCAACGGGAGCGACCTATCCAAGGGACACACAGCCGGACAGGACTCGGAGCACACCTGTTCCAGGTAACACGACAGGATAAGGGCGAGGCAGTTTATAAGGCTGGGTGTCTGCACTGTCCCCCTGTGTGTAGAAAGCAACCAGCAAAGATGAGGTTGTGTCACCTGAGGATCACTCCTTTAATTTTCCTCATAATCGGCTTCGGTGAGTTTTATTTGTTCTCTACGACAAAAACGAAGAAAAGTAGTTTTAACTGATTCACGTTGTCTGTCAGTCTGTCACCTAGCATAACAAGCAGCCACTACATCTGTCACACACCCTGCGCACTGAGAGCAGGCGGTCTGTGGGTGATAATACCAGCACATTCGGCATTTACAAACACATAAAACACTAGTTTACCTCTTGAATACATTGTATAACGATTTCATCTTTCTTCTCCCAACAGCCGTGCTTACCGAGGGGCGAGCAAAAGTAAGATTCCGCAGCGGAGGAGTTTCATATGGAGGCGCCGCGAGCTCAGTGTAAGATTTTAGGACATCATCATCATCATCCATCATCATTATTTGATAATGAGAAAAGCAACTTTATCCATAAGAAGCCTGTCTTAAATATATCAGGATTATTGTTCCTTTTTAAAAACTCATCTCTCTTTCCCCCATAGATGTTACAGTCCGCAAGTAAAAACACTGAAGGTGTTGTAATAAGTCCCACGGATGTATTTCAGTAAGAGCTGTGTCCTAAGAGGGAGTTCAAAAAAGAAGATTGTATGTTTATTCTCTCACCAAGAAGTAACTATATAATTTGTTTCATCGCAGCCTAACATCTTTCGTCTTTGGAATGTCATAGCCGGCGATGAAAGATTAAGTTCACACATCTCTTGTTTCAGTTCGGGGTCAGGTGGTGCCAGTGTTGGGATGATTCTTGGAATATTTTTCGGGTCTCTCGGCGGCATCATCTTGTTTATAGTTTTCTGCGTCTTCCTCGCGAAATGCTGTGCAAAGCAAAGTATGAGGAGGGCGTCACCCAAAGCAGCCACGCGGTCAGGTGTGTACCCTTTGGGAAATGAACCACTGCAGTGTATTTCGCTTAGATAAATATGATCTGACTGTCATAAAACAGCTGCGCGAAATTGAGAAGTTGAATTACAAACACACGCACACAGACACACAATCACAAATACAAGTAAGCAGACACAAACTATCCACCTAACCACCCACCCTTACACACACGCGCGCGCGCGCAAGCGCACACACCATGTCGGTGTGTAACATAAACGTGGCTTTCTGTATTAATTTACATTTCATTTTCAGTCACCACCTGAATTTACATTGACTTAATTATTTATTATGTTTCGTATTGAACAGGTCAGCTTTCCAAAAACAAAGCTTTCGACTTCTCTTCCTCTCAGCAACAATTTGACACCGTTGCGATTCCCTTCCCAGACATGGCCACACCATTCCCCCACTGTCCACCTTTACCGTCCGACAACTTACCTGCCTACGACTCCGTGTGGACTGGCCACACTGCCCTACCTTACCCAGCATCCCCTCCTGCCTGCGAGATGTCCACGCCTTCAGCTCCTCCGCAGTCACAGACCGAGTCCACGCCGGACTCTTGATGAGACGTCACTGCACGAGATGGGGGAGGTGGACGCACGCGCGTGTGCGAGGGTTAGAAAGATAAAGGGGAGAGAAAAGGTATAGAGAGTGCAGACTGCACGTTGCACGGGCTGAGCAAGGTGAGACAAGGAGCAAAGGGAGCGGAGGAACAATATTGTATGGTGTGACAATCACGAGGACAGTGACGTTCTGCCTGGTGACGTTTGTTCCGTCCTATTTACTGAGCTGTGAGGCAGGGTCCTAAGCTATGTATTCAGACATACTTTTATACTGTGATAAACATCAAGGTTGGTGTGAAACAGGCTGTCACCGCCTTTTGGTTTGTGTTACAACATGCCCATGTTTGTAAACATTCTCCGGTATTTTATTTTTATTTGTTTTTTGTTATTTTTTTGATTGTATAGTTTGAAATTTTCTAGAAACACATCCGTACTCACACTCGTACATACGGACACTGAATACAGTTACCTCGCTTTGATGGTTGAACAAAGATATCGCATGGGCATCTGCCATGGCTTGCCAGTAGATTTACACTGGTTATCAAAATATGTTCATGGTTCATCTCTGGTCATTGCTTGAGATTTATATCTGTGTATTTATATTTATATATATATGTCTTATATACATATTTATATCTGTGATGTGAGTTGACTTTACCTCTGCTGCTACAACCACGACACTCAGGGAGAGGCTAGAGTACCTCAGTGTATTCACTGGATCAACTGTGTGCACGCTTGCAAACAGTTAAGCACAAAATTAGGAAACAAAATATAGAAAATGGTTTTCAATTCTGGTGCTATTTATATTTTATATTTTCCATTTTTATGAGACACTCATGAGTGTATCTGAATTTATAGAAATAGTTTTTCTTGTAGGTAATTTTCTTATAAAATATTTTTAACTCTTACACATATATTATGTCACTGAAAACTGTTGTAACAAAGAGTTGCAGAGAAAAGAAATTTTTGAAATAAGAACAGCATTGATTTGTATTGAATAAACTGTCAGAGTATGGTTCAGTGATAGCATTAAATAAAAATGTTTTTATAGGATTGCAAAAAGATGCTCAAGTTTAAAGATACATGTGATCTTCTGTTATTTAATTGTATTACATCTGTGTACGTGTGCCATGTTTACTTTTGATTATTGTGCACAGACAGACATGACACACACACACAACAGAGGATTTTTCTCTGATAACAATGTAACATTTTGGCAGATATTAACATGTCATCGATACTTTGCAATGAAAAAAAAATCAACGCTGACATCAGATCAGAAAATAGTATTGTTTGACACCTTTGAGGCACACACACATACACAAACACATGTATAAACATGTCGCTAACCCTGACACGCACGAACGCACAGCAGAACCAAGCGTATTCCTTGTAAAAAAATAGAAAGAAAACAACAAACATTCATTTCATCTAAGAAAATAATACAGCTCAACCTCCTTGGGAAGTTATTCTTCTCTCACCCTCGAGAGAGAAGGGAAAGGGAAGTAATTAGAAGGAAGGTATAATTATATCTGTGTACCTCAGACACCAGAAATATATTTTTTTTTATAGCACAGATCATCTAGTCGAGGATATAGATATACACAGACTACATTATTATCTACTGTAAAGCTGATGCAGCACTATAGCTGTACAAAGATGCTTCCTACCACATGTCGCCTGACAGATGCCGGACCCCAGATGTAAATCTGTGATCGAACTCACAGCCTGCTGCCACTCGTGTCGATCCACCAGAGGTTTACCTCTGTGGTAAAAGCAAATTCAGCTCAGACCCAGCACACAACTTATTTCGCAATATTTGATGTCCGTGATGTAGGTCGGCCGTGTGTGTGTGTGTGTGAGAGAACTTTGATAAAAACACGGCGATATTTGAAGGAGGGAGGAGTTTATGCCCGTTGTCTGTGAGGTGTGAGGGAAGCAGTGTGTAGGACTGTGTTGAAATGACTGTGTAGGTCACTGCTAGCTTTTTCTGCTCCGTGTGTGTGTTGACTTCAACAGAAGCAGTCAAAATGGCGACCTCGCAGCTCAGACAGGTGAAGGTGTGGCTGATAGTTCTCTGCAGCATCGGTAAGTTAAACGTTTGTGACAGATACTAGCCTCCTGTCCACTTGTGTCGAGGGACTGTGTCATGCCATTGTTTAATTTTGTATGGTCGACGGGGGACAGCTCTCAGTGTAGTGTCACAATTTTTTTAAATTCGTGCATGTATCTTTGTCTTTAATCTTCTCTATGTCTTCACGACCTTTCCTCATCTTTCTCTCTTCCACCTTTTCGCATCTTTCTTTCTTCAACCTTTCCCCATTTTTCTTTCTTCCTATCCACCATTTTTTTCTTTTATTCTTTCTCTTCTTTCGCTCCTTATTTTTTTTGTATAAAATCCTCTCACGTTTTTGTCATTGTGACCGGAAGTCGCTCTAGCCAATGGAGGAACGTCTCGAGGAGGTTCCATCAGATCATCGTACAGCTCTCATTCATACAGCAGGTGAGATGTTTACCTCCTGCCACACAAGTCTAGAAGTCAGAGAGATTATAGTCGTCAGCCTACTCTTGCTATGTTTCTTTTATTATTAATGAGGTTCTCAATGAGTCTGATGCGGAGTTTATAATGCAGGTGGACCTGAGATTTCATTACTCAGAATTTTCAGTATCACTACAGTCACAGTCATAGGCGACATCAACCACTTATGTACACAGTCATAAACAACATCACACACTCTCGCTCAGCGCAAAGTCTCTAATTGCCCTTGTGGATGAATAAAGTTGTATTGAAAAAATTGAATTGAAAAGTCCTGAGCAGTACTTTCACAATCATTCAACGGAAGTCTCTCAGCCTTCATATGAGCCTCGTTCCCATGTTTTCCAGTTCCACATCCGGTTCCGGTGCTTCGTTGACGACAGGCCAGATCGTCGGCATCGTTTTTGGTTGCATCGGAGCAATCATCGCAATCATCGCTATTCCGATCCTCGTCGCGCGCTTTTGCCTGAAGAGAAAAGGCATCGGACAAACCTGGTGAGTGGTGGTGCACCTTCCTCTCTGCTGTCCGACATACAGAATAAAGTGAGAAATAAATAAAACGGAGAGATAGAGAAAGAGATAAACAGAGAGATGAAAAGGGAGAGAGCTGACATTCTCGGACATTCTTCTTCCTATGAGGCACATGAAGCCTCGTTTTGAAAAGACCGAAGAGCTCCACGTGAATGAGGTCCGATGGCTCTACCTTTCATAAGTTGACCTCGTTTATAGGGATTTGAGAAAGAAAGAGAGAAATTGAAAAATTTAAAGCTATATTGATCGACAGAGCTAAACAGCGAAAGAAAACAGGAAAAAAAAATCCAGGCGTGGAGTTGGAGGAGTAAACCGGCAAAAGTAGAGAGAATGGCAAGAAATGGTGCATTAAACAAATTATTTCTTTGCATGCATCGTTATGACTCATCATTTCATTCCACTTTAAAATTGTAATCATTTTACTTAACATGTCAGCTACGACTGTCCTTCGTTCACACTTTGTTCAGATCAAGCTGTCAAGGACAACCACGAAAATAATGTCGTTGATGCCGCCTACGACCATCTAGACAAACTCTACAACCACCACCACCAAGCTCGACCCGCTCAAGTTCCCGCCTCCCGAGCCCACGGAGTATGGCCACCCTGGGTACGACGGATATCCTGCAGGACTGTCCACCCTGTCGTACCCACCGCCTTACACAGCTTCCACACCTGTCTACTATGAAGGAACCAAAGCATAGTGTTGATCACTGATATTTGTCTTCGGTGATCCAGGGTACAGGATTGTGACAAACGATATAAATTGTAAAATCCCAGTGATTTGTGTTGCAAAATATAATCGTATTACTTTTCGTGTGTCTTGAAAGAATGGAAAACTCACTTGGTTCTAGAATATCATGTGTGAAATAATTAATATTCTCTTATGTGTTTACTGAATAATTTTAAAAGATTTAAAAAAAGAAGCATTGCCTTCTTTCATTTAAAATTTCGGACGTGTTACAACACCTGCCTTTTTATTTGAAAAGATGAAAATAGTGTAACTACTTTTTATGATAAATTCTGCATGCTCCATCATTCTTGTTGTCGTCGTTTCAGACTTGTTACAAATGTCATACAGGTGTTGAAAATACAGAGACCCTTTGCATAATATTGCTCGACCAGACGTCAAGAGGAAAATGAATATTTGGATGAGTTGTGGGGACTACCTTACTATACATATTATACCAAATAAGGCTTGTTGTGTTGTTATTTTTACATCGAAACCTCATTTTATGCACTTACTATTAGTCATGTGTAGGGAAACCGGAAAATCACTGTAAAAAACGACTAAAGCCAGATGATTTTATTTGTCATAAAAAAACTAAAAAAAAAAACAACAACGCAAAACAAACAAAAAAGAACAAAAAAAAAAAAAAAAAACAAAAACAAAACAAAACAAAAACGAAGAAAAAAAACCACCACACAAACAAACAAAAAACAAAACAAAAATAAAAACCTCGGATGGTCTATACGCGGTCATTTCACGGCATTCGCCAACATACACGGAATTCTGCCGACATTAAAATAGTTTCAAAACATGCAAAGAAAAGGTAAAAAAGATAACAGAAAGTCGAATAGAATTATGCAGCAATACTTTCCAAATAAAGCAACATTATCTGATAAGAATGTATAATTTTGGAGATCTTAACACCTCACTATCGCTTAGTCATTGAAAAAACCTCACTGTCGTCATATCAAGACACAGTACAGTACAGGTACCCGTCCCCATACCACCCACCCTCCTACACACACAGACACATGCGTAGATACCTGCAGAGGGAAAGGGAGGAGAGAATAAGGTGCACCTGTGTACCTGTGTACCTGTGTGCCTACCCGTGTACTTTAGGCCCCTAAATAGCCGTTGAGCACTGACCAGTCGCTAGGTGACGTCAGCAGCTGTACAAACTGTTGATAAACTCCAACCCTTGTGACTGGCGACTGTACAACTGCGACCCCGGGTGTGCAAAGGTGCTTTGTCAATCACGGGACCTCAAAGATGCCTGACCTCAGATGTAAATCTGTGATGAAAGTCACATCCCACCAACTCATCTACATCTGTTGTGAAAGTGAATTCAGACACAGTCAAGATATTCTGAGCCTTAAAAAATGATTTCGCAATATCTGACATCGCTTATCTCGGGCGGCAAGAGGGAAACAGATAAAAGCCCGGCAATAGTTTGAGGACAGGGAAAGGTTCAAGTCCTTTGTAGGACTGTCACTGAACGAGTTTGTGTGCAGCACAGGGCTTTGACATTACAGTCCGTGTAGGTCTTGTGTACATAACCCTCGGTTGTCTTTGTCTCCATCGAGTAGAGTAGAGCCAGTCAAGATGGCGACCTTCCAGCTGAGACTGCTGATGTGGCTGATAGTTCTGTGCACCATGGGTAAGTCTCATGGTTTGTGACAGATCTGTTCTGTCTTCTTCTCTCGAGATGTCTCTTCTTTCAGTAATAAACTTCGTGCGGTCTACATGTGATAGGTCTCTTGTACAAATATGTTATTTTGTTCTAACTTTTCTGTATTCTCCCAGTCCCTTTTTCCTCCTTCCTTTTGTCTTATCCATTGTCTTTACTTCCTTCTCATCTTTCGCTCATCCTTGTTTTTCTGGTGTAAAATCATTTTTTTGTGATTGTGCCTTCAAGTTGCTCAAGTTGATGGACGTGGAGGATCTTTTCGTGGAGGGAGTTCTTTACGAGGAAGTTCAAGAATATCCATTACCGCTGGGAGGACCTATTATTCATCGAGCAGGTGAGACATTAATACCTGCGGCCACACACAATCTAGAAGATGCTAGTTTTCAGATTTTTCTTGAAGAAATATTTTCTGATATTAATGATCTGGTCGTCAATGCTTTATCAAAGTTGTGTCAGTTATAGTCAACATTCCATGTTTATTATCTTTAGTTTGTAGGCAGGATTAGTTTAAAAAAAATAATCTACCACGATGAAGCGTTAGTGTTATTAAAAAAAAAGTCCTATGTGTTATGGTAACAATTTGTGGTATTTCGGCAAAACCAGGTTAATTGTATATCGTGGAATACTTAGTGGTGTTATGTAATAATCAGTTGTATTGCGTGGACAAAGTATTCATGTAATGATTAGTAATATTATGATTATAATTACTGGTATTATATAAATAATTAGCGGTGTAGTAGTGGTAGGTAATTATCAAGTGGTATTGTGGTAATTACTAGTGTCTTGATAGAAGTTAGTAAATGGTAATGTGGTTGTAACTAGTCAAGAGCTGAAATAAAAGGTTCTTGAAGTTTATAACTCAGAACAATAATAAACATCATCACACTCGCACAATGTAGGAGCATCACTTTCACACAACATTTCCATCACCACACGACCTCTCGTTGAACATAAGTCTCGCGGACTTGTTTATCTGAGCTTTTTGTTGTTTGTTTTCCAGTTCCGGCGGCTCGTTGAAGACAGGACAGATCGTCGGCATCGTGTGCGGGATCGTCGGAGGAAGCATCATCATCGTCCTTATCCCGGTCCTCGTCAAGTGCATCTGCAGTAGAAGAAGGGCGCCGACAGGGGAGCCAGCAGGTGAGCTATGACTACACCTGCCTCTCTACTGATGACATGCAAAGGAAACTGAGGAGACAAAACTGAGAGAAAGACCTAAACGAGAAGGAAGAAAAACGAAAGATTTACTTTTACAGGAAGACAGAGATAAAGCTAAACTCAGAAAAAATTAATAGAGTTAAAGTAAAAAAAAGTAAGAAATGTAAAACTCTATTGAAAGACAGAGCTAAAGATAAATGGACAGGAAACCCACGTGTAGCCAACAGGCAAACAGAAAAGTTGCTAAATTGAACTACGCAACACTATTTCTTTACACGCATCGCTTATGACTCTCTTCACTTTCTAGAACTTTATAATAAAATAATTAAAATGACAATACCCCTTCTGTATGTTTTTTCAGTAGTTCAAACTGTCAAGTACAACTGCGAAAATAGTGTCATCGCACCTCCGCCATCTTACACTGATGCTGTGTCCGACCATCCAGCCCCCTGGACAGTCACAAGCCCGCAGCTCGACCCTCCCAAGTTCCCGCCTCCCGAGCCAACGGCGTATGGTTACCCCGGGGATAACCGACATGGGGAGACCACCCTTCCGTACCCACCTGTTCCAACGGTCTACCCACCTGTTAACAATTGACGGAGTGAAAGCAGTGTTTTGTCTTCTGTGATCTTCTGTTCGCAACGATCTTCCAAAAGAAAATTGTAGAAAATATCTTTAATTTATTTTGCAAACTCTTATTCGTATTATTTTGATGTCTGGAGGGATGAAAACTAATTTGATTCCAGACGAAAAGGAGTGGCTGAATTATTTTTCCTTATCTTTTTAATTGATATTCTTAAAATATTTAAAAAATCTTATTAATTCATATTTTTACAATTTTTTTGAAGTTAAGCATCGTCCCTTATTTACTCTGTCGGATGTGTTATAACTGCCTGTCGTTCACAACGAAGTCTAAGCACGTGACATTCTTGTTGGGTTAGAAATGTCAAACACATATTCTAAAACTGCAGAAACCCTTCAGCATTATTTTTCTTGACCAAATATCAAGGGGGATAATTTTTTGGATTATCTGTGAGTGTTTCTTCTTGCTTTTTAAAAAAAAATTTTTCTGATAAGATTTATCAGAGCTGTAATTTTTACATCGAAATCTCATTGTCTCTTTTGAACATAATTGCTGTGAACTAATATTTGGTCGTGTGGTAGTATGTTTGGGTTGTAATGAAAGTACTTAAGAAGTGATCAGAAGAAAAGGTGAATGTTTGGGATTAGAGGAGGCTCACCTGTGTGTGTCCGCGCTCTACATGGAGGGGTCACGTGTGTAGGTGTGTCAGGTTTAACTACACATTCAGCAATGAGTCTTCTGAACAAGTTTTGAGATATGTAATTCAATGTATGTATAACTTTGTAAAAATTGTGTAGGATACAGCTTGTTTATTTTGTTTATCTGGCCTGTGTGTACAGTGGGTTACGAATGTGTGAGGTAGCAAACGTTTTGTGATAGATGAATCCTTGTCTGTTTGCACCACATGAGCATATCATGATATAATATACCTTTTATTAAGCTCACTTACTTTGTTCTGTACTTTCTGGAGTTTGTGAAGAAGGTATTCAGGGCAGCCAGCAAGCAAGGAGTTGCAGTAATCAAGTCTGGATAAAACAAACACACAGACAAGATGTTGGTAGCGCGGGTAGACAGAATGTGATGGAGGGTGCTGGTCTTGTATAGTTCATAATAGATAGACTGACAGACAGCTGTAACTTGTCTATGATAATAGACAGACAAACAGCTGTAACTTATCTATCATAATAGACAGACTGACAGACAGCTGTCAAAAAGTAATGAACACAAAAAAGTATTTTACAAATACAAGATGAAGAGAACAGAGAACACACAGTATTTTCATGGCTACCACCCATTTGAAGAACACACAAAGTGTTTTTGAAGTCAACAGTTTACACTATTTTTAGAAGTCTCGTCAGGAACTTATTAAACTAAGTCTGATAAGGGCTTCACAACACAACACCGGGGAAAACCCGGGTTCCCCGTCCTTGCCAATGAGACAACAGAGGCAACATTCACTCTTTCCTCGCCTTGATCATCGCAGTCTCTACAAGTAGTCTCACCCACGCACACACCCACACACTCCCTCGCAAATCGCACTCAATCCACCCACCTTGTAAATTAAAAAATGTATAAAATAGCTTTCATTTGTATTGCACAAACTATTCATAGTATTGTGAAAAGACAGCGTAAAATAAAGATTTTGCTATTGAATCATTTTACTTCCGTGTCATCGTTAACCTTTAATAATCATAGCCAGTCAGAGAGAGACGGTAAAATGGTAATGACAATAGTTTAGAAACATGTAAAAAAATAAAATAAATCAGCAAAGAGTTCAGCAAAAAAAAAAAAAAAAAAAAAAAAAAAAGCCAGGTTTGTCTGATAAGAACGAACTATTTTGTGGGATGTTGACATGTCACCGAAACTTAGTCACAACAAAAGCAAAAGCTAACATCATATCAGAAAATAGCTCGGTTCGACATACCTGAGATGTGAATGACTTGCCCCAGCCACACGCAAACACACAAACTCATTCATGCACAGCAAAGTAAAACATAGTTTTTATTTTTCGGGAAAGAGAGGGACTTATCAGTCACGCACTCCTCTGCACCCAAGGGACAAAAACTAGGTTTTTAGGACTCGCCAGCTATATATAGCTCCGTATTTCTCAAAAACTGTTTATTATCAACCACTCGAGTGACAACCACCAGTGTGCAAAGGTGATTCGCTCAGGCGTTTCGACCCACCAGTGACTTACACCTGTGGCGAAGGTAAGTTCAGCGACAGTCACGGCGGTCAAAGCCTTCAAAAAACTTTGTGGTGTGAGGTGGATGTCTAGAAGGAAGTTGGATAAAGGGAATTCCCGGTGAAAACCTGGATATAAGAGTGGGGTTCAAATCCTGTTTTCTTGTAAACTAAGACCTGTGGAAGAGTATTTTTGTAGCCCAGTAGTTTAAAATTACAGTCTGTGTAGGTGACAGCCAGAGTCTTGTGCTGTACGAGTGTTATAACCATCGGTTGTCTTTGTCTCCATCGAGTGGAGTAGAACCAGTCAAGATGGCGACCTTCCAGCTGAGACTGCTGATGAGGCTGATGGTTCTGTGCAGCATGGGTAAGTCTCATGGTTTGTGACAGATCCTAGCATCCTGTCGTCTTCTCTCCAGATGGCGTTACTGGTTAATTTCCATATTTTGTAGTTTCGACAAGTGACATGTCTCAGTGTAATAATGACATGTGGACTGATATAGCTTCTCTTAAGTCTTCTTTCGGACTTTTTATTTCTTTCTATCCATCATGTTCTCGGCATTTTCTTACTTTTCATCTAGTGTTTTCACTCCTGCGTTCTGGCTGTCAGTCACCAACTGTATCTCGATGTTTCTGGGAGTATGTGTGTGTATATATTTAAATAGCGCGTGTGTGTGTGCGTGAGAGAGAGCTAGATAAAATTATTTCAACATATCTATATATATATATACCCTACTAGCACGAGCACTATCTAGAATTGCCATTGTGGATTAATACAATTATATTGCATGCTCCTTGTTTTCCTTTCTTTTGTTCTTGTGACCGGAAGTCGTTCTAGCCAATGGAGGAGTGAGAGGAGGTTCCTACAAAACGTCATATAATTTTGGCTCATCAAGCAGGTGAGATATTTTGTACCTGCTGCCACACATGATTATCAGTTTCATACTGTCTCTTGCAATATTCCTTTCATTATTGTTGTGGTCGCCACTCATCACCAGAGATCCAACAAATATTTTGACAACAAAGTGGTATTCTAACACGAATGCTAATGAACTATCGGTATAAAACTAGAATCTGATAATGAAGGTGCAGAAAGAAATGCACAAGGCCAGTATCCAGCACTCAACCATCTCTTGTAACACCTTTTTATTTTTCCTCTACGTAACAGTTACATCTCAAAAGCTTATGTTTTGAAGGAGAAAAATGATAGTGATATTTTGTTTTTTTGTGCCATATTCACCAGGAGCCCGACAATCGCAGTAAATACCTACACAACAGGCACACAATATGTACACAATAGTAAAAAGTATATGTTGGTCTTCTTGCTTGTTTCCATCAACACTCACTGTTTACAATCTGTAGTTTGTAGGCAGGAGCAAGTGTGGGAAAACATTTACTATGCAGGTTTGAACCAGTAGTGTTACCAGCTTGTATTAATAGACTGTTTGCAGATGATTTTTCTCAGTTAACTACTAGAACGAGGCTGGTGTATACAAAACTTCCGGTTTAGTCACATTCATAGTTTAGGCTCGCCGAGACTAACAGCGGAGAGCATTGCAAGAGGCTAAAAGTTGGTCTCGGCAGACAGACAGCAGTCCACCTATACACGTACATGATATTACTGAATTAGTGTCCGAGGTATTAAAGTAAAAATTAGTCAGTAGTATTATGGTAAAAACTAGCACTATTGTGGCAATAACTAGCAGTGTTAGGGAATAATTTGTGATGTTAAGCAACCATCAGTTAGTGGTATTGTATCAATAGTCAGTCAGCGGTAATGTAATAACCAGTCTGTGTTATGTCAGTGATTGGTAGGAGCATGGAACTTTGACCTCTTGCCCTTTATATGAGACTCGTCTTTTTTGTTTCCAGTGGCGACTCCAGCAGCTCGCTCACGCCAGCAGAGGGCATTGGCCTCGGGTGTGGCATCATTGGGGCAATCATCATAATCTTCGTTAGTTGCTTTTTCGTGTACTGGTGCAACAAGAAAATTCCGTCTAAGATAGTGAAGGGTGAGTTGTGACTCTCTGCTTTCGACAAGCAGAATAAATTTAGAGAGACATAAAGCTGAGAGAAAGAAAGAACTAAAGCAGTAGAAAGAAAAATGAAGAGAGTTAAATTAAGGAGAGATAAAGCTAAACTCAGAAAGAGGAGAGAGAGATAGAGAGTTATAATGACAAAGAGGGAGAGAGAAAGAAATTTAGAGCTCGAAAGGTCAAAGAAGGAGCTAAAGAATGAAAGATAAATGGACAAGAAATCCACGTGTAGTAATCAGACAAAGGGAGTGACAGCGCTAAGGTTGACAACATTTTTTCTCTAAATGCATCATTCGTGAATCTCTCCTCATTTTCTACAGCTTTATCAATATGTTATAATAATAAAGGTCCTTTTATTTTGTCAGCTACAACTATCTGTCGTTCACACTCTCTTCAGGTGTAATTATCTCGTATGACTGCGAAGATACGGTCACTGGGCTCCCCCCGACTGACAACGATGCCGTCTCCGACCCTCCAGAGAACAGCACAGTCACTACCCCTCAGCCGGACCCGCCCTCTGAGCCGACAGAACAGGACAACCCTTATCAAAACTGCTAAGTAGGAAGAGGAAGAGACAGTCACACCCACATTATACCATCATACAGACGATACAGTCCCTACACCTGTCATACATGATGGAGAGAAAGTAGAGTATTGATGGCTAACTTTTGACCTCAGTTATCAAAGGTACAGGGTTCTCGCAAGTGACCTGCCAAACAAAACAAAACAAAACAAAACAAAACAAAACAAAACAAAATTAAAAAAATAACCCCACCAAAAACCAAAACCCAACCAACCAACCAACCAACCAACCAACCGACCGACCGACCGACCGACCGACCAACCAACCAACCAACCAACCAACCAACCAACCAACCAACCAACCAACCAACCAACCAACCAACCAAAACATTTTGCACAAAATACCTTTTTTCACACTGTAAACATTTATTCGCACTATTATTTCTGAATGAATTAAAACTTCTTGACTATATTAGTCTTCTCTTCTGTCATGTTTTTACTTAATAATCCTACAAAATAAAAAAAAAAGTTGCCTTTTTATTTAAAAAGTCGGAAGTATTAAAACTACTTTTTATTTACAGTGGCCAGTTGTATAAATACTTCCAGTCTTTCATCACCAGTTCTATGCACATGACATCAATCTTGCTGTTGTCGTTTTTAACAATCATGCAATCCAGGGAAATAGGAATTTTTAGAGTTGTGAGCACTGCTTGTTTATTGTTCATGTAATAGATAATATTTACAGTATTGCTATTTTTATATCGAAATTTCATTGTTGTTTATTTTTGAACAATGTCTATGCACTAACCGTTGGTCATGTGGTTTTGTGTTTTTTGGTAGTAATGACAGTGTTTGAGAACAGATCAAACGAAGAGACAAACGTTTAATAATGAGGTTTGTTAGAGAAAGTTGTCTCCCTGCTTGTTTTTGAGTGAAACTTGGAGAGGAAGGAAAATAGAACCAGGAAGAAAAATGAAAACAAAGCGAGCGTAGCTCGTTGCCCCGGGCAACATGGGGACCCTAAGGACAAGCTTCTTGTTTACGAACTTATAAAGTGTGTCCTGACCCCGCAGGTGTTGTTTTACCTCTGAGTCTGTCATTATAAAGAAGTGGTAAACATACCCCGGGATAAAGAAACTGTCTCCGCAGGGTCAGTGCAGCGCATTGTAAATACGAAAATAGAAAATAGATATCTAGCGATGAAGAATATGGGTGTGAGTGTGTTTTGCACCGTGGGTGTGTGTGATATATATATAGTAAAATAAAGTGTGATATACATTTCTTACACACGTTTTGCATATCTTTGTTGTGCGTAAAGGAGGAGAGGTTCATATTCATTACATGTACATAGCAGGCGGGAGGTGATTGTGTCAGATGCTTACTCTCCCCTCTTCACAAGTTGTATTTAATGCAGTCTGTCACATTTATATAGTTAATATCACATGCCGTTTCATGTGTATCCCATAGGTAATACCTCATGCCGGGATGGAATGGAATCTGTCACATTTGTACATCTCACGCTTTGCTGTCAGAAATGTTCAAATGGCGACCTCGAGAACTGGGCAGAGAGAGAGCACGAGAGTTAGAGAGTAAGAGAGCGCCGTGTGGACGAGCAATTTAAAAAAAATATCTGTTTGTTGAACTGAATAGATGTAGGTGAAGGTTAGGATGATAAACATTGTTCAGCGACTGTTATGAAAGTGATCTCAGATCATGAGGATCGTTCAGTCGAGGGACCTTCGCTTTTGAACACGGAAGAGTCTTGAGGTTAGGGTGAGGTGTGTGAAAAGCTCAAAGATGAAGAAAAAGTGAGAGGATTTTCATTGGGTGTGGTGCTTTTTCATGTCCTTTCATCTGCCTGATGATACAGCTATCCCATCGACATGGTCTGTCCGACGACATAAAAGTTACGGTATGTCCACACAGAGTATATTTTGCTGCATATACAGTATTTTAGTTTATATGTACAGACAAATCGTGTCACACTTTCTAAATGCAGGCAAATATTCTTTTTATTACTATTATTACCTATTTACACAGGTAGATGTTTATAAAGCTTTGCATTGACAACGTTGTGTTCGTGTGCGTGTGTGCTTGTGTGTGTATGTGATATCTAAGGTAGGAATCTCTTTTTATTTATATTTACAAGGTAATTCACCAAACAGTGGGCTCTCACCAATGGCTGACTCGACCTGCGGCCATTAAACGAATGCTTTAAACTGAGGAGTTGTGTAGTTATGTCAAGAAAAAAGTGCCAACAATGGATATGACACGACAAACCGAGTGGTGGCAGCCGTCTCTGATGATATTGTCATACCCTTATGTTTCCACGATGTAGACATTACAGGGAGGCAATGTTGGCGATGATGACGATGAAACAGTAATGGTATGTAACGCTCATAGCAAGCACGGTAAGACATAATCTTCCCTAACCCCACACAACAGGACAAATATACAATTTTGGTTACAGTAAGATTGTTTTCAATCCCAAATAAGTTTGATTGGTGAATTAATTTTTTAAGAGAGTTTATGAATAAAACGCGAGCAACCTGTCGAATGATATAGATACTGTGAATCAGTCACGTGCTATGTACAGTTCTGATCATCTACCACTGCGTTTGGATTCTCGAGTATGATAAAGGACTGTGATAAATCCAATCCACTGTCTTGGCCAGACACGGGTGACAGATTCACCGACTGAGGTGAGTCTGGGACTGTTTCTTGACAAAACACATACGACTGACTGACAGAATGAGGTGAGTCTGGAACTATCTCGTCACCCAAAGATGTTGAAGTGATGAGTGGCTGTTGCGAGACTGATACAGCTTCACGATCGACAACTGTCGATGGGAGGGAGGACTGAGGCTGGTCTACAGACTCCTCTTGGTTAGAGAATGTCGACAGGGTGAAGGACGCAGGTGGGACTTCATCAGCATCCACACCTAATGGACCTGGCACAGTGGTGAGGACGATTGGGCCCTGAGTGTCTGGACCCTGAGTGTCTGGTCCCAGTTCGAAGCCAGGATTGGTGATGGTGTAGCAGCCTGGAGACAAAACGAAGTCGCCTTCACCATCAAAACTTTTGTAGCTTTCTGAAATAAAAAAGGGATACATCCATAAAGCGTGAACATTTGAAGATTTCAACATTGTATAACCACAAAACAAAGTGCTTTAAAAGAACTCCTGTATTAATTCCTTTAATTCCTTCGTCAAAATAGTTTAAAAACCTTTAGTATAATTTTCTTCGAGAAAAATTTCTTTAAAACATTAATTTATTCTTTGGTAATTGACACCAGTACAATCATTCATTTTAGTGTATTGAATTATTAAAGCATAAATGGTAATTAAATGTCTTTCTGCAACGACATAATCAAGAACAAGAAAACAATAAAAAGAAACACCAAAAAAGATCCTGATCATCATCTTCACTGTGTAAATGGTGTTTGCTGCCCTCTACCACCACCACACACGTGTGCGCGCGACTGAAACATTTTACTATTAAAAAAAGTGGACAAGAACCAGGTTGCTTTCTGTCGACCCATTCAGTCAGCCATCCAGAGTATGAGAGATGTACCTTGCTTGGCATCCAGACTGGCTGAGATCTTGTGTCTGCACTTCACCCACAGCAGCACTAGGAGCACCGCAAGGGCCGCTACTCCCAGCACACAGCCAGCAGCTATGCCCATGGCAGTCGTTGTGTCCAGTGCTGCCACCTGTTGTACTTGTATGGCTGTCAGCAGCGACGATAACCAGAGAATATTTAAAGTTAGTAACATCAACACGTGAAATGTCGTCAGGTATTATCAAGCTTAAAACTCACTATTAATAGTTTTAAAATAAGGCAAACAGTGAAAAAAAAAAAATTGAAGGAATTGGCGTTTAATGACAGACTAGAAAAATACATATTTTCAGTCTTCAGTCATGTGACAAATTCAAGACAATATACAAGTAAGTGTTCTTGCACGGTAGACTATAAGTTCTATAACACTTGTTTGGTTTTTATAATCTAAGGGGAACGAATGCTTGCTAGACTATTGGGTAAGTCAGGATGAATTCTTTCCCTTGTTCTGCGGGTCTTGGTCAAGTCATAAAGCGGAAACGACTCAATAATAAGTAGTTTAAAGTCGACATGCATCGGCTGTGTAACCATCAAGACTGTTGTAGAGTGCTGATAATAATATACAGCTTTACAAAAAATTACACCATAAAAGATTTTCGTCTGATGAAACATCGCATGATGAATATATTTACTTCCAAAGTACCTCTCCAGCAGCACTTATCACTAAAAAGATGAAGATTAATTCCATAATTTAAGTGAAGTAGAAATAATCAGCGCAATAATCTATTTAAAGTAGTTCATTGCATTCTTCTCTCAGGATTGAAAACATCTTCTAACGCTTGTAAAACACACACTAATGAGAGGGTGCAGTGTTAGCATCGTAACTTTCATCGACTACATTTCGGTAAGAATGTTACATCTACATTTTCATCCCACCCAGTAGCCGTCTCTGCCGTCATTACCTTGCAGCCGACTACCCTCCACGTTCAGAAGTATCATATGCCTTATTATGTCCAACTAAATTCAGCGTGAAAATGTAGCAACGATGTTATGTGTCAGACACGGACAAGTCAGACGAACCTCAAGCAGTGGTCACGGTCCATGGCAGCCTCGTCACTATTTCCCATCAACCCTTCCTTTCCACACCCCCGATATACTCACCCATACAAATGTACAGAACACACAAGTGTCTCCAGGAACCATGCACGAATCTCAGTTCCATCTGGAACCTTCCGTCTCTGGAGCGATTCCGCGCAGTTGGAGCGGGATTCGAATCCTTTGTAAACAAAACCTTGAGACGAGACTACAGCAGGGATCCCTTTTCGCCTGAATGCTTCTCTCATCCGCACTGTTGACAGAGCAGCGAAGTGACAACAAGTGGCAGCGAAGGCGTATGTGTGATATAAGGCTAGTTCCTTCCTGAGGAAGACGTGGCCGTTGGCAGGTCCGGATTGCCAGACGACAATGGCGACTCGAGGACAGCTCGCTGTGCTAAGTGCTTTTGTCGGCTCTGCCAGCTATACTCCGTGCGAGAGAGACTGGTCACAACTCCGACAGTTTCGCTGTGGGCGATAGTCGAGATGAGAGGGCCACAATCAGGGTTTTGTTTGTTCCACTGATGTGTAAACTCCGGCATTTTGTCTGACCTCACAGCTCCTTGCTCTTTCGTAAGGTTTAGCGTAGGAGCGTGAACCGGAAATACTGTGCACATGAACGTTGTTAGTTCTTAATTAAATTAAATTGGAACTACGTTTAGCACAAGACCACGGGGAAAAAAGAAGAAAAAAATAAAAAAGGGTGTGGACTAAACATATTTGACTACATGCCCCAGCGTATCACCTCGAGAGTCCCTAGAAAGTAGGAGAGTTCATTTGAAAGGTAGTCTGAAACAATGTGATTAGATCTTTGACGAAGTGAACTTGCAAAAATGACTAGTTTAACGCATTCTAAGTGGTTTTCAATGTTTTGATTCTAACTTTGGAATACACAACAGTTTCCTGCAAAGGATTAAGAAAAATATGTTGTATTACATGTATTTGTATTTGTTCTTCAAGTTTACAAAACAGATACACATCTCAATATTTGAAGAACATTTCCATCTATTGACGTTGCGGAAATATTAATCCTTTATAGAGAGATTAGCTGCCATGACAAGTCAAGGTTCTTACAATATTCCCAAGCATAAGCTAGCTCATATTGCAGTACTAATTTAAGTGCTTGACAAACCTTAATCGGATTGTCTGTAAGGACTGCGGATTTCCCCGGGGATGACTCGCACACTCGCTTATCTGCAGCTCACCGTATGACTGCTCACCATATGAAAATTAGTGTGTTGTTATGGAAAAGAGAAGTAACGGTTAACAGTCTACTCTACGTTTTAACTTCAAACCGAACACGAGCCATTCATGATACATATTTAATCAAAATAATTTATTTTGCCATTGCATCCCGTTGTCGTTTGATAACATAATGAATATCGGTGTAGATAGTTATGAAGCTCATTTTCAACATCATAGTAGAAAATCTTTACAGCTGTCAGTGAAGGGCTATACAGCTGTCAAACGAAGGACTATACAGCTGTCAGTGAAGGACTTTACAGCTGTCTAATCATCGAATTCACACGCACATTTTCCTAACCCTTAAATCGTCACAAGTAGCTTTTAAAATTCTATGCTTGTATCAACGACCAGTGAACAAATTAATTGAATGATTTATTTTTTTTAAAACCAGGCAATGAAATCAAACAAGAAAATTTAAATAACAAAACAAGTGTGATCTTTATGAAATATTGTTACAAAGTACTCCTTTGCCAACAACCAATAATTTAGGACAAATCATTTATACAACAATACCAAAAAAATCACGAGCAGTTGTAGTATGTCCACAACCGTCAGTATCTGGGGATAAGACCTTACAAGAAAACGTGTATAGCAAGATCTTTAGAAAATTATTTATTTTTGCGAACATTTCTCGCGTGAAAGTGCATATCGCCATTAAACATGTTCAAAATAAAGTGGAATCCGTTGCATTTTAAGCAACAATTAAATATATTTACAATATAATGATTATCAAGTATTCACAACAATCTTACGGGAATGCGAATCTTATCACACAAAATATTTCGGAAAAGGTGAACTTTCTTATTCTCTGCAACACTTTGCAGGAAACGTTTTTATAAAGTATGTGTAGCAAAAATAAAATGTGTGTTTGTGGTGTATACGTTTGCGTGTGTGAAATAAAGAGAGAGAAAGAAGAGTGAAAGAATGAGAAAAAAGAAAAAGAAAGAAAGAAGGAGAGAGCTAAGGCAAATCTCTTTGACGAGTAGAAGACACAACAGTATGCCAACAATCATCGAAAGACAATGTAAATCATCAGAAGAAGAGGGGCCGCCCAATTCCACCATCGTGACCCCCCGAGGCATGCCGGCGTGCCCCCAGTGTACTTGAAGAGGTAGCGGATCTTGGGGTCCACGTGTGCCGTCAGCTGCTTGCCCTCCGTCTGCTTCACGGACTTACCCAGGCCTTCAACACGGGGTACGGGCCAATATTGCAGGCCTTACCCGTGAAGTCGTCAAGGTCCAGTGACCAGAACATAGCTCCGGCCACGCCTTGCTTCAGCATCCAGTCCACCTGATACATTTCAATAAGATTAATAATTTTTAATAATAAAATTAATAAGAATAAGAAACGGTTCGTTAAGGGTGACCCTAACTAGCACCCAATCTATGCACTTCCCCACGACAGTTGCAAACACTACTATTGACCTTTAACCTTTGAGTTAAGACAGGTTGTAAGATTCTGGAGAACTGTAACGGGAGGCGGGTGTTAATGGCGTGCAGGTGTCGGAGATGGAGGAGGTGGGGAGGGTGGAGACAGCAAAGTAGGTTGTGGTACTAACCTTGAAGCCGACACTCTCAGGGTCGTCATATCCGTACCACTCGTTGCCGATGTAGGCATAGGGAACCTTTTGCTCATCGTCGAAAGTTTTTGTTACCTGGGAACTTTCTAGCACCCGGCACATCTACATGTACAAACAGAACAGAGAGATGAGTAGGATGATGACGATGACGATAATGATGATGATGATGATGATGAGGATGATGATGATGAGGATGAGGAGGAGGAGGAGGGGGAGGACGGGGAGGAGGATCAAACAAAGCAGAAAATTTGCACCCCTGAATGCGAAGACAAAAGAAAGCTCTAGAGGGAAAGGAATGTGTACAGTGACGTTAAGGACGATGAGATGGGAGGAACTAGAGGACAAGGGGAAGACAAGGAAAAGGACAACTCAAAGGTGAGGAGAGAGCAGCTGAAAGTGAGAGAATGTAAAAGCAGACGATATAGTAAAAAAGGAAGTGAAGGTACCTCAGGGTAGGCTCGTCTGCCCTCCATGAGGTAGAAGTCGCCGGCAGTGACTGGGGCGACTTGTCCACTGGCGCCCCCACGTAGGTCAGCGTTGCATTCAGAAGCTTAAAGACACGACCCACAGGGGTGACCCCGACCGCCATCTTCTCCAGAGGCAAGCCACGTGATCTATAGTACTGAACTGTCCAGTTCTGGGGACAGATACACAATAAAGCATGTCTGTCATTTCGTGTCTCACCACTGTCCTGGTCATTCTGTTTTTTAAAAAGTCTGGTCAGGTGTAGGTATATGTTTAGCTTAATATGTAAATAGAACGTTAGAAATAAATGGATTTTGAAGATTGCTTTGAAACCCATTGAGTAACAAGATACAAAAAAAAATACAACTGACTGCACTTGGAAGTACTGAATGATTGAGCAATAGCTCGATCGAATGACTGTTTGATGGATGAATGGATAAGAGAAGGAATGAATTGGTCGAACAGTTGATTTTATTTGTTTATTTCAAAAGAAGAACTTGCCATGCTTAGTGTAGGGTTGAAGATGGGGTTGGATAACCTTGAGGACAGAGGGCTGTTGAACCCCGTTAAGTTGTTCCACGGTCCATGATAATCATACGTCATCAAATTAGCGAAGTCCAAGTAGCTTTGAAAAATATAAACCCAGGTAAAACTTGACAGACACCTATTCATCACATTTGATAAACAAACATTGCGGCACTATATCAGCTTTCTCTTAGACCATTGAAAGAGTAACTTCTTTTCAACATCTGATAAAGGGAGATTATAATAATTAGGCATAAAGGTTTATTGCAAGTTGAACATGAAGAAATAGATGTTTGAAAAATATAACCCAGCACCTTACCTACTAAAGCTTTCCACCTCGAAGCCATCATCAATGGTTTCCTTTCCTGCAGGTAAGGCAGCAGTTAGCAACAGCTTTCTATCACCTGTCTTGTCGTCGTTGAAGGCTCCTCGCAGGTCTGGTACCAGAAGAACATGGACAAAGTAAAAACACTAACGACTAACTTCTGATTTACTTATCGACACAAATCAAAAACAAAAACAAACAAACAAAAAAAAACAAAAAAAACAAAAAAAACAAAAAAACAAAAAAAACAAAACTGCTCACCTTGAGTAGTTTCACAAACAGGGGCTTGGTTGTGGCGTTAGGGTATTCCCAGTCGACGTCCAAACCGTCAAACTGACGTTTCCGAAGGAAGTCCACCGAGGTCTTGGCGAAGCGTGACAGCATGTCGTTGTCTGACGTCACGTCGACGAAAGCTTCTCTCGAGGCGGTTTCTCCTCCGATGGACAGGAGCGTGACCAGGTGCGGATAGTTTTTCTTGAGGTCATTGAATTCTGCGAATCTGGAACAAGAAGTAGAACAAACAGAAGCAAATTCAATTTAATATCAAATATATTGAATAAATAACAATAAAACAACTGTCTCTTTGACAGAAGCTTATCTATATAAAGATTTTAATTTTCAGAAATTACGTTCAGTATAAGTTCTGTGACAACATGGAAAGATGACTAAATGCCACTTTTATTGTTTGGAGATGGAGCAAAAGCCAAAGCTCTCTGTTTATCTATTTTCGGTATAGTTTTGTCTTTCTTTGTTTCTTTGTTTGTTTCTTTGTTTCTGTTAAAACCATACTTGTTCTGTAAGAGAAAGATTATGTAGAAGCTACAGACGCCCTCTACCTGCCGGCATGGTCAAGCCTGCGTCCTCATCAGCCTCCATGGGAATGATGGAGCGGCTGTCTGGGTCTACCTTCGCAAAGGCGTAGATGAGGTGGGAGCACAACGTGGGGTCGATGTTTTGTATCGAGAAGCGGGAGTACATGGATGCTCTACCGTTGCTCCAGTTGGTGAAGTAGCAGACTCTCAGGAACTCCCGGCCTTAACAGCAAAGACATGCACAATCATGTCAAAATAAAAATCTCCGGTGTTTTTTTTTTTTTTTTTTTTTTTTTTTACTGAACCATCACTAATTCCTGAAATTATTTAATTCTTCCAGCCATCATCTTCTCGAGCTACACCATCTACAAAACACGTAGGTTTGTGCGACTACAAACTTGCTCGGCGCGCGCACGCACACACAGACGCACACAGAACCCACACATGCACACGGATCATTAGTATAGACACATGACACATATTTACTTACATACGACACATACATGTTCACTGCCTCACAGAAACATCTTACCAGATGCTACGAGACATCCCAGGAGAAGAAAAAATGTTGTCCTTAACACAGGTTCGCTGATCATCGTGAGCTAGACGGAGCAGGGGAAAACAAAAATGAGAGTAGACTCATCTCGGTAGACAGAGGTTGACATAAATGAACAAATAACTGTCAAAAGTAAAACAGTCCAAGCTAAAATGCACGACCCAAAATACATCGGCTTCTGTTTAACTTCGCTATCCTCCCCCACCCACAAAAAATCAACAACAACAGCAGCAGCATCAGCAACAGAAGCAGCAGCAGCAGCAGCAGCAGCAGCAGCAACAACAACAACAACAACAACAACAACAACAACAACAACAACAACAACAACAACAACACGACAACAACGAAAACTAAGTTTTGATCCTTTTGGCGTAACGTACCGAACTGCGTGGTCAATGTTTTCGGTTCTGTATTGCAAATTATGTACGAATTCGCGTAGCTTATAATGAGTTGTTTTATGTCTCGTAAGAAATAATGTGCACTACGTTGTTCGTGTTCTATCACACCACTTGCCGACACGAATCATCTCAAGAAGTGTAAAGAGGCTATCTCGGTAGAGGATGTTGTAGATCAGGGGTAGGGAACGTTTTTCTATACCTAGGGCCATTGGGATATTTATGACAACATTTGCGGGACTTATCAACTTAAAAGTTAACTATTATTTGCTTAGACTTTAATTTAGTCCTAGTGTGCTACACCTTTGCAACGTGTACACTCCCACCGTCTGTCCTTTGTCACCGCACACAGGCAGCCAACGTGCCTGTCCCGTAATGTACTAGTATATGTCCTGTCTATCACGTAGTGGACACTCCTTACTTGTCCCTAAACATTTATTTACTATATGATTCACTTAATATAACTTTATGTTGGTGTAAACAGAGAGCGGTCCATAGTGTCAAATGCAGCAGACAGGTCCTGTAGAGATAACTCAGAAACATCCCACTGTCAAGGGCAGATAATATGTCAGTGGTCACTTTAATTAGTTTCAGTACTGTGAAGAGGTCTGTATGCTGACTGGACATGGGGGATGAGCTGGTGCTCTTGTAAGTAGGCCCAGAGCTGTGTCAATACTACTTTCTCTATATCTTTGAGAGAAAAGACAAGCTCAGCACTCAAGAAGAAGGCTTGTGGGTATTGGGTCTAACTGGCAAGTTGTTCACCTGGGTTTCAGAATAATCGCCTTTATATCGGCTTTAGAGACTGGTCGGAATCTGGTCAGAGGGCATCACAGAAGAATATCACAAGAGATGCTGTCAGGTGCCGATAGTTGAGTTCAAGGATGATCGAATGTCCGAAATCTTGTTAGTAAGATAGTAACGCAGTGGCAACGGCATCGCCTTGCTAATTCCAGTATTTTAACTGCAGATGTCGGAAAGTGTCTTGGAGGAGGTGCAATTAATTATTTGGGCCTGACGATAGGATATTTTGGCCTTGTTGATACATTTTGCAGAGTTCCGCTTTATAATAATAATGATAATAATGTTAACGATCATCATCACCACCACCACCACCACCACCACCACCACCACCACCACCACCACCACCACCACCATCATCATCATCATCATCAGCAGCAGCAGCAGCAGCAGCAGTGGCATCATCATCAGCATCATCTGACGGATCAGCCATGAAGGTGTACGAAGCGGAAGCAATAGAGGACATGCGCGCGCGCACACACACACACACACACTCACATATACACTCCTTCTCATGCATCTGCACCCAACCTAGAACAAGCTGACCACCAAAGCTCATATTTGGTGGACTTTCATTCTCCAGCAGCTATTAAAGGTCGCTGGGACTTATCCAATGCACGATAATCCAGGTCAGGCTGTCGTGGAAGGATTTATTTCGACAGAATTAATTTAAAGACAATTTTTTTCCAAAAGTTAATAAATAGATTTACTGAGAATATTATTTCTTCGCTATAAACCGTAAAGAGGTATCTTGGAAGGGTGTAGAGAGATAAAAAAAAAAAAAAGTGAATAGAGGAGAACGACGCAGAGTCCATGGCTTTTACAAACTAAGATGCAGGACTTTTAAAAGTCTTCACTGGGGATGACAACTGTTTCTTTTATCTTTGCATTTACTAACCGATAAAAAAGAGCACTGGTATGGCATGATGTCTGTTATCAGTTTCATTAATTCATCAGCTGATATTAGCTTCACATAAAGATTTAAACCACAATCTTTCTTGCACTTTAGAGTATCACATTTTGTTCTTTGGTAGCCAGATAAGTGGACTGGAACAATTAAGGTAAGTTCAGGTAACCGCGTTGAAAGAACTTTGAAGGCCCAGCCAAAGCTGGATGCTGATTAAAAAAAACCAACCATGGTACAGTTTTAGTTCGAGATGCTTTCTGGAATCCTCTCGTGGCTTGGACACTGCTCAAGCCCTGCGGAACCTGGTCAGGTAGAAATGAAGATTGCAGCCAGTACGATACGTCACGTTGGTGGCCCCGGCAAGTTTTATAACGTACCATTTGTTGCGGTGAAGTCCGCGGCTTGATCCATAGCTTCTACGAACACAGATCTGATAGCTGCCACCTTTGGCGGAGTAAGGAAGAGAGCCGAAATATTTGCGCAGGAAAATCAAGTTTCTGATGAGTACGTTACCTCTGGGGATCTGGAACATCAATTTGTTTCCTCTTGCCCCATTGAACCTGGCCCTTATGCCGCGATGGCAGAGACTTTCCAGTATCTGAAGCAGTCGGGCCATTGGTCGGTGAAAGTGTTTGGCGCAATTGGAGCCGATGTAGGTCTCCGTCCCGGTCTTCCTGTTGCGCAGGAAGCAGATGTAGCGGAGCCCCTTTCGTCCACATGGACATTTTGCAGTCGCATATGTTTTACCAGCGTCCCGCACTTCTATCAGCCGCCATTCACGGAACAGTTTACCCTCTTCAACTTACGCGAGCTGCTGTATCTCAATAAGTGCTGCATCAACTTGCGTTCATGGCCGAGCATGTTGACGGACTATCGATAGTTTCCTCGCTTGAGGATGTGTCTGAAAACTGTGATGGCCGAGCTCCTCTCTCAGCCTAAACTTCTCGCCGCCCAGCGTCGCCGGCCGATGAAGTCCTCTCTTCGCTACTGACGCGGTTTTTTTTTTACATATGTCATGACGTCAAATACGTGATAGATTTGCGTCACATCTCTTTTGACGCCACAGGCCCTTATATGGACATCATACATAGTTGTTGATTATGGGAAGAAAATGCTTCCGCCTAATTATATGGCAAATAAATCACAACTGCTTATATATCTATATGTAGAGCAAGACAGCGGTAGAAGATCAACCACTTTAGGTTTCTGGGTTACATCATTTCCAATGGACTGAGCTGGGAAGTCAACGTGGTTTGCGCTATCAAGAAGGCCAAGAAACATTCTCTTTCATCGTCTGCTCCGACAGTATCACCCAAAAACAGAAAGTCCTACTCACCCGATGTACCCCTGTGGGTACAATCTACACCCAACTCAGTATCTGAAGGACGTCCAAGACTGTGGGGACAGTACTTGCCGGTTGAGATAAAGTTTCTTTGCTGAAGCTCACTGACTTGTTATTAATCGAACTGTCTAAATACATCGTCACCATTCTCTAGTTATCGCGAGTGTGCATTCCTTTGAGGCCGTAATTATAAAGCAGAAGTAAATCATCTCTCGAGGACAAAATGAGGAAATCAAAGAAAAGCATAGTTTCCGAGGTTATAAACGATGTCCAGACCTTGCGGACACTACTTTATGTTTGTGTACCCTAGGACAACTTTTTCACTGCTAGGGATAAAACAACATCTGAGTGCTCTGGACACTGCTTTATATTTCATAACAAGACGTTTATCCTCGAGTTTCCCGTGTTACCCCAGACAACGACTTACCCTCACTTTATAACTGCTGCCCCTGCTGTGTATTCATTTTTGTCTCACGTTTTCATAAATAACTGCCGGCTAGGAAAGTCTCGGAGAGACAGATCTCACACCCTCCGACTTATTCAACTGAGCCCTCTCCACAAAGTAAGCATAGGCTCGGCGATGTTATCTCGCATTTCCAAGCAACGAAATCATTACACACGCCCATAATTCCTTTTTAGCTTAGGCAAAGGTAATGAGTGGGGACAAACAACTGAACATTAACTGTTTTCCGAATATATCTGTAGTGTGTGTGTGTGCGCGCGCGCGTGAGTGCGTGAGTTTTGAAAAAATACCTTGTGTGACCATTACAGACTGCTAAGCATATTTCCTAATAAATACACACATAAATGATGTAGGAGTATTGATAAATTTCCAGACGTGACAAGAACGTCAATGCCGTGACAAGAACATCCATCCCAGATACCATCTGAGCCGCTGGCTGTGAGTCAGAGGGAGACAGAAATACTCCTCACGTTTTCGCGCAATTTAATTTTTTTTTTTTTTACTTTCATTGCTTTTCTATATCCGTTGTCATGGACGTTATTTTCAGTGCTGATACTTGCAGGTGTTACAACAATAAATAGTAACAAAAAAATGAAATCTTCCTGAAAATTTGTATTAGTGTATTAGTATTGGTGTATTAGTTACAATCGCTAACCGTTGCACCATCGGACCGACCCAGAAAGATGAAGAAGAAGAAAAAAAAAAGGAAAAAAAAGGGAAACTCTCGCGGAGTCAAAGGCGAGGGCAGTTGGCGTCCACATCAAACAATGTAAACAAAGGGCACGTTGTGGCTAGAGATTTGGCTTGGAGATTGCGAGGTCAAACACCTTTGTTGGTTCTCACCCTCTGGCGTCTAGGGACAGCAACGACTAGTCGTGTTATGGTCAGTCACATTGATCATCATCATCATCATTCACTTTAGGCCTTTTATCGAAATCACAGGTTGTCTCAGCACGGGACTTTTAGTATGTCAGTTCAACAATCCAACAGTCTGACAGTAAGGCAATCCTTATAAATATTTCTTTTTTCCTTTAATGTTTATTTACTTACATTTCAGGAAAGCATTAATAGAAAAAAACTTCATCTGCACTACACTGAATTGAAATGAAAGAGTGAACTAATACATTCTTTACTCACCTTTGTTTCTCACTCTTTTTTTCTCTCCCGTAGAAGACTATCCTGGATGATCGTCAGGATCGTGAAGTGGGTTAATACCAATGACAGGGTAGCTCCAAGTTTGTGTTACTTCTGGATGATGGGTGGGGTAGGTAAAGATGGAGGCTGTAAACGGTAAAGCGGAACACTTTCTAGTGGGTAAAAATCCACGAAAGCCAGCAGGTTGGTTTGTCAGAAGATGCCAAGATGTCAGGCAGGCTGTCTTACCTGCTTGAGTCCAGGCCGCGTCTTGTCGCGCTATTGGATATCACACCTGGCACACCTGCGTCAGACGTTGATGACGTTTAGCCTGCGGGCAAAGAGCCAGGAACAACCCACTGATAAGAAGATGCTCGCGACTGAATTGCATGCCTGTTACCAGCAAGAGGGTCCGAGTTCACTCACCTAGACGTTCATACAGTCCTCCACAAAGCTATTGGCTACTCACATGGCAAACCTGGACATAGACATGTCTACACCTAGCTGACTACTTCGTACCTTGATATTGAAGTTTACCTGGGAACTTGTAAGTGTTTCGTTCTGTTCGACCGAGTTTTGATTTTGGTTTTATTTTGATGTCGGAACATCAGATTAACAGATCGAGTGTCAGGAGATTCGCCAACCGACTTACATGGGTAGACATGTGTTAGGTTATTCCATTAAACATACTAAATTTTCTCACATACACAAACACAGAACTGTGTTCAATAAAAGTAATGTATTGTTTGCCGCAGAGATGAATGATGCAGTAGGTCTGATACAGAATGATGACCAACAACAGCAACAGCAATAGCAACATCAACAACAGCAGCAACAACAACAAAAACAAAAATTCAAAGACATTCTATGCAAGAATAGGAAGACATGCAACAAGAAGACGTCAACATGTCGAATAATAAATAACAAGTTTGATTTGTGACACAAATACAGACCTCAGGCTTGCGAGTGGTGGGACGGGGCAGACAAACAGTGATGTGTCCCTGGCTGTGTTTCCTGGGCTGACTACATGCCATGCCAATGGCTCTGGGCAGGGTGTGCGCCCTCAGTCATCAGGCGGAGGATAGTCGACTTGCTGACATCCTCCTGCCCCACTCTTGACCCCAACCCTATACAATAATCTGCCAACTGGTGTGTGGTGAATCGATGTCATTCTTGTTTAAAAAAAAAAAAACCGACAGATCGACATCCCCCCCCCAACACACAACAACAACAACAATCAAAAACTGAAAAAAAAAAACAAAAAAAAAAAGATTAATGAATAATATGTTGTCCCAGAATAAGTTCCCCTAATGTAGTTGTTATCGCCCTGACCTAATAACTATTTTTAAAAGTGAGTAATACACTGCATTAGAAAAACATTTATTATATGCTACTTGCCGCAAACATAACATATTATTAAAAATATTATCAGTCACTTTTCCACCACTCCCTTAGATCCAGAGTTAGTCATTTATCTGGGAAAAGTCACACTTCCTGGTGCGTACTTATATCATGAAGGTGAAAGGTGAAAGGTGAAAGGTAGCGGAAGAAAGTTAAACCTTAGACATAGTTTAAAGCCAACTACCTCTAGTGTTAAGTCTATAAAACGTTTCCTATCGGCTTTCTATAATCATCTTTAGTACTAACTACACAGTCTGTGGCTTTTGTAGTCGTCTGGAGTTAATTCATCAACAAGATGATGGCAGTGAAGCCGGTCCGGTCCATCGGATGTCTGAAGGAGTGTGGGTGAGGAGCGACTACAAATGCCTGTGTCTCCAGGACAGAAGCGGTTGCCAGTTCAGAGGGCCGGGCTGTTCCCTTCACCAGGCGGAGAAAAAGCGATGACACAGCTGACGAGACAGGACAGAAACGATGCTGAGTAGGATAAAGAGAGGGTTAGCGATGTTTAATGATAAGGTGGAGAAGGCGGGTGAGGGCGTACAGAGCGGCTTGCACGTGTATCTGGAAGGATAAAGTTACTAGCTTTCTTGCGAGTACGCGCGTGGACACACACACTGACAAACACACTCACAAACATGTACTCACACGTTAACGCACAGGCATGCGAACCCACGCAAGCAGACACACTTCCCGTGTTATATATCCTTCACCCATTCTCGCAAAACCTGTTTGTCTGCCTTCTTCGTGTCTGTCTGGCTGTCGTTATCTCTGAACACACGTGACACCCGCGTGAATTCGCAAATTCGAAGAGGGGGAGAGCTGTTTTGACTGGTAATCTTTATCTAAAAGTATGACACGTTAACTGGAAATAAATACTAGAAATAATATTTTAAGAAAGAGTTAATATCTACAAGTATAGAAACACACAATAGGCATAAAAGCAGTAGACAGAGCAATTATTTGCTTAGACTACCAGAGAGAAATGTAAGCATTTGTTTACGGTCACCGACTACAACCAAAATTTAGTAAACATTAAACATTCTAGGAGATTCTGGAAAGAGACATCACAGGATATACCGGAATAAAAACACGTAAAGAAGTTTAATAGAAAAACTGTCGTCAGAGGTCACATGTCAATAATTAACAGACACAAGTCGTATTTGAAGAAATTTGTAAGGGAGGGGAGACAACATGTACTATAACAACAGTCTTGCAGCAGTTGTGTCCCTTTTACCCGAAGTGAATGATGTATGAAGCGTAGAGAACACAACAGTCATAAATATAGATTAAAACTGATTACCAGATTACTTTAAATATTTTTACAGCACTAATCACATCGAATCCCTCGCTGCTTCCGATTAAAGTGAAAGCACTGTCTGTGAGTCTGTCACCTCATTGAATGCTTTAATTTTTCACAGTGTATTTCTAGAATATTTTATCAATTCTGTTTAATGGTTTCAAGGTCACAACAATTTTTGTCTTTTTGTCGTTCAAAAAGACTATCTTTCGTCACTATAATTAAACTTTCTTCATGATGATGAAAAAAAATGATTGTGGAATAAAATGTTCTCCCAAGCCTTGCCATAGTAGGCTAAGTAATATTTCTTGAGGTTATTTCAAAAGACTAAAGTGGAAGCCTGTTCAACCTGTCCTTAAAATAGATAACGGTTCCATCAAATTATTCCTTGCTTACCTTCTTGTTTTATTTTTAAAGTAGTGAGAAGTGACGACAAAGAGTGAGTAGCTGCAGCAATCTGATTTCCATTTCCGCGCCGCGACTTCACGCTTTTGAGCGCTGTTCTGAGGTCAGAGGTCACATAATGGATGCACCCATTTCCCAGGCAGAAAAATAATTTTGATTGAAACGAGTTTTCATCAGGAAGTATTAAAGAAAATTCGAAAGGTCGGAGAGACACATTCCTAGAAATTTACTCATTGAGAATTTGCTGAGATGAAAAATAAGAAAGCTTATAACACAGTTGTGAAGTGTGGGAGAGAGCTGAAAAGGCTTATAATGTCAAAAGCTCAAAGTCTAAAGACTTTATCATTTTTGTTTACCTCTTAGAAATAAGATTCCAAAAATCCTCTTAGCATCTCTGAGAAATTTCAACAAATATTCATTTTGTAGGCCCGTTACGATGGTGCTTAATATGCTTACACAGGATCAACAAAGTCTTACTTTCACAAAAATGACAATTCGAGTGACATTTCTTTCTGATTCGTATAGAATTGGATTGGGATGGTTTCAATATTTCAAAGCTGCAGACAAAAACATGCACGCCCACAAAGGAATGCAAATACAGAAGGAGCGAGTAAGAGAGAGTCTAATATATAAATTATTCACGTGTTTCACAGAGTCCACAAAGGTGAATTGTAAAAATTGTATCTAGTCACTTTTCTGTTACCGCCCTCCAGCATAAAAGCTGATTGTAATGTATGTGTATGTGTGAGCGAGTTCATCTATCTATCTCCAAGAAAGCCAAACAAAAGAATAAAGCAAACATAGCCTCGACTTCATTGGCTGCAGGTCTCTGTTATCCACCCAGAATGTGCGTGCGTGTGTGTGTGTGTGTGTGTGACTGTTGACATGCACGAGTCCTTGTATGGTTGTGTGATTGTACACCTGCATGTGTGATGATGACCAACTAACGATCTGTTTCACAAATGATCACGTGACAGAAATGTTGGGAGCACGGTGGCTTCCCTGGTGGACCACTAAAATATTCTTGTGGCAGGAAGGCCTGATCTGGCCATGTCAACAGTTACAACAATTAGTCCATCCTGTCTTTCACCGTACTCTGAAGATTAATTATGAGGTGGACAGAAGAAGATCTGACTGGAAAAAGTGGACACTCGCTTACAAAACTCACTTAACTGCTGAATAAATGACTGAATGATCATCACAGGAGAAGGCTGATGGCATCTGCCATATCACATTCCGACAACAACATTACTTCACAATTAATTTTTTTCCCTGTCTGAAGCAATCTCGATGTTTATTTCGTGATTCTGTCTGCGATTTTTGTCTTTGTATGAAGCTGCTTCAGTTGGATACTAGTACAAAACAGAAATCCATCCAGTGATATAACTGACCACAGCTGACCATCAGTGGACGTAAGCCATCTGTTAAACGGTGTTCTGTTATACGTGAAAGGAAGCTGTGTGTTACTATTCATCCTATTCAACGAGGCTTTACATGTTTCAAAAAATTTTAAATGTACAGTTCTTTTTTTATCTTCCGTCGCGGAAAGTACCAAGCATTTCCCAAACCCTAAAACAGAAACAAAAACAAAAACAAAACTCGTTCTGGGGCTGTAGTCATGATGGAGGGATACATTGGTACCTCAGGTTTACTTTACCTCTGCTGTCAGTATCTAAACTCTAGCAAGCACTCTCTAGCCACAGCTGTAGGGTTAGTTACTCTACATTTTTCGAAAAACGAAATACATTTAGAAACGATTTAAAAATCGGTCTCATTATTTAGTGCGTTGTCCACGCGCACACGAGAATGTGCTGATGAGACCGTAAGCAGTGTTATTTCATGTAAACAATATTAAAAAAAGTTCTAAAATTGTGCTGTGCACTATGTACTGTGTTTGTGTGTGTGTTTTGATAAAACTGTTGATCTAAATATCTTAAGATCTGTTAAAAATGTTTACAGTTAGAAATGTGTAACATGACAGGGACTTCTAAATTACCATCCACTAGATCACAGGTCTTCGCGTGTTTTTAAGTTAACACGACACCGCAGTTACCGGCTCATGGCTAAGGTTACCTTACCTCCCCTTCATGACTAGGGCCCATCGAGGGAACCTGAGAACAGTCTGACTGTAATCCCTGAGATGGGAACAGAGGCAACTGCTACCGTTCGTACGTCTATCCGATCCTGACGTTGATATAGTAGTTCAAACGAAATAGGTTTTCTCTTTCTAATCACACTTACTCCCTTCTCCCTGGCCTCCAAGAACAGGAAGAGAGCCTTCTTCGTCCCTTGTGCAGTGTGGATGGAAAGCGAGAAGGATAAATGCACTGACGAACAAGTGGATCGATACAGTCTCAACATGTCGACCCCCTTTTTTTTATTATCAGCATGGGTTCTCTTCTTGTTTCTCTGGCAACAGGATTTCTGGTCGTGTCTTGCCAGGTCTCTCCCTCCCTCTCGCAGCTTGTCGGGGGTGGTGGGCGCAGACACCCAGTATGGAGGGACGCTCCTTTAACGCCAGCCACGGGCTGCAACCACACTTGATCTTGGGAGCATCCACAGAAGTGTAGTGGGGAAAACAGAAGGCACACAACGATGTCTGGAACAGAAAGGTGTCCGACACAGGTCTAAAATACACAGAATAAAGGAATATTGCACGTATAAGAAACTGTATACAATAAATGGGTCTTGTGAACGTAGGAATAAGTGTACTTAAATTTTGTGTTGCGCATGCGCAGAAAAGGTAACTCCTAATCACAAGATTTGTCTATCCATCGACATTATGTTGCATTTAATTATAATAATCACTTTATCATTCTCTCTTTCACACACACACACACACACGCATGCGCGTGCACATGTATTCTGAATTTCGCGCCTGACAAATGATCATTTTTTTCTGTGTAGATCTTAATTCGCTGAATTCATATTACAGTGCAATCGAGCGAATATTCGTGTACGAGTTCCAGGCAACTTCTTCAAACTGGCGGAAACATCCAATCAGCGAGGAGCACTTTGTGCATCAAGTGCCAGCAGGCAAGACGTAATGACCGCAGTTGTCACCTTGCGAGCCAAGAGGGCGTGGCGGGTTTACGAGAGGTCACTTCCCTTGGCTGTCAGTGGGAAACTTTCCGACGGGCGACCTGGCATGCGGCTGTTTGCGAACGAGTTTAGCCGGCAAAATAAATATCAAAAAAAAAAAAAAAAAAAAAAAGACATCAGACCAAAAATCTTGTCGCCAGGATGTCTGAGAGGATCTTGGTAAATGAAGGTTTAACCCTCGCAGCCCCACCACAGCTGACACACCCGCGAAGATGCTTACGGTGGCGTGAAGGAAATGGTTGTGTTACTGTTTAATTAATCTCTGTGTTTATGAAACCCAAACAAAACAAAGTTTTTTTTTCAGATAAAATGGAAAATTTAATTTTAAAGGTAATTATGTATTATTTATTGTCTGTTTAAGCTATTCAGACCGAAAAAAACTTACCAGTTAGAAGGCCTCCCTGGTTATTCTCAAAAGGTACCCGGCTTATCTACACATCGCTAACCTGTCGTCTGAAGACGGGCTTGCACTGGGTACTCAGACAGACTTATATGGAGATATTTGATTCCTGTGACAAGGAAGGACTTTTAATTTCACACAGTTAACTTCAGTCTGGTTAAGGGTGATACAAGTAAACATCAACACTAAAGCCCTTCGATATGAGAACAAAAAAGTCCAGGTTCATCTGACAGCCTGCCTGCAGTCTTCATGAGCTGAACAGAAATAACAGTGAAGCGTTATCGGCCATGTTCGATGAAATGTTAGCGAGGATGATGACTTTGTTCTTGGCCTTGTCGAGGGGAAGTAAGATCTGCCAAATTTTACTCCTGATTTCGGCTGGCTGGTCGCTTGGGCAAAAGGGAGTTAACGACCGAGAGGAGGCAATCTGCAGGTCTGTTAGGAGTTACAGGTCCTGCCGTCAGCAGCAGGCGTCAGCAGGCGTAAAAAGTCAGACCTCGAGCTACACAAAGTCTTACATCATGTACAGGTCAGAGGGCGACCCATTTCATACACAAAGACATGCGCGCTCATATCTATCCATCCGACCTGTAGCAAACACTGATTGTGAGAGCAGACAGGAAGTAACCTAAATGTCCCTCCTTCTCTGTGAATCTTGCACAAAAAGGTTTGTGAGATATTTTAATATCTATAGAGGTGTTCATGTTTTCTGAAAGTAAAGTAATACAGAGAGATTTGATGTTTACAGTGCCCATCTGTTGCCATCTTGTTCAGTGTTGTGTTTTCCGAAACGATATTCTTAGATGGTAAAGAATTTTCTAAATAAGAGTACTTAAGTTTTTCTAGAAAAATTTGTAACAGATGATTAAGATTCTGTGGCGAACTTTACTTCAAGAAAAATTTTTCCAGCTAAAGAAGAAGTAGCGATAGGAAGAGAAAGAGGATTTTGTGTTTGGGGTGATGTTGGTGGCAATGATCATGATCAGGATAGGGACGAGGACCACAAAATCGTCATAAGCTTAGTTGGCCAACGTTTCTGGCAGGGTCACATACTATACCTGCTGTTTTTTCTAGTGCATTAGGGGAAAGAAAGGATTCCCTCTCATCTTTTGTCTCGAGACATTCACGGAATTATTGTCTGAGCTCTTGCGAGTATCGAAGTGTGAGAAACGTTGCGGCTAAATCACCGACTGCCGGTCAGTCCGGTCACTCCATGCGGTAACGAATGTCTTTATCTCCTCTTGACTGCTGTACGGACTTTAAACTATCATTTCGAGGCGATTCTTTGCAAGTTCATCAGCTTCTAGCAGACTCAGCTTGAGGAAGCAGACATCCTAAAGGTTAAAACCATGTTGTCCGTGTACTTGTGCATCGACCTCGTCATGATTCCTGTACTAAGCTGCTTAGGACACGTCAGTGAATTCACTGGCTTCCAGTTAGAGCAATCATAGAGTACAAAGTGGACTTTTGTCAAGCATGCCCTGTTACTGTCCCTGACAGCCTGTCCACTCCTCTTCACCGATACAGACCATCACGTGCCACTATCAGGACGTCCTTCTGCTCGGAATTCACCTTTTGTAAGCTTTTTATTGCAGCACTTCGACCCAGGGTTTGACATTCCCTGCCAGTGCACTTGGGTATACTGAGGTACAATGGACATTCAATCTTTTTCCAAACTATTCAGTAGATTGACTCTCTTGCGCCTGCATTCATGTGTGTGTTTGTGTGGATTCTAGCCATGGATTCTAGTAGTTTCTAGCCATCAACCTATAATTCGTATTAGTCTACATAAACATCCTGAATTATGGCAGCTAGAGCTAACTGAGTCTCATAACCTATCTCCTTTTTAATGAAGGACCAGATAGCATTTCTTCCAGAGGCTAACATCTTCTTAATCTACAAGAGGAAGCCTTTTTGATTGGTTGAACGCCAAAGAAGTAATCTCGCACACTAACATCCAATCTCGTGCACCTTCCTTTTCCGCCTTTTTCATTAGCACTGTCCTCGATAAAGGACATGATTGATGGCGCGGCTTCATTTTTGGATCACGAATGATCGAACAGAAACCAAATGTTCACTAATGACATGAAAAGTTACACTCGCTGGCTGGGGATGAGTTTTCCCGTTTGCCGAAAAAAAAGTCCGTTAGTCTTCAAGGCCGTAGGGGCAATGAACCAAAAGTGGTTTACTGTGTCAAGAGAGCTGCAGGGGACAGCGAAGTCCCACCGTTTCCTTCCGCTGCCATTCCTTTGCTACTAAATCTGGTTCCTCCGTCTGATGGAGACGGGAAGGAAGGACGTCTGGTTGTGGGGGCAAGCGACCGTTGAACCTGTGTCCACACAGCGAAGACTGCCGCATCATTCTCCTTCAGCAACTGCAAGCTTATTATTTATTCTTCTCTCTCTCTCTGTTCCCCTTTATCTTTTTGTCTGCTTTTCTCTCTATGCTTGGTTTTCTCTCTGCCTTTATTTGTCTCTGTTTCTCTTTCTCTCTCTTTGTTTCTCTCAATCTCTTGTCTTTCTTGAGTTACATGGACTGGCAAAAAAGAGATGAAGAAACTGCTGATGAAAGAAATGAACATTGCAGCTTGCTGTTCCTGAAGACAAAGAATGGACAAAATAAGAAGTCGAAACGATCAACACATGATCTGCAGTCTCCTTCTTCCAGTTTTGACCAACAGGGCGAGAATTATTCACCAAGCAAAGATAAGGACATCGAAGCAAAGATGGGTGGAAACGAAAACAAGCAAGCAAACAAACAGCAACAAAACTGCTCAGGAGGCTCGTTGCTCCTTACATCAACAACGCCATTTTATCCACTCCACCCTTTGGCTCTTCGCTTTTCCTCCCATTTTTAACAAACAGTGTTTAGTGTGATTAAGTGTGAATTGCCTTCTTGCTTCCTGTTTCAGACACGACTTCTTTTTTCTTTTTCCCTCAATCGGCAGCAAGATGAGATCAAACCTGGCTGGATTGCTCCGAGATGCACCTGGTTTGCTGGGGAAGCAGCGAGATAAATAGGAGTTGATGGAGAAACTATTTTGTGTTCCGGTGCTGATGTAAGAGGCTGTACGCAATCTGACAAGACTGGAATCAAGTTGATACCTTCCTCCGCGGCTGCATTTTTTTTTTTAAAGAAGACCGCTGAGTAAGTCGTAAAAGACGAGTCGGCGAGGTTTGATTGAAATTCCGTGCGACTGTATGCCATAAAAATTCGTTCTGGAAAAAATATGTGTCTGAAAAATAGCTCCACACGTACAAACCATGTTCCTTTTTTGTTGATTTTTAAAGGTAAGGAATGTATATGGTTTTCTTGTACAACAATTTTATCATCAGAGACTTTTTAAAAACAATGTTGACAAAACAAGTAAACAAAAAAATCAAATAAATGAAACGTCGAAGGCAATAGTTTTTCTCAGGAATATTTTAGACATCTTGATGAAAGGCGTCAAAGATGCACTAGTGGCTGTCAACTGAAAAGATTTAAAGGTCTGAACATTTTTTTACTCGAAAAATAGGTGAGACATCATGTCAAGATAATCAGAGACGTCATTAGAAATCAAAGGTAACCTCTTTGTACACAGAGTAAAGAGAACTCCAGAAAAAGACACAAAGAAAAGAAAACGAGGTCATATTCTGTGTGGAAACACTAGAATTTAATACAAAGCACAAACAATGCACAAGGCTTCTATAAGAAATTCTATGCCTATACTGTTCATCAGTCTGTCTTATTTCTTCGTCCTATTAAGACAATAAATTCAATAGGCACTTACTTGAACATGTTACAAACAACAAAAACACTCCCATACCCCAAATAAATATTCAACTTAAACATTATCCAAATAATCGCTAACTTTTAATCACAAAATGCTCGAGCTCGGCGCCGGAAAATTGTAGAAATAATAATAACAGTGTTTGATCTCGATGTTTTGTGCATCGCAAGAAAGATCATTGAACATCTCTAAAGATGTTCTGGAGAGTTGCAGTCTGGTGTGAAGAGTGTGCCGGGGTCTTTGCAGGCGTCCTACATCGGTGCCCTGCGCCCTCGCTCCTCTGATGGTCTAGACTGGAAGGCCGTGAGGGAAGGAGAGAGCTTTCAGGAATCATTTTTGGAAAACAAGGAACAGAGATGGCGCGTGTTCCATGTGGTCTCCAGGGAAGTAATGGAAGGTAATGGAGGGCCAAAGGGCAGCAGATGACAGCCAAGCTTTTCATCCTGCAGATTGTGACGGGAAAGGGAGAGCACAACGTTTGTAAGGGTGTATAGGTGGCCAACAAAGGTCTTCACGAACTTCGCCCTACAGGCAATAGAAAGACTGATCTGGAATTGTAGACTGCATTTATTTTATCTCTTTTCTATCATCCCTCTCTCAAACGCTCAATTTTTCGGTTAAAAGCTACAGTAAAACTGACAGTAACATTGCAAGGATGATGGTAATCATGTTAATTAAAAAAATGCAGAAAATTGTACAAATTTTGTTATCCTACCCTAAAGGCTGATGGCAGAAGGAAGAAAAAATTGTATCTCTACCTTAAAAACACACACACACGATATTATAGCCAGTAGGTGTTTAAGAAAGCTCACACCCAGCTCGAGAATATGTATCCACGCTTTGGTTTCTAAGTAAATCAATCACATTTTTGGCTTCTTGTGCATTTATGCTTGTTTATTTATTTTTTTTCACGGCGGTCTTGAAAGCCGGCGATTACCTTTCCCCGCAATCATTTTTAGCTTTTCATGTCAATATATTTTATTCATGCTTATTTCTTTTTGTAATTTTATTTTGTAGCCAACCCAAAAAGCCTGAGGATTTAAAAATAGGATTCAAGAAAAACCAAACAAAAATAAATCACAGGAATTTTTAACAGTCAATTCTACTTTATTCCAGCCAATAGCTGTTGGTAATGTCTATCTCTAGATGGATTGTCTCACCCCCTCTTCCCCACAAGGTCCTCATTTGAAGAGCAGCACTTAGAAGGCTATTGATAGGTGAGGGCTCAGGTCACGTGGTGGGTGTCGGGATGGGCGCTGATATCAGGCGGTTGTGGGCGGACATGATGCATGTTTCTGAGCAGGATTTGGCTTCAGAGGACGCCACCTCTTCATCTTTGTTCAGGTTTTACGGATTCTTTCTTGGCCCCCACACCGAAAGACGTGGCGGGAAAGAAAGAATGGAATAAAGAATGTGAGGAAAGAAGGAAAAAGGAATAAATAAAGAAAAAAAATAAAATTAAGAAGAGATGAAAGAAAGAGAAGCGAAGTAGGGATAGAAGGAGAATGTAAAAAAAAAAAACAAACACACAGAGACGAAAGGGATAAAAAGAAAGGAAAAAAGATCAGTAAACAATAGAAAAAGAAAAGAAGAAAACAACAGAGAAAATGAAGAAGGAAAGAAGGGAAGAAAAAGGAAGTAAAGAGAAAAGATAAATGAAAAAGGATGGAACTGAGTCAATCAACTGTTTTCTAGACTGAAAAGAACAAGATATTTTTTTGCAAATTTTCCAAGAGAAAGACATCCTTCAAAATATGTTTAAAGCCAACGCATGTGTCCTTTCACTGCTGAACATGTAGTGACTCCATTATCCTTTCAAATATCCTGAAAGAAGTAGTAGCTCGAGAATTTCATTTCCTTTTCTCATTCCTGTCCATGTCTGGATTATGTGCTTATGAACACACTGCTAATGAAGTTTATGAGCGGCATGCTTTAGAAAAACTTAGTTTGTCATTTTAGGAATGTTCAGGAAAAAAAAATAAAAGAAGCTAGTACCCCAAAATTATTATGTTCTCAACAGAAAAGATGATATCAGGATATGCGAACCCTGTCTTGTTGATTTGCATTTCTTAAATAAAAGATTAGACTTTAAAAGGCTGCTTTACTCGAGGATGCTCGGTGAAAAGATTTATAGTCTGCACTTGGTTGCTTTATGGAAATGTAGAGGAAAATGCAAACAAAACACTAATCTGTCTTCCTGTGCCTTTGTGCAAAATCAATTTCTCTCTTATAAGTGGTAACCGAAAAAAAAAAAAAATCCTCAACGGCTAACCTACCCACTCCGCCCACTCCTCTCGAGCTAAAGGTCAAAGGTTAAACAAATTACATTCATTCCTTCGTTCATTCGTTCGTCGCTTGACTGGTACATGTCGATGGAGGAAACGAACGGATAGACGCACGAACTTACACCTGTGCTGGGCGATAGTGAACAGGTCTTGAACAGGATGAACAGTCCAGTCTTTGACTTTTGGAAGACAGATCTTCCTCTGTCAACCACCCTCTAAGGTGGCTTGAAGGATGACAAGGTGTCATGCCGGGTCACGTGGTCAAACCAGACCAGCTCAAGTTGACTGTTACTAGTAGCGGGTCCTGGTGTCCTGCAAAAGTGGTAAACCGTTGAACAAAGTCATTGGTTTCATGTTCTCTCTCAGTCTCATCAAGAACTTGCTCTTGACTTCTGGGATTCTTCTTTTCGTATCAACAAGCAGAGTCCACGTTTCCCATCTGTAGAGCAGGATCGGTACTACAGGGATTTTCAAAAATTTTATTTTGTCGTAAACCTGATGTTTTGTCTATGCCACATCCTGTCCTGTTGCTGTCCTGTCCTTAATGTCGGTAACGACTGATTATTCAGACGAAGCTTCTCTACTTTACTCTAGTGAACATGCTTTATCTATGTATCCTAGATGGACCAGTCAAAAAGCAGTGAAGACCTCGGTATGCCTCGGAAGAAAAGGTTCAGATAAAGCACTCGGAAACACTGTGCCAGCTGCACAAACTTTTCAATTTCTAGATAGGCTTTTATCGCATTTGTCAAGGGATCGAAGCTAATGGTGTGATCCGTTATACCGGACAGAGGGAAAGCCCCGAGAGGACTCGAGATCATGAGCTTCATGATGTTGCCCACGCCGAGGGAGTGATCATGCGTTAAAAAGATGGGCAAAGTGGAAAAAGTGGAAGAACAGTACTTTTACTGCAAAGAAAAAAAAAGGAATGCAGTTCAAATGATTTGCAAATTCTGTGCTCCTGGTAAAAAAAAAAATCAAAGTAGATCATTGGCTTGTTTACGGGACACGTGATCATAAAGAGTCTCTTGGAAATTCTCAAGGATCTTTCAATTCACATAGAAGACGAAACAGACAAGACCGTATATATCTAAATAAAGATACAGGTTCAACAAGAGTTTTGGTCATATTATTTTGCGAACGATGTGAAGAGTATCTTTCTTGAATTGTTTGAAGACAGCATCTAGGTTACAAAACATCTCTCAAAATTGGGCTAGCTCCATGTGGACCGTGCTAGCCATCTTGGACGAAAGTTAAACATCTTTGTACTTTCAATACTTTCTAGAACAAAGAAAATTTTACCGCATGAGTCCACTTCATTTTGGATCGAGGATCTGCAATTAAAGTGCATGAGAAATAGAAGTGAGAAACCTTTTGTCCAGTACTCTCAACAAGGTCAGTGAGAATATTCTAGTCAGCTATTATCTCCAGCATTCATTTTCTTAAGTGTGGAAGATTATGCGTTGGAGGAAGTCGCTTATCTCTCCCAAGGACATTACACAGAATTAACACTGGACGATGCCGAGCGGTTTCATCTTGCTTTTGGCCAAAGACTGCGGTTTCCAATAAATGAACCTGCAGAGGCTCGAGGTAAAATAACGATCTTCTCGAGTAACCGGACGAGACACCACGAGACTTCACCACTCCCTACAAAGAGAACTTAACTGCCGCACACTATCCGCGATTAGGGCACCCGTAATCGGAGGCTCGGGGCACCAGCAGGCAGCACTAACTAAGCTCTAACACCGGTTATGATTCGTCTCGCAGCCTTCACCTCATGGCAGGCGTCTTGTCCTCGTCAGCTGATGTCTCCGGACATTGTTCAGACTGACTTACTGGCAGCTTACAGTGATAACATGTAATATCGCACCGATTTGTAACAACCCCCAACATTAGTCTGAGGACGGATAACGAGAATTTTACAAGTTTTGACAGAGGCTAGGGCAGTTAATTAAGTTGTGGGAGTTGTTGCAAAGTATGTAAGGCTTTGTTTTCTAGTTTAATAGAGCATTAAATCATTGCGACCTTCTTGAAATGAACTTTCAGTAACCGTGATTTAGAATGTAAAGATTAAGTCATTCAATATATAATTTTTATTCACGTTAAGTTTTGAAACTTTGTATCTAAATTAAACCCCATCTTTAAATAGTGAGCTTAAAAAGTTTCTTGTCCGATGAGAAGGTGGTCAATGTGTCTGGATTAATGAAGAGACGTCACTTCCTCATCTCCTCCTCCTCATCATCATCATCATCATCATCATCATAGGACAGGCTACCTCTGAAAAAAAAAATGGCTAATATCGAAGAAAGTTTAGGTTGGAAGTTAAGGCCAAAATATTAACAGAAATCTCTATTAGACCAAACATTACACCTTCCTGAAGTTCATCAAGTCTACAGAACGCATTTCTTGAGCATCTGAACATTTTAATCCATTTTTTATGGATATAGTAAAGGGTACGAGGTAATAAAAATAGAACCTTTGGAAACGGGAAAGATATCTCGTTCTGCAAGTAAGAAAAATTTTTTATTCCCCGTTAGGCTTTGCAAAGATAAAATAGTAGATATTTAGGTCTTTGGAGATGAAAAACGTAGGTGTTAATTTGATAGTCGTGAGCCATTCACTCAATAATTGGTTGAACACAGCTTGTCCTCACCTCAGCATTTGAGCAAATATAGAGTGGTATTTATTTGTCGAGATTTTAACCAATCTCTGAGGACCTCGACTCCACGTAATAACAGTTTCAATTCATCCCTCCATTTATACCTTTTATACCATTTTCTGTTTGTCTCCGATTCAAGAAGTGTCCTACATTGCTGGCAGCAGGTCACAACACGCGGGACACTTTGCTTCGCCTAAACAATCTTTTCCGCTCCAGACAGTATGCTGCGAGTAACAGCACAATCTTTTCGGCTTCTCTTCAAGAATAAAGGGCAAATAATGAGTATTCGGCGCCATCTTCTGGTGGCAAAAGATCCTTTTTCTGAAGGAAAATGCAAGTAAAATGTAGGGTAGGGCTACTGTTTCGCGCTTTCATCCAGTAGCGAGTGTTGTGGTCCATGATTGCTTCAGAGTGGCGCCAAGTAGGTCAACAAAAAAAATATATGTAAAACTATGTTGACCAAAGTTTTGTCTGAATTAATTTCGATCGCAAAAAGGACGGAGAGCGAGTTGGTCTAGTATGAAAGAAGCTTGACCAGCTTCGAATATCTATAGACTCAATGTACCCATTACTACCAGATGGTGTTAGAACTAAGGCCAGACCCTGCTGATGTCCACTTACAATTTTTTCTTGGTCCTGTTCTCCCTCAGAGGAGCAGAGGGTCACTTACAATGCTTTTGATTATATTTTACTGTTTCTATTTATTTCCTCTGCTAAAGTATCATTGCTTTAGTCAGGAATGCCGTTGATGAATTAAAGAATTTGTTTAAGTAAGCATTGGAATAAATTTCTTTTTAACCTCTAAGAACCCTTGCTTCTATCCCAACATTTAAGTTAATCAGTAAGTCAGTTCTTCTGTTAAAAAACTATTCAAGAGAAAATGCAGTAGCTTTTAAATCGTTGTTACTGCTGAATTGTTTTTAGATGCCCGATGTAGCCTGAGGGACCTTAGCTTTTTTAAACTCGTTGCAAATGTGGCCTGACTTGCTGTCGCAGACGGTTTCTTGCAAAAAAGGAGAAAAAAATCAGTCAAGTAAACACTAGGGCTGAAAGTCGCTTAAAGTACTAATGGAATGCAAAATGTTTTTCAAAACGATTCAGTGCGGCTTAGTGCAAGATACCACTTCCCCAAATCTGGTTAAATGTCCCCTCGTCCGTCTACAAAGATGGTCAGGAAAAAGGTCAACACCACATGGATGTGAAGGTGGATGGCTGTCTGCCAAGACCAACGTTTAGCCTCTTGCGAAATGATCCGCTGTTAGTCTCGGCGAGCCTCAACAAAGAATGTGACTAAACCGGAAGCTTTGTAGTAGCCTGCCTCTTTTTAGCAGTTAGCTGGAACTAATGTTTGTTACTGAACCTCCCTCCTCCGATAGAAAGAAAAAGAAAAGGAAAAAAAATCTACAAAAGACGTAAACTGATTATCGTGTTTGTATTATGTTTGGTTCAAAAACGATGCCTAAAAATGATCCACATGTTGTTTCAAATTATAACTATAAAAAAAATAAAAAAATGTTTAATACAGAAGAGATGTGCCTGGGTATAGAGTTTTCAAAACAAAGTAATACAATGTGCCGATTAAGACCATGGCTCAGTCGTCAGCAAAAATGTTGATGTGGGTTTATGAAGCATCGTCCGCTCACAAGCGTGGGCCGTGTAGTGGTAAGTGCTACCAGTGAGATAAGATACGTGGCATCTCAGCCAGGATCAAACAGAATATCCATTTAATATGCTCTTTGACCTTTTTATTTTCTTTTGCTCCGATCAACTAAATCAGAGATTTGCTTACGAGGGCGAGAGTTGTTGCCACTCACGTGGGCGACGCTTTCCGCCGTTCGTCGGTGTTGATGCGCCATTAACAGGACAAACAGTAGAGTAGAGGCCAACCGCCCACGTGCGCCTACTCATTCAGGTTCGATTTCAGAGATGTTTCTCTCTTTTCCTCGATCGATCGATCCATGGACCGATCGATTTATCGAGAGAGAGAGAGAACAAGAAACACAGCTCTAAAACATCCGTTAAGAGGAAAAATCACAGTTTCTTAAATGTTTGCTTTTTTTGTTAAATCAAAAAATGAACTTTTTCGCTATGAAAAAAATAACAACAAAACAACGGTAACAACAACAAAAAGCCAACAAGCAAGCCGTGCTAAAATAGTTTCAAAACCCTAGATGATAGAAGACAGAGAACACTCTCTACCAAATGCTTGGCAGGGAATTTTCCAGGTAAGAACATCATGCAGGTGTGCTTTCTCTCTCTCTCTCTCTCACACACACACTACTCACTGTTGCCTTCAGTCGTGGACACATATGGTCTGTCAGCGATATCTTCTGGAAATGTCGGGTTCTTGGCGCAAGGGATATTAAACTTTAACACAAAAATAAATTGCATTCCTTAAACAGAGCTCTAGGACAGATTTATCGCCATCGTAGTGTCACTTTTTGGGGCTGATGAAAAAATAGCTTGTGGAAGTGGAAGTGAAGCTTCCTGAGACAGATGTAACATATACGTATACGTAGCGTACAACTTTCATTAAAAATAACTCAATGGGTCCATCTGTGTGTGTGTGAGAAATCGATTAAGAAGGAACATGTTACTGGAGCTGAATGGACACTGGAAATATAAAAGAAATGATAGACAGAGGAATTGATTGCTGTCGGTTGTGATCAACATGGTTTTTGGTGTGTTGCGATAGTGTGGTTATTATTCTACATCGTGAAAACTTCAGTTGACGAGTGATTTCTCTCTCGCTTTTAACTCAAGAAAAAAAAAGACAAATGTATTATAGCTCAACATATGGAATACACTGGTCACGCGCTCACACTCACACACACGCATTGACACAACAAACACATGCATGCCCGCGCACGTACACACGCACATATATGCACAAGCACCAGGGATGATGCTATCTCGGGAAGCAGATAAGAGGAACAGAAGAGTATGAGAGAGAAAAAAAAATTCACACAAAAGGAGGAGTGAAGGTAAGAATATCAGACTTAGAGGTAAACAGCGAATAAACAAATTTAAAGTGTCTGGTGTACAATAAATAACAATAATAACCTTTTTGGCCTTTCTCTCCTCTCTGTCTGGTTTCTCTGTCTCAGTGTAGTAAAGAAAGAGAGAACGAGGGAGGACGGTAGAGAGGGAGTAGTGAGAGATGGGGAGTAGAGTAAAGGGAGACAGCAGGAAGAAAAAAGGAGGGAGGAATGATTACTAAGTGAAAGCACAGACAAACAAGCGATATTTTTCTCGAAGAATGCGAATGTGAAAGATGTTTGCAGGCCACACAGACCCAGCATCATTGGCTGCCTTCGAAGCAGTACACCTCCAGGGAGTAAATATCCAAAGAAAGAGGTCATGATTACCATCCTTTCAATCCTTTAAGCTGCGGCTGTAATCCTAATGTTCTCTTTGATCACAGCATTTCATCGGTTTGAAAATTTAGTTTTTCATAACAGTTATACGAAAACAGTTTGCAAAATATGATCAACATTCGTCCATCTTTAGAAGAGCTGGAGCTGGATCTTTGGTAGAGTTGTACATCAGCACCATACCTGCACAGTTCTATCCATTGTTGTCGCTGTATTCGTCATAATCCTCAACTCCTACAGTTTTCTGGTTGTCATAGTTACAACTGGGAGAAAGGACTGATAAAAGACTCGCTCTTCCTGTTTTTCTGCCTATATTTAGCCATTTCAAAAATATCGTTAATGGTTCATAATCCAGTGTAGGTACTGCAACCATTCTAGTAAATGTAGTTTTAAAAGGTAGGACAAATGATATTGTTGATTTTTTTACAGTAAAACCACAAGGGACCTGATGAAGTGTTGATGCAAGGATTAAACCATTTGGTGCAAGCATTCACGCGCTATTTCTACATGAATGCAAGGCTAGCAGCATGGCCAAGCCATTTTAAATTACTTTCGCTCGAAATGGACTGCAGCTGCTGCTAATACATCCTTTGTAGAGTGTATGAGTAGCTTTTTAAGTTTATTAGCGCAAACTCGAGAGCGATACCCGCTTCTAGGAAGAACTTGCAAAGGGAGACAAACAGCACAACAGGAAGTTGTCTGATCCTAGCGCTGCAAGCAGTCAGGTCCAGATGCAAGCAAGGACGTTAGGGAATTGTTGGAACGGCAAGGCGGACGTCTGCGTTTGTTAGATTCTCGAAGTTTCTAGCAACTGACAGAAAAGCAATCAAGTTATTTCTTTATACTGTTCAAAGCCAGCTTTCTACAGAGTTGTCTAGCCTGACAATAAGGTGTCAAAATACAGAGATTGTTATTTAGACGCCTTCGCTTTGTCCGCATTAAAAAATCCAATGACAATGATGACTTACACTGACAAGAGCAACATGATAGTCACTGGGAAAGCAGATAGTTACACTGACAAAGTACGGAATGAAGAGGTAAGCAGCTTTAAGTTCTTGAGAGTCACCCTCTCCAAAGATGGCAACTCCACGACAAATATCAACAGGATGGCCACAGCATCAGCAACAGCATTGGTAACAGCAAGACTAAACAACCATAGCATCAGGTTGTGATCTTTCTCTTGTCCGTCTTGGCTAGTTGTGATTGGGTGAAGGATGCTGGGTATGTGTGGTAGTCCATTGGTATCACTTGTGTGTGTGTGTGTGTGTCCGCGTGAATGTACGACGCTAAGTAAGGATAAAAACATCACAGGACACTTGTCGGCATTCGTCTCATGAGGGATATGGAGGGATATTTTAACAATATACAATGAGCAGTTCCCACATACAAGCTTGAGTAAATGTACACAGATAACAGGTAAATAAAAGTAAATACAAAACAGACAGAATAGACAGCGTAACAATGATACTAATGAGGGCTAAGATATTGATAAATTATGTACTGAATTTCCATGAGTTCACTATCCTATTATTCACAGCGTGAGAAGTCACTCGACAATTACTTTCATACAGTTGTGGGAGCAGGTTTCTTGACAGGAGAAGCTGCTACAGAAATATTTTCTTGACTATTTTTTCTTTTCCTCTCCGTTCTCATGTTTACTTTCACCACTTATGACGTTACTGATTATTATTGACTAATATTTGATTATTTATTCATTTTTAATAGCAACCTTTTTACGCTGTCATGCACGTCACCCGTACATAGATGATATAAGACAAAAACAACCCTCTATAAACAAACAACTCAAAAAAACGAAACGAAAAATTAAACCAACAATTTAATTAAAATAATAATACAAATAATATTGAGGAAACCGACCTAATGCAAGCAATAAATGTCTGATGTTTTATGTGTTCCAAGAAAAATGAAACGGAAAATACCTGACATTTTGTCCGTGCCATTGTTTCCTACAGACTGCGACAAACCAAGTCAAGAGTTAAACACACAACTTAAGAAAGAAATTGTTGAAGAAGCAATCGGAAACTTTTTTCTGCGAGCATCCTTATTTCTATATGCACGTCTGATGACAGACTGGCCCTCTACTACATTTTTAAAGTGTGTTGTTTCAAAAGAATCAAAGGCTAAGACAGTCTTATGGATGGCTGTGTGTGTGTGTGTGGGTGTGGATGTGTGGATGTGGATGTGTGGATGTGTGCACGCGAGTTCTTTTGTTACTAATGTCAACATGTAGTTTCCACACCAACCGATGTGGCATAGAAGTGCAATACAGCTTCTGAAACTGCGGTAAAATGTCGAATAATCAGACCAAAACTGTTCTATTCACACACACACACACACTGGGAAGAGAAAAGTTAGAGTTAAAAGAAGTTTTGATGGACTAGAGAGTAGGTTTCAGAAGTATCTGGACTATCACTTTATTCCAGACGAGAGGTCCAGAGACAGAAGAAGCATGGAGAAAATGTACGATGTCTGGTCGGAGGAATGTAAAACCTGAGGGGATCAGAAGTGGAGCGAGGGAGGATGAGGCGTCTTGTCTCGGTCTGTAACAAGCTTGCCGGGAGAAGAGTTTGCCTCCCATTTCCCTTTTTTCTAGTTTACCATTTTCACTTACTTGAACTCAGCACTCCCTTAAGAAAACAACCAAACAAACAGATAAATTATCGCAGAGTGAATGGCGGCCATAGAAAATTAATATGAACTAGTTTGCTCCAATGTCTCACACCAAAAAAGATAAAGCAGGATGCTGCAGCTTGATTAATTCCATTAAGACATGACCCTTCCACATTGCTTTCATCGCATGTATTGTCTTCTTTGCTAAGAAAAAGTATTTCCACTACAACACTTTATTTAAAAAAAAAAAAATAATATTGACTGGGGTTAGGTCAGGAGGGAACATGAAGACCTAGATACATTCACTGCCAGTGGATACTAGGAATCCACAATATTCTACCTTTTTGAGACTACGGCCATATTGATGTCAGCCTGTCCTTTTCTAACGGGATTTCCTAACGAGCAGCTCACTACAAGACCTCTTGTGACAACTCTAGGCTTGGCTATCAAGTCCATTTGTATTTCTCTTCAGTAAGGAGATGTACGGTGCTTTTGAACTAAACCCCAATCTGGAATGTGATTATTAGATGTGATTTAAGAATCGCTGACAAAAGATTTGGGTAACCTTTGAAAAGAGGAGGGAGATAAATCTGTTTACTGAGAAGGCCGACAGGTCTTGAGAAATGCTGAATTGCGCAGGGTTTAAGGAAATTCTTTATCCCAAGCAATAAATACGCTTCTGAAATTAAAAACAACCTTTCAGATGCAGAACATTAAGATGCAAAAGAAAAAAGGATTTCGAACTTTCGTTCAATAACGAGAAGTCTTTGGAGTTGATATTATTGTCCAGAACCTTAAAGGTGTGGTGGGGTAGATATTTTTCCTAACGACTAGGTACAGCTGAGTTCAAGATACTGTTGTATGAGTCTCTCCCATCCCATACTCCTCCTCACCTTTCCCCCTTTCGTTCTCGAGATACAACAAACATCCCTACGCAGAGAAAGAGGTCAAAATAATGAGGTCACGTTTGGACACAGATTTTCTTCATTAACATATAGTCCCAGCTCTCCCATTGAAAAGAGGCTTTTTAAAAACACACATATCTGTGTACAATTATGACTTCTATGTTGTCGAGCTCTTTGTATGGATGGTGCTTTGTATTTCACAAAGGACCATCGTTTTCACCAAGATTTCTCTGATTTTTACACAATCATCAGAAAAAGTTTGCATCCGACTAGACCTTTAACCGAACAACACTATAAAAAGGAAGTGCAGCAGAAATGACATCAATTTCTCCCATGGTGCATGGTGATTTATCTTTCTCTCGTCTCCTTTCATCGGAACAGAGCCAGTGTGACGGAGCAGAAGATGGCCCACACGGAAACATTCCCTTGATATAGTTTGTTTTTCTGTCAGACATGAAGATGTTCATTTGTTGACATCTTCAGCCGTAGCACAAACAAATGTATTTTTACATACAAACGTGTGTTTCAAGTTTGAGAGAGCTGGGAAGTTCTTGCAAATGACTGTGAAAAAATATGTTGTTTCTGCCGACAAACGGGTAATTCATTGTGCTTTCACTAGTACAAATTAAATAAAGAGATTGCTAGCAATGGATAATACTTTTTAGCATTATTACCGTTATTGATTACACATTTAGAGAGCGCACAGCATAGGGAGAAATAAGATAAAAAAAGCAGGGGATTCAATGTTGATTAACGATTTATTATATTTTTAAGAAAGAACTAAGCAAACGGGAGCAGGAAAATAAAGACAGCGATGAACAATATTGTATTGACGAGAACTAGATATTTGATAATGTCAAAAAGGGAGATAACTACGCCTGCTGCTAGTAAACAAATAAATGTGTTGACGTCATTAGCGTCTCAAGTTGTTTTACGTAGGATTAGAACTTCCGGTAGAACGATAAGATTTTACAAAATAAAACGTTATTTAAAAAACAGAAAAGAAAATGAAAACACTTAAATATCTTGCTTCGTTTTTCTTTAATTTTAAATGGAGTGTAATTAGTTTCCAGACATAAACAGCTGCTGATTGTGACTGGCTACATCAGGGGAAAGGTCAAGGATAACAACAACTGTCGCCGGTGACGTCTGTCTGATCGGTCACCTCGTCACCTGAGTAATTAGCGGCAACATTAGTGTGAAGACACTGCGGACATATTGGATCCACTAAGTCGCAGTTGTTGATGTGGTCTGCGCATGCTTTAGTGCATGTGTGTGTGTCGTTGTCACTACATTCATGTGCTTGTATTAGTGTGTTTATTGTTTGTAAATAAGAAAGCAAGAGAGAGAGGTAAGAGAGAAAAGACAAGAAAGGAACAGAGACAAAGGCAGGTAAATGAAGTAAGATTGAAAAACTCCAGTTCAAGAGGGGAAGAAAAAGGATGAAGTTTCCCTTTCCTAATCTCTTTAGTTTCTCTCTTCCCTAACCTACTTTTAAACAACCCAAACGCATACCCACACACACGTAAATACAAGCTCAACAAACTATTCTATCTGTGATTTAAATCACAAAACAAAGGAAGGCAGTGTTGCTGTCAGTGACACTAAGCACGCTGTCAGAGATATTTGAACGAAACCTGAGAACAAAGAGGTCACTAGAAACAAGTAGAAAACAAAGTGAGCAAGGATGGGCAATAAGCCGGTATCACCTTTCCCTGATTTTGTGAAAAGAAAATTTTAGCGCACGCTGATTGGTTGTTCAGGATCTCGAGACTTCCGGTTTCCTAGCTCGCGCTATAAGACAGGAGTTTGTTGCCGCTGACAGGAATGATTGCTGCGTGTTTGAAATTGTTTTCTGGCAATATGATCAACCGTTTGCGACAGAGTGATTTTTCTTATTATTTTATTCTCATATTTTTGAATCCGTGGTTTCGAGATACATTTTATGTGGTCAGCAGTCATCATACTTTGTATTTATCACCGGAAATAAGCATTTAGTTCTTGTTTTCTGTAGAATTATGCATTCAGCAAGCAAGATTAATATGGAAGCTGGTAAACAGGATACTCTTTTGTTTTTATTTGTTGACATTCACAAAGAAGTAAGAAGTAGATCTTTTATTTTAAATAAGGATATATTCTCGAAAGAAAGATTATTCATCTGAAATCAAGTAAGTTTTCTCTGGGGGCTGCTTCAAGAAAATTGAGATTGTGTGAATGAGTGCGTCGTGCATAGAAATGAAATATATTTGAAGTTACAACAAGGGGGTGAACGACGAGAGGGAGATATAGAGAGAAAGAGAAAGAGAAAGAGAAAGAAAAAGAGAGAGAAACTGAGAGAAAGAGATACAACAAACAGAGAAAGACTCACAGAAACAGTTAACACAAGTCAGAGAGATACTTGATGTACTCAAGTGCGAAATCCAAATGCACATTGTGGGACCGACTTTTCCAGCCAGAAATGCTCTTGGAAAACAAAAGCTTTAAGACAAAAAAAATAAAAAATAAAAGCCGCGTGGAACTTTGAAACCACTGAGAGTGGTGAACCAAGCCCTTCTCCTCGGTTCCTCACGCCATTTTTTCTTGTGTGTGGAACACTCTATAGCAAGCCATGTTGTGATTGATGACCGGCTAGGGTGGGGTGGGGTTGCACATTTTTTCCCCAGCAATAAGACAGCGTAAATCAATTGAACTTTGCTCTTTTGACTGGCATATTTCGTTAACGTTTTTAGCAACGGTTTTTTTCCTTCACATCGATTTTCGTTAAACGCTCGCAGAGATCAGCCGCCCACCTCCCACTGATGCTCGCCCAGACACAGACAGACCCACACACATCATATACGTATATGTTATTTTGTGACATATGCATCATAGACTTTTTCTTATTTACAGACGAGAAAGTTTTAAATTTCAGGACTAAGGCTACTCAGAGAAATGAAGTACATTTAATGCGAACATCTTTGTTACAAAACATAGGAACTGTGGGCGGGCAGACGGACAAGACTCAACCGTCTTCATAGCCACCCAGAATCCACGTACACATGATTAGATACACAAATAACCGATGTGGCTTTCCATTCCTTCTCTCTCACTTCTCCTCAACCACTCTATCTCTTTTCTCCTTCTTAATCACGGACGCACAGAGCAGACAGAAAATTTAAACCACATTGTCTGAAAAGGTAGAAAATAGACTTGTGATATCCGCGCACTCAAAATAAGATAAACACCAGCTAATTAGTTGTTGTTGTGATGATAGTGTGTGTGTGTGGGCGCTTGTGTGCTGTAATTAAGCTCATGAGAATAAAAGATTAGCACTGGCTAAGCCACATTAAAAACAAAGTTTTTGCACACAAAAAGCCCACACTCACCCACACTCGCCCACATTGGCCTACACAGGGGCCCATATAAGGGTAGATGATGTACCTAAGCGCTCAGGATACAAAATTAGCAGTCTTATGAATATTTTTCTTTGTATTTCCACCATCTTCAACAAATGAACCTGCTCAACTCTTGTAGCAAGGACTTAAATGACAATTCTTTATAAACACATAAAGAAGGGGTTTAAGTAAGAATACGTAGGCTCCTCTAAAAAAGAAAACAGTTGGGGAGTGTTTCTGATGCCAGGCAAGCGATCTGAAGCTGCCAGGAATGTGCAAGCTGTGGTGTGAAATAAATGACAGGAGCACGCGAATAGACAAAGATAAAATCCTCCAGCTTTTGGAATAGTTGGAATAGGCGGGTGTGTGGAGGGAGGGAAAGAAAGAGAAGGTAGGGGCTGTTGGAATAATGGGTAGGGAGCAAAAGAAAGGGAGAGAGGAGAGAAAGGGAATGTAGCGCCAGCTGGCGATCATTGAGTATCTTGCCGCATCCGAATACAATGAAAGACAAAGCTGGCCTCCTTTCAAAGCCCAGGTATAAGTCAGGCCATCGGAGTCTTAGTCGGGGATAATTAATGATTTATAATTTTCCACACATATGAGTGAACAAATACAAGGACTGGTGAAAAATAACTGTGGACTGCGCCTGTGGGCAAACGCGCACGCACGCACGTGTAAACGCACCTCGACGGATGTGATGTTGTAGAGAAAGTCCTGTTGTCGAACGAGAGATGAGCAAAAAGTTTAAACATTGGTCATGGATGCCAGTAATTACTAACGACTAAGCGTAGGAGGACTTGGTGGACATTTCAGACAGAGTTTTTCAGTCTTCACTGTGGGTAAGAGAAGTAAGAAGACAGTTTCAAACCGCAGGCGCTGAGAGACTGTAGCAGACGGTTTGTCTTGCCAAAGCAGGCCAGCAGGCGAGGTAGCAGCTTCCCAACTCCACCCTTGCTGCAGACACAAACTGCATCACCAGCTCTTCTTCACCATTTTGAAACTGTCCCGTGCGTCTCTCTCTCTCACACACACACATCAAATCTTTCACGCGCAGCTAGCCTCCCATCCACTACAGCCAGCATCACCCTTTCAGCCCCCTCCCATCGGATACCCCCGAAACTGTTTCCCCTAACACACAGCCCCCGACAATTGCCGTCGACACGGAGAGGCTGTGAGCTGTGACGCTGCAACCAGGAGGAGGTAACTCAGCTTGTTCCTGGAGCTTCTTGTTCTATAAAAGGTAGGTAACTCAATGTATGAATCACATCTACACCTTCACCGCCATCTACAATATGTGTAGTATCTCAAATGTTTTGATGCTGGCTCGTAGATTAGTATCTGCTGTCGTCTACAGTGTTTTGGTACCGCCCTAGTTCATAAGTATCTGGTGTTTGTTTTTGGTACTGGTCCAGTACATTAGTATCTACCTTCATACCGATCTGTCTTCCTCTTTATTAGTTCCTTTACGGGTTTCTGTGTGCCTGCCTCTTTCGCCATTTTTTGTATCTCGGAAAAAAATTAACATATTCATTATTTTGTTTTTTTTCGCGGCACAAAATTAATTTATAGTAAGATATTTCCTACCCTTGTTTCGTTGAAAGCGTAAACTATAAAGATTTATGATCGAAAAGGAAAACTTAAGTTTAGTGAAACAGAATTTTCTTGTGTTTAAGTGTTTAACCCGATTAATTTTTTTGGTTTGGGGAAGGGGAAGGGGACTGGCATGAACTGTATACTGTATGAACATTACTGTGGAGACAGGTCATCAAATTGTTTCAGACATACACTATGTGAGATTTAAGTTTTATAAATATGTGAATAAGCAACAAAGATGACAGAATTCGCGAACATGCATGGTAGATTCAACTACGAATCAGGTATTTTGTTTTTAAATACCTAGAGCTGACTGGTAAAAAATCGTAAGAATGGTCGTCTCAAAATTTTGTTAGCATGGTCCCATGATGCAGCATAGAGCTTGTCACCAAGACAACTAACAATCACTATTCACCTCTGACCTCCATCATCATTGTGAGTGAGGACACTGATGTACAGTGCTGGCTCTGTTGTAGATATACAACACGGGTCGCTGACGACCCAAAACTTCAACGATGAATAAACGGACACTGAAATCTCATATTTCACGTATTTCATGCAGAGTGATCTCGATTTTGGTCTCGTTTTACCTTCTGTTGATATTAAACTGTGATCGAGAATTCGTTTTTAGTCAAATGCCTGACATTTTTTTTTTGCACGGAAGCAGGTGCATTCATCGGTTTTAGCAGCATCGGTGTGAACACAAAGAAGGCCAGCAAGTAGCAATTTTTTTCTTTAACTTGAAAGGTATAAAAAGTCAGTCCGTAAAGATACCGCTTAAAAAGTGGATGAAAAGTTAATTCAGAATGAAGATCTATCTTAAGAAGAACAAGAAAAGGACAGAAATTCGGTACAGACGGAAGATTTATACTAAAGACAAGATGTAGACTGCAACTTCTACACAGAGAAACGCTTGTTCTTAAGGACAACTATTTATTTAACAGGGGCTGAGAATGAATGAAAGGTTAAACTCATAGGTGAGCAGATCCGTTATTTCAAGAAGTCTCACCGTTGGCAGCTGTGTTACCTACAGGCGTGTCCACGTACAACCCGAGAGTTCTTGGCGAGAAGCAAAATGTCAAAGACGCAGGGGAAGGAACGAAGGAAGTGACAGATGGAAAGAAACAGGACTCCGAGCGTCATCGAGGAGACAGCAAGGAAGAAACAGGATACCAACCATTGACAGAAAAAACTAGGGCACTTACAGCAAAAAAGTCAGCTAGTCAGTACATTTGTTAACATTTCTGGGCTCTTCGTGGATTTTGTGACGGTGTAGATTTATGGGAAATGCGGGCGAGGGCTCTGCTTCTAACTGTTGGAAAGAGAAAATGAAGAGAGTTAGTAGATATATATATATATAGAAGAGAAATGACAAGTGAGAAATCTTTATTTTCTTGGGTAAAAAATGTTTTTTTATTACATCTAGTCCTCGTTCTAAGCAGAAGAGAGAAAAATTAAGATGAGTACAAAGATGGAAGCTGATCTCTGACAAGGATTATTATTTATTTTTTTTTACTAATCAATGAGTAGTATGTGGTACACGTTCATTTTGTCAATGTTGTATTTAATTTGGGTGGGAAGCGTCTGTAAGTGATCAAGTTTTGATATAGTATTGCCTACAGAAGTCTTGCTTTGAACTTTCATTGACTGGATTCCATTTGCTGGAGGTGTGAAGGAAGGTTGTGTCGAAGAACACTACCTAAATAGTTTCAGGCGAGTCTTGAACTCGCTATGGGAGGAGTTTGATGGAATCTCTTATTTTGGTAGACCAAAACGTGCCTAAAATTTAAGGGACATTTTACCTATTAGTATTTTATAAATGAGCATATTTTTGTTGAATTTTAGTCTTCTAATTAGTGGCAGATGCTGCATTTTTTGTTTGAGTAACACTGATTTTATGGCCATCGTTTGAACGCTTGCAAGAGGCACCGGTACCAGAGTCCATAGAGTGGAGCGCAATCAATGGTCGAACGATAGAGAAGGAGAAGAGAGAGAGAGAGCGGGTGAAGAGAGACAAGGACTGGTTTTTCCACAACATCATCAACACAAATCGCGAATCCGGGACGAAACATTTGCCGAGGGTTTAGCATCAGGTACAAGTTCACGCCGCTGGGCTGGGGGAAAATGCACTCCCCTGACAAAATTCTACCCGCTCTTTGATGTCTTGGCACCCGTCGACGCCGTGATCTTGACAACTTAATTAAAGTAAAAACACGGCGGTTAAAAAACTCGATGAGGCTCAGATCTTTTAAACACTTTTCCTGCCACTCATCAGCATCTCAAGTAACTGAACCAGTGCACTAGGAGCTTGCGATACCTGAAATGATAAACAAAACAAACAAAAATATGTCCGACAGGCCCTGCAAGCTGTATGTCCATACCTGCACCACAGGATCATTTAGAGATCATGTAACGGTAAGGTTGGTGTATAGATAACCCCTCTTAAACCCGGATTACACAATCTACGAGATTGTGCTTATCCCCACGGTGCACCGGAAGATGAGAATGTGAAGTAGTGTGGTAGAGGTTCAAAGATTCCATATTTCTTCATGAGTTGATGTTGTCAGCATGCTTGCTGTGAATTTAGTTTCAAGTGAGATAAAACTGTTTAAATTTGCGGTTGTAAAGTGTCACAACCTTGGTAATTCTAGCAATCCCTGACTTTGCACTCAAATGTTTTCACATTTTACACGTTTGGTGTGGATCGGACTCTTCCAAATATTGATAAATCTTTGTGTGATTATCTTTACACATTTTTTCTGAAAAGCCCACATATATTTAATTTGTAAGTCCTTCTCCATCAAGCTTTGCTGGATTCGCGATTTTAGAATTTTTTTTAAAAATCAATTGCCTCCATTTGTCATTGTTGCGTTATTATTATTTTCCAAAACATAGTAAGATGAAAAGCAAGTAAGTATGCAGGTGTACAAATTTTTTATTGCCACGTACTCTACCTCCATCCATTAATTGGATTGATTTCTCAGCAAGGACCAAAATAGAGGAGGGCGGGAATGGAATTACAAAAAGTGAGGCACAAAAGGAAATGAGGGACTCAGAAGCCTCCTGCGGAATAGCAAAGTACAACAGGAAGAACAAAAGACCTAGTCAAGAGGTAATATACCAGCAGGTTCAAAAGAAAATGGCAGAAGCCAGATATTACAGGTAACAGTTAGGTAGTGTAGCCATTTTAAATGACAAGCTGTTCACTTCATGCAGAAGCGATGTGACAGGGTCTGTCGTGTGTTGCCTTTGACATTCTTATTTAGAGAACGTTGGGAATGTCAAGAGAGAGAGAATCCTTGTTTTCAATATAAAGACAACTGTGTATCCACGTGGCAGTGGAACTACTAACAAATATATGAATATACATCATTAGAGAATACGTGGAACAAACATGAAAAAATATGCGTAACCAGTGTCACAAAATGTGAATAAATAGAGTGAGAGAATCAGTGACCCAATGACCCTAAGCCTCTTTATAGCTCGCTCTCCCTGTCTTATCTGTCACACCTTAAGAACTCGGGTTAAACAGAAAAAAATGCTCTTTAAAAGCAAGTAGTGATCGCAACTATATATAAAACAGATTTCAGCTATATATATATACACACATACATAGACGTGATTTTTATCTAAAACTTCATTTGTAGATCATCGATAGCTTGGTATCTAACGACTTCATCTTAATGCCTCTGCATGAATATGAATGTATGAATGGAGAGACAGGTTTTTTTTCTAGTGATCTCCCTTGCCGGAGTGTGGCGCTGAAAGATTCGGCTCCTGGATTCTCAGATGAGACCAAGTCATTTTACTGCAAATGCTGGCGGAGTTTAGTTTATAACACTTTCCGAGATTGCTGAAGCTAAAGTGAATCGTCTGGAAACTGCAGTAAACAAACTGAGAGAGAGAGAAAGAGAGAGACAGAGAAAGAGAGAGAAGGAGAGAGAGAGCAAGAGAGAGACACTCGCTCTTCGTCAAGAGTTTGAGACAACAAACCTCATTGTTGCAACCCCTTACACACACGCACACATATACGTGTGTATATATATATACGCACACACACACACACGCACACAGACAGAGAGAAGGTCGGTAACACAGTTCGTCTAAAATAGCTGCGATGGGTTGGAAGGATCCTCGCCTTGAAATTTGAGATTTTCCATTATCAGCATGCTTCCATAGAAACTGTTCTTTTGTTTACCGTCTGGGGCGTTTCACAAACAGCTAACTGTTAAATGCACGTATGTAGCGGGTGTATCGATAGATACAGGGTGGGTCACTTCATAGTGCTTTAATCGTTTTTTTTTTTAACAATTAGCGTTTGATCTTTGTGCGGTCCTATGGACCATGGTCCAATACTTTATGGTAGTCACTGCCGACGAGAAGAATTTTGCTGGGTGGACGTGTGATTGTAAACCTGCATTTAGCCACTAGCAGACACCACATAAAACTGTATCAAGGAAGGTAAACAAAGAAGAGGTTTGAGCTCCTCCTTACACATCCTGTCTGCTAGAAATAGTGAACCCTCTCTGACCTCCAGAGTCCATGCATTAATCAGATTGTACAACAGTAAAACTACACGTTATCATCCTCGTAAATGTTAGTGTTCTGGCTTTGTACTGTTGTAAGAAATGAAAACAGAAAAATAAGACAAATACCGAGATGCACCACGGCGAGACTTGAACGTTTTCATGGCGGTTGTTAGAAAAACAAATTAGCAGCTGTTGCGCTTCTTCACTTGCTACAGCTGTTGGTGTGAAGACAGGGCAGTGAGATCAGACCAACGATAACAGCAACAGCTTTCCATTTTGACAAAAACTGCATAGCTTGTTTGTCTGTTATTTTTTTATTATTTTTTTTTTGTCAGAACAATATGTCTTCCGAGAATTGCATTGTCGTGACTGGTTTCTGTGGCTTACTTAAGGTTTATCAAGGTTACACCGACCATTTGAAGATGATTTACCTTAGCTTAGGGAAGGTTTCCCTGGTATCACACCCTTCACATGCCACAGGGTGTCAAGCACCCGACGTGAAGTGCGGAACAGCTGCTGAGGAACGTAACCTGTGTCCTCACTCCGACATGACGCACGACACCTCAGACCTCGCATGTGACCCTATAAGTCAAAGGGCAAGGCTATTTGGAAAAAAAAAACATCAAGCTTAGTCTTTGAGCAATCACAGTTCTTATTGTTTATTGTCTTCTTAAAATTAGTACAAACTTTAAAAAAGTAACAGAAAAGTTGAAAATGTGTTCCGTTTTCTCTGTTTTAACCGTTTCTTTAAACTTATGGTTGTTATAAAACGTTAGCTTGAAATAAAGGACAGCCTCTTTGATACGATCTAATTTTGCATATCGCATTAGGGCATAGGTAATGTTGAAAAAAAAGGTATTATGTCAGCTTCATTAAATAAGTCACAAAACTGCAAACGTAGCAGCTGAAGCGGACAATGAAGACATCAGCGATAAATACAATGAAAATGTTTTTATCAATTTATTCTATTTTTGTGAAAGTTAAATACACTGCTCTCAATCTAAGTATAAAAATATACTACTGTATTCAGGTTTTTATTTTTTATGTCGAGTAGATACAATATTTCGCCATCGGTTTCCCAGTTATTCTGCAGTCAGTTACAAAACTGATTTCTGCAGACAGCATCGGAGTTTCACGTTTGATTTGATTTGTCTGACAACTTTATTTCACCCTTGACTTTAGCGCGGTGCCGAGGAAGTTGTCACACGACCGCCTCGTCTTTTGATCAGCATTCTGACAGCTACACATGCGACATTTCGACCGGTCCAAACCCCTGCAGCTCTCTGTCTTGTCCGATGAGCCACGGCGATTACGACCAATAGGTCACGAGGTCCTGGCGCCCCAATCGCCGGTCCCAGCTGTGCCTCTGTCTCACGGAAAACGTCATTTACAAATGGCGGCGCACTTGCTTCCCGTCCTCCTGCGTCACATAGGGTCAAGGACGGCGGGGATGAGACCAGCCAGCGCCCCATCTAACGGACGGGTATAGGTGGACAGATGACCGCCGAGACCAACGATTAGCATCTTGCCAAGTTCTCCGCTTAGTTTCGGCGAGCTTAAACCACGAATGTGACTAAAGAAATAGCTTTTTGCACACCAGCCTCGTTTTAGTAGTTAACTGAGAACAATCGTCTGGCTAAACCGGAAGCTGTGTTTACAAGTTCGTAATCTGCGATCTGGTTCCTACCGCAAGAAATTCGACACTAGATTGTAGAAGACAGGGGTCACAAATGGAAGGTCTACCATCTCCACGCTCTTGGTAGTCAGCCGGTAGCCGTTGCCATTTCGCGACTATTAGAGTTTATAAGGGAGGAAAACTTCTTTAGCCTTGTCCTAATTTAGCGACACTGGCCTCGTTCTCGCAGAACCCGACCAATGACGACAGCATCTCTTGTTTCAAGTCTCGAGAAAATATCGTTAACGCGTGATTTTGCGGGGCTACGGTAGTAAAAATACAACAAAAACAAAACAGTTGATGTGTCATCCTCAGCCGCTGGTCTTCTGCAGTCATCAGACGAGGCACACAAACGCGAAAGGAATTTGTAGGAACTTTCTAGAATGCTTTGCAGGTCGGTGGCAGATAAACGATAAGGGCAGTCTGCTAGTTATCTAGTCTTGGCAACAGGTAGGTGTTTACTTCTGCACACCTGTGTACGGTAATGCTTATCTACCTGACAGGGGTTAACAGTCATTTTGTCTGTCCCTCCAAAACTGGCTTTCACAGCACGCATACACGCATTCACACACACACACACACGCACGCACACTTTATATTTGAAGTGTAAAAAGGTTTTGTATGCCGTTGCTTGACTAGTCTGCCATTGTTTTGTGAATGTGTTCAAATCGATTCCTGATCCTGTTTGCCGCTGCACTCCTTCACCCTCACCTTAAAAACAGATTAATTAGAAACCTTGTTAGAGATTTTCAAGGGATTTCCGCACAAAAAATGTTTTTAATCTTGAAAGGCGGTATCTGTTGCTTTCATTGTTGTCTTGCATCGATGTTCTTTTCAGATTTCTGCGGCTTAGAAAACGTGTGAACTTAATGTGTGCCTGACAATCTTAATGAATTAGTTTAGTTTCTTGGAAGAGAGAAGATACAAGAGAGGAGGCTACACCCACAGCTTGTCATTTTCATTTTCTCTGTCTTCTGCAAATCTTAATGTTTCTAGACAGGTGTATTTTAGAAGAAGAAGGCAAAGAGGTAATGCTTATTATGAGGTAAATAAAACTTCATAAATTAATGTTACAACACATCATTAAACCAATAAATCAAAACGCAAAAAAGAGAGAAAAGAGACTACATCAGACTTCAAATTATTTTTTTTTTTGATGATGGCCATTTCTCTGTGGAGGAGATCAGTACTGCAAGTCAACAAATATATTTTCTGTGTCTTCATTCGAGAGCAAGGATCGCAGGTCTGTTTTCTGATGCCCCAAAGGACAAGAAGGGTCTCGAGGCGATGTGTCTACGAGTAAAATTATCTTTCCTGGCATAATTTATTTTTTCTTTTCTAAGACTCCGACTGCTTCAAGTTTTTGACATATGACGCATCGTCTCTCCACGAATTTTTCTTCTGTTCCTGATCTTACCGATTCTGGAAAACATTTTTTGTGTTGTCATATTTGTGTTGTTTGACTTTGTATGGAACTTTATAAACATTTCGATTACTTTAAATGAAAATAAATGCTAATGGAGGTGTAAAAACTTCTGTATAATTAAGTTCCCTTGCTTTTCATTCTCTCTAGTCATGTACCTCCCTCCCTGCCTACATTCCTGCAAGTATTTTAATTATCTTTTTTTGGCAAAGCTAATTGTTTACTCGGACTCAACAAATTAGCAATCAAGTGAGTTAGCCAGACCAGCCAACCAGTCTGATTGTTCGTCCGCTTTTTTGTAGCAATGAAACAGTCTTGCAGTATGTAGCAACGAAATAAAAATGATAAAATATGAAAATAAATGTAACTAATAAACGCACGAATTTAAAATGTTATTTAAAACTCAGTATTAGCTAAATAATTCTGTTTAATTTTTTTGAGGCAATGTTTAGAAATTTAGTTTGGTGAATAATTCGATTTGCGATAGTAAAGTTTCCATTTTCTTACTGAGGTAGAACCACCTCTAAAGTCAATTAGTTTACAGGAACCTATTTAAAGTATTACAGATTCTAGAAATAATTACTGGACACACTGCTCATTAATGATATATAATGTGTGGATGTTTGCCAACAGATCAGAATCTCGTCGTTACAATGCATGATATTATTTGTCAACGATAGTGAATAGCAGGTGTGAGAGAAGATCTTTTTCCAGCCTTTCCCCTCCCTCTTTGTTGAATCAAATTCCGAATCGATGCCAGGAATGGGATCCATTACGAGGTCACTGGAACATGTGACGTCATCGGTCCGCAACGTTCCTTTCACAGAAAGCTTTTGTACCACGTGACAAGAAGCAGCAGCAAAGACATCGATTAGGTTCAACTCTTTTGCCAGAATTCCACCAGCAAACACTTTTTTCTCTAAGAATCTGAGGCTGTGAGGATGAGCAGGTCTCGGATATAGGTCACAGAGTTTAAGAAAAAAATTATCAGGTAGCTTACTGACCTAACTGACGAAATAGAAAGACAGAAATGCTAATCAAGCGTGATTTTAAAAGAGCTGTTTAAAAAAATAAAGCTGCTATTATACATGAATTATTATTTTTAAAAAAGACAAATGATTAAAGAATTGTTGTCTCGAAAAGAAGATGATGGAGAAAACTCCTGTGTAAATAGATATTCCAGCCGAAAAAAACCCAAAGCACAGAGCATAATTCGAACCCACATTTGTTAAAAAAAAAAAAAAAAAAAAAAGACAAGAAGGGAAATACTTGTAGAGACCGACATTCTAGAAATCAAATGAAAGGTATTTTGGCGTAGTTACAACCAAACAATATCAGTAACAATAATGAAAATAATAGCATCCTAACCCCTTTATCGTGAAAGTAAGAACACCAACTAATTTTCTATGACAAATGCTAAGAAATGATAGCTTTTTCAACCTAATACATTTCGATCAGAAACTTTTTCAAACGTTTATTTGAAACTACAAACGCAGAAGATATTGATGGAAATCGTAAGCCTCCAACAAATCCACAAACCAGTAAAGCAACACCCACAATGCAAATCCTTAATAGAAAAGAAAAGAAAGAGAGAGAAAAGACGTTTAAAAAAGAGAAAAGAGACTAAATCAGACTTCAAATTATTTTTGATGATGGTCGTTTTTTTCTGTAGAAGAGATCATTGCTGCAAGACAACAAATATAATATTTACTTTGTCTTCATTTTGAGAGCAAGGACCGCGGAAGGTTGTTGACGAAGGTCTGTTGTCTGCCACATCACATCGAGTCTGATAGTAAAAAGTTTGAAGACAAACATCTCCATCAAAGGCTGCAGCGCACTTACACCAAGATCCGCAATTTGATAGCAACTGATGTTAGAGGAAATCACTGTCCAAGGCTGCTTACTGCTAAATGAGGAGTCAGAGTGCAAAAAAAGTACATTTCTGGGTCTTCTCTAAAACGATAACAACCAGCAGGTTATCAATCCAGGTACAGAAAGGTTAAATATTTGAGCTTGGTAAAAAATATTGTTTAAAAAAAATCAGCCGCAAAGTCAACCGAGACAAACAAATAAAAAACTCTTTCTGATAAGTTCTTGCTGATTTTAACCTCTAGCATCCTGTCAGGTATTTATTACCAAGCAGAGAAACTGAAAAGAATCAACTTAGAAGAATATCTTGGCTATTGTAAGCTGAAACCAGTATTGACAGCTTAGTCATACCCGATCCACCAATCCGTAACTGATTTTGACCTTTGAACCTATTCCACGATTGTACCAAAGGTATGATATAATGGTCTGCTTTGAAATGTTTACTATCGAAGAACTTCAGTTTGGCTGTTCAAGATGCTGTGAGGTCCTGTCAGCATCCAAGCTATTTAAGGGTTGGCTGTTAAGATTAGCCTACATTTGGGGTCTGCTCCTGTCTTCAGGGGCAGGGAAAGGGGGAGATAAAAGCTATTTTTAACCTGTTTTCATCAATTTCAGACTCTCAGGTTTCACGACTATTACTGGAAGTGGAGATGATATTGTGTGTAGACTTTTGGCTTGCCTCCCGCATAGTCAACAGATATTTAAGTGCCACCCATCTGTACTTGTCATGGCATAAAGTACAGGATGCTTCTTAGGTGCCCCACATTTGTACATGTCATATAGTCTACAACCTATGTTTTTTAAAAAATATTTTTATTTGACAGTCAAAAATTTCCGTTAGGAAGAAACTCCGAAAGCTAAACGATCTGTAAAAAGTTAGTTGCAGAGAGTTTTTAAGCAGGCTAATACATGGGACGTAAAGAACAGAAATGTAAGCGAATGATAAACTGAGGTTTTCTGTATGACTGAAAAATGTGCTTGAAGTTATCATAGAGTAATCAGACGATTTTCTTCTGATTGCGCTTGTTGATGGCGATGGACCCACAACATGTAATAAATATCTCGACTAACAGGAGAATTGTATCAATGGCAATACTTATATCTTGTCTGAAATATTATTCACGGCTTGTAAACAATTATTTAGTGATGGTTTTTCTTACAGAAAGTGTTTCATCTTTTAAACAGGAAAACAAAGGGAAGTGTCTTTTGAATTGTTTTGCTTTATGAAGAAAATTGTCTTTTGTTTATCTAGTTCAGCTTTCATCACAACAGAAACTTTAAAAGTTCAGGGTCATGCATTTATGGATTAAAACGCAAAACACAACAAAAACATATTGCATCATTACCTTGGCACCTAACCTTTTGCACTTTATTAAACTGAACAACAGCCTCTGAAAATCAACAGGAATATGTATCATCCTCTATTACTTTTACTTTCCTGGAGTAAACATCTCTATTTCCCAGAACCCGGAATCTCGGGGTTATCATCGACCCATCATTATCTCGTGAATCTCACATCAACGCCGTATGCCTCCATATCCCGCGAGTTTCATAGGATCACTCACATTGAATCCTTCCTCTCATTTCCTCCCACAAAAAACTTTTCACGTCCGCTTTTGTGGTGTTCCGACTGGATTACTGCCCCTCTCTACTCGGAGATCTTTCCTAACCACCTACCGGACAAACTTCAAAGACCTAACAAAAGTGCCGCTCGTATTATCGTGTGTAGGGGACAAGCAGACCGTGCGACAGTCCTCCCCCTCCTGCTTCACTGGTGCCATTGATTACAGGACTACCACACTGTGCTACCTCTGTCTCCATGGTCTGGCCCCTCCTTACCTGTCTGAGTTGATGATGCCTTACTACCCCCCAGTCGGTCTTTTCCGTCTGCTCGTGTTCCCTCCTCTCTGTGGCAACCATCAGAAGAGAGAAACTCGACAGACCTCCCTTGTCCTTCCAAAAAAGCCTCTGTTTGAAGTTCTCTGCCCGTTTCTCCGTCTCTCGTTTAAATCCTGCCTTAAATCCCATCTCTTTAAGGAATATCTTACATAATCCGGCTTACTATTCCGTTGTTTCTTCTTTTCTTTATTTCCATCTATTCACTTAGCTCACGTCTTTCGTTTGTTGACATGTATGGATGACCATAAACTTACGATTAAAACGCACGCTTTGTACTGAAAAACAAAACATTGCTAAAATTTTGCTAAAATACAATTGACATAGCAAAAAAAAATCTTTTCATTAAATATTACTAGAATATATTTTGGAAGCTCTCCGCAGTTTGTTCCTTAAAAGAAACACGTTAAAAGAAGAAAAACAAATAATGGAAAAGCGAAGACAGGAGGATAAAGCTCTTGTACGACAGCTGTATATGTACAGAACAAACATCTACAGACCCTTGTGAGGCAAAGGAGCTGCTGGAATTGACAGACCCGAGACTGCCAAAGTTGTAGGAGGAGAGCAGCTTGCCAAACGGAGCGGCAGTGCTGAAGGGCGGCGAGGTTTAATAGGAACATATCGACACTTAGCAAACAGCTAACAGGTCCTTCACGCTCACGGGTCAAAGGGCGGTGGCCGTGTCTTTCCGCTGGGCCGGTCGTTAGGGAATCGGAAGCCGACGTCTAGCTAATGTCAACCTCGCCACCCTGTGTAGAGAGGCCAGTCAATCGAGCGATGTTTACGCTGGGGTGATGGAGCTGAGGGTTCACGAGGACATTAAACATGCGCTGTGTAAGGAGAAGCCTGTGATTTGAGGTCTCGATCTCTTCCTGACTCAACCCCCTGGTCTCTCTCTTTCTAGGGGACATTTCTGTATCAACACACACACATACGCATGCACGCTCTCATCCTCTTCGCTCATCATCAATCATCTTCATTAAAAGATAAGTAATAACGACAAGGACTTGGGATGATCAACCACAAAAGAAATAACATTAGCAGAACTCTCGAGACACTGCCGAGGTCTTAATGCTAAAAAACTCTCCCACAAAGTTAGTGGTTGTCTTTAAGACTGTAGTTCCTAAAACCAAGATTGAGGAAACAGAGAAAGGTTAGGTATCCATTCTAAGCTAATCACCAACGAAAGGCAGTTGTAAAGTTTTACCAAGTCTAACTGTACCCAGTGACATTTGGCCACTAAGTCCTTCCTACTAAAGATAGCATTACTTAAATTAAGTCTTCCTAAGACTTTCACATTCACACAGCATTCTGGACTGACGATGGCCTCTGGCAATACCTTCTGTCTGCATCATCGCTAATGGATGTCAAGGCCAGTACGAGGTGGAAGCATACATTCTGCAGCAAAGTGCAAAGGATTTACAACAATCGAAGCCAAAAATAACGAAGAAAATTAAAAAAAAAACAACTGAAGAAGTACTTTTGGGCAGCTCCATATGCTTAGACACTTTTTTGGACTACTTTTTTGAAAAGTTTGGACATTTATAGGAATGGTTTCCAGGAAAAATATTGTAACAGCTACAACCAACTGATTTAACATCAGTCAGTTATTTCTCCAAACTTACAAACACAAATCTTTTAACTTGTTTTCCCATAAACGTAAATTCGTAAAATGAAGTCCAGACAGGCTTACAGTTCCGATTAACAAACCTGATCATGTCAATAGCCTTTTTCAGTTCAAACACTTTTTTCAGATTTCTTAAAGCTTGAATAGAAACTTGATTTTTTTTTCCAAGCGGGATTTTCAGTCAGAAGGAACACATCTGAATAGCGCTTCTCTAAACCCTAAAACAATAACAAGCTTTTGTCTCAAGCCTCATTTCAGAAAATGGCAGAAAAGAAGATGGTACGCTAAAATAATTTTTCTGTACTTATTGCTTTGTCACTATTTGTTCTTCACCCTGGCTCATCGAAGGTTGTTTAGAGCCTGAGGCAGAGGTCAATGAGTGTACAATTGCTAACCCAGATAGTACACCATGCCTAGTCTCGACTATATCCATCTGTGAAGAGTCACGTGACAATGCGTCGGGAAAACAGAGCGTGGCGTGTGATGTTTTAATGGACACTTTTGTTACTAAAGTAGGAAGCTGGATTGCAGTATTCTGTTGGGAAAGGAATGAATTTTATTATTTTTACAGACTGGAGGTTTAGACAGATAAATACGAGAAAGTATTTACATAGTAAGTGCAAGTACCCGACCTACCTATTCCTAAGCTGACAGTAAGAAATCAATGCTTCAAGAGACTCTTTACGACAGTCGGAAGGTGGGAAGAGAAAATGGAAAAAAAACAAAATCAAGAAAGCGTAACAAACGGAGGAAGCGTGAATGACTGGACAAGTCCAAGACTGAAAACATGGGAATGGTGAAAGACTAGAGCTCTTAAAATATCTAAAGGTCAGGATAGGCGGGAGGGTAAGTGTGGGCGTGGTGGGAGAGGGTGCGGGTGGGGTTGCACGTGCGACGAGATCGATAGAAAACAGTTAACTACAGAGTTTTATTCCTCCGTAATGTCTGGTTTACATCCAGCCTTGCACCTGGGTTATGCTGTCGCCTCTTTCAGTCTCTCTGACAGACCAAGCTATCAGTTTTCTGTTATTTTTGTTCCATTTAGCATTAGAAGACGCACACTTGGAGTGGAAGCTCTTAAGCGCAGCCCGTGTTTTTGTTTTTAGTCCTGGTTATTAACATGTTCTTTCACGTAAATATTTATCAAAAAAGATGGTGTAGAAAAAAATACAGCTGCTGAAGAGTCTTTTACAAGTTATCGAATAAATTCTATAAGGAAGACAGACTAATTTTTTTAGGAATTTAGATAATGCCGATATATTTTATTAAACTAAAGTTACAAATCTTTTAGTATTATATTGTCTATATTTATTCCAAACAAATATATAAATGACTTCAAAAGTCTTTTGGCTCAACAGTATTCTGTCTGCCAGACGCTTGTGGCTGAGGGAATGTTTTGACAATATCAAACAGTTTCCATTTTTCTTTCCTTGTGATTTAGCTTTAAAAAATAATTAATATCAAGAATCAAAAGATGTATATTAATTTGTTTTCCAGTTGTTGTTTCATCTACTACCTATTCCTTGCATATTTGTTGCTGTTGCTAGTGTTGTTGCGGATGTCAGTCTGTCGTTATAAAGCATTCAGCAAACGTACTTATATCAACCTGACCATATTTATTTGCATGCTCAGTGCTGGGTGTCACCGCAAATGTTTGCATACTTGATTTATGGTCAATGAGCCTAAACCCTTGGAAGCGATAAACAGACATAGATACCACTCCTGGGACCGTTTCCTACCCTCCCACTTGCTTCAGAAGCCACAGGCATTAATATGAATTGTCAGAATCATGCGAGCACGCTCGGGTCGAAAGGTCGGCTTCTGTATTTAAGAAAATAACTCACAACACAGGGGTCGGGGGTAACATATCAGGATAAGTCTCAATTGGCTTCGCAATCCTCCTCCTTTTTTCCCCTTCGTGAATATGAGATCAAGATATTTAGGGAATGGTTTTGGAATCCAGAATCGTGATTACATCATGATGTCACAACAAACCAATTTTTTTCCCCCAACGAAGTTCAAAAAGTCAGCTAGGCGGCATCGAGCTTATACTCTTTATTGAAACTTTCTGTTCCTTTTCATACAGGTTGGAAAAACTCATCTGGTTGTACTCTGTCATTATATGTATTCTTAAAATAAGCACTTCGTGTAGAATGTATAAAATCTCCTAACAATAATAAAAAAATGGTCCACCTCAAGGCAGACGAAACTTTAGATAACCCACTATGCTTTTAGACCGACAGAAGAACAAAAACCTATTTCCATTTCATAACTTTTCATAGACTTTGGCAGTTTTTATTTTGAACAGTTGAGATACAGCCGTCTGCGGGATGCATACCAATGTTATTCTGTCTACTCTAGTATTTCAGTACTAGAGAGGGGCTGCTTCAAACATTTCTAACGACCGTCTTTAACAGCGATTGGTCGATTGCGAAATGCCAGAAAACTTTGCTGCTTTGCTGATGCTTCGGAAAATTATCAGACATTTTAATGGTTCTGGGTCGGCGGGATCGATTCCAGATTCTGCCGAAAGCAACTTCAAAAGTTTACAAAAACTTCATTTCTCCTGAGCACACAAAAAAGAAGAAAGAAGTTTCTTATACACAGAAGTCCTGGAAAGAGAACCCCAACCCCAGAACACGAAGACCCTGACCACTGGCTTCCACAGACGTCCAGGGGACCAGGTGAACATTGGAGCAGAGGCAGGCGTGGTTGTCAGACAAGTAAGTTTACTCCTGAATCAAAGGTCTCGTTAGAGACAAAACTACTGTCTCCCCATCTGCCCTTAAGGGGCTTCCTGGACTGTGATACAACACTTAATCGCTGTTCTCTTTTTTCGCTGTTGTCCCCAGAATAATACAGTTGTCCAAAGGGTCGCAGTCTGTCGGGTGTGTTCCCTGATTCATATTCTTGTTTCTCCAAGTGGTTGGTAAAGCGGAGAGGTGGGGAACCTAACCTGTCTGCGCCAGACCAACCAAGTGTTTGTTAATGGGAGAGAAGGACGTGACAAGAAAGACAAAATGAACATGTTTGTTTTATTTTAAAAAATATCGGAGACAGGAGAGGAGAGAGTGCACTGACAGGACATGTTAAAAACCCGGAAGGAATTATCAGGGAATGGCTCGTCCGTCAGATACAGGCACAGCGAGGAGTATGTGGAGGAAAACAACTTGGGGTTGTTCCCCAAAAACAATAAAGAGAAGAAAAGGCCAAAAGGAAGCAGAAACAGAATGTAAAATAAAAATAGTGAAAGCTTATAAAAAAAATATAGTTAGGAGTTGCGACAAACAAATGTAATTGAAAAAGAAAATAAAGAAGTGAAGGAGAATTAAAAATATTTGTATTAGGAGGAGGTATCAGTGGCAAAGAAACAGCACACTATATAACATCTCACCCCTACATCCAATCACATGCGCAAAAATGCATAAAAATCAGTTTGTGTGCGTGTGTGTGTGTGTAAACGCGGCAGCAGCTGAAACTAATCAAGTACATCGTTTTCTTGGTCCTCACCACTAATGTTCTTTTCGTCTAATGGAAAGATGCAGGATATGTTTGGCTGGCATTTGTTGGGTTAGGGTCCCGAGCATGTTTATTTAGATGTTTAATTTTCTTGTCTTAAGATGTTGCAGATGGTTCTAAATGGAATTATAAAAGTTTACTGCGCAAAGCAAATTGCTCTGTAGCTCTGCTACACGTGGTCATCTTGGACGGCATCGCAATTTGAAAGAATAGAAAAAAAGATGGAATTTTGAGTAGTGTGAAGGATGCAGCCACTGTAATTTTTATCTTCCCTTTTATCGGTCCTTGCAATTCCTTCGGTCTGCTCTGCACGAATAGTCTTTGTTTGACAGTGCTTGTCAGAAGACGTCCACCATCGACTCCAAGGATCACGGCTAAGATGAATGCTTAAATAAAATAAAGATTTTATTTTTTGGAAATGAACACCATAAAGGGTAAAGAAATTGTATAGTCTGTCTGAAGAAACATTAACACAAAATTATAAAATATCAATTTATTTTTTGTTAAGATTTACTCTTTTAAAGTCAGTAAAGGTTGTCCGCAGACGAAGACATCCACTGAAACGAGAGTTCTAATTTGCTTTCTCTAACACATATTTTCAACGCACGGCAAAGCAACTGGATTTGTATTAAAGTTAGAGCTGCTTACACTATTAACTAGTCCAACAACAAGCCGCTAAACAAGGTACTGTATCCGAGGCAACAACCGTCTCATCCGACAGATGCTTCGCAAAAACAGCAAAAAAGCAAGAATTTTAGGATTTTCGCTAATCTAGGAAGGTAAAAATATGTCCATGAAACTGCTGTTCCTGTTCCTTCGCTTCTCTGTAAGGATGGAAGATTTACTGCAACAGCCGTTGAGTTCCCACCAGCATCAAACATTCTCCACGAGTACCTGATGGCAGTTCGTAGAGTGGCTGGAGCCACACGGGGATTCCCCCAGGTGCAGCATCACAAGCCAGGGCGCTGAGGATGATGGGAAGTGCACCTATGCCAATGTGTCTTTCGGGACTTAATCCCGAATGGTTGATCGCTCTCCCTGACAAAATAAAATATTCCAGTATCTCAGCCATCTTCACGCAGGTGCAAAAAGTCACTACCATACGTTATCAACACCGAACACGGAATCACGTGATCGCGAGAACAGCAATTTAATTCCGTCTTTAAATTCAGAAAAGAACTTTATGTACTTAGTATCATCTTCGCATTCAGTCGTGCCTCTCATTCAGTGCCTTGTGGATCCCGTTGCCATCTTTTTACAAGTCTGTTCCTCGTGAAAGTGGGCAGCAAAGAAGGGATGCTACATTTTTCTTGAAACTCTTGCGTGTTGATGCTAACGTGTTCGCAGCTCATCTCAGCTGTAATCATTTTCTCATTCCTTTAAGAGAAACCATAGCTCAAGTAACTTTGCGGGAATGCATGAAAATAATTATGTTTGTAAAGTTTTCAAGAAATAAGATGGCAAAGATGATTGCTAAAACGTCGTTTAAAATGTAATCAGAGCTTACTTATTACAGGATGTAACCAGAACTTGTTTCTCTGAGACATTACGAACTAGTAGGCACGAAACTTTTGTTACATTCTTTGCTTTCTCGTCGTCTTCTCGTCTAGCAGGCACTCAGTGTAGCTAAAGACTCACACAATTCTGGAACAGACTAGGTCCATAAATTCTAGACCATTAGGTCTGAGTGAGGATTACTAGCTTTTGGACCTCATGACTTCCGCAATAAACAAGACGACTTGTGTTTGTACTTGAAACACGAGCTTTGTTTTCAAAGCCCTTTTTTCGTTCCCTAACTGAGACGAGTTAGTCGGCCACATTGCCGACATCTTGACATCTCTACATCAGTCCGATGACTCATCCTGCCCCCGACATCTCTCAGCGAATAAACTCAGTTTCCACAAGTTTTAAGATGAATCCTACCTTCATGAAAAAAAATCTCTTTTTTAAAATGTATATTTCCTTTTTGCTATAATCTGTCTGTCTCATTCTCTCTACATTTTATGTTTCTATTTCTGTGCCTTATCACATCTTTAACTAAATCTCCGACTTGTAACTTTTCTTGCATAAAATCCTCATCTAACACACTTCTGACCCCGAAACCTGACCCTTGATAGATGTATACAACCTATTTCGCTGTATGGAGGTAAAAACTCTTGAATGTCTTGATCTCGGTGATAGGAGGCAACTAAGATCATCAAAAAGATTGTGAATATAAAAACAAGCACACTAACATCCATGGTTAAGGGCAGACTAGACGGGTTTCCTGTATCAGTCATCACAAGATGTAGATGACTGTTATTCTGGCATGCACTATGTGAGCCATAAATCTGGAACACAAAAATTATCTGTCCTCCGGTCCAGAATGGGCAAGATTTTATTTGGTAACTCAGGCTGGTTTAGCTCTGTACGCTCGTTGTTAGATACTTTAGGTATTTTGTCTATATGGAAGCTTGGTTGTAGGTTTCCTGTACATCAATTTAAAAAAGATGGTCATGCAACGTTCAAAGATCAGTTTATTCAATAATATGTATAGAAACAAGATATGTATACAAATAATATCTACGTTACTTACTGTATGTTTAAAGACGATCTGGCTCCGAGAACTACTTAATAAACTTATTCCTTGCATTTAAAGCTCACTTTATACAATTTAGGTTAAGTTCATGCATTGACAAAATGCGGGAAGCTTTCCTTACTATTTGTTGGTCACAGAAAGAAGCTAAATCCCTCTGTCCGACATCAATTATCTAATTTAAATTACTCACACTGTTCACACTCTTTGCTTGGTTTATAAGACCATAAAGATTAGGGAGATAAACACTAAACGTAGATGCCCCTAGTCGATGAAAATACTGCAGCACAATAAACAATACGATTTTAGGTCTCAACAAAACAAGAACTTGCTTGTTAAAGATGCTTGTTGGCTGTTTTTCATGTCTACTATGTTTTTTTCTATTCTACTTAAGCCGATCATATTGTTTTGTTTGCCTTAAGACTCTTTTGGCCTTTGCATGAGATCAGCAGGTCACACAGTTTGTTTTGCTTTTTTTCTTTTTGTTTTGTCTTGCTTCTGTTTGTCTAGTTTCCAGATACACGATGCACCTTTTTTGGTCAAACTTTAATCAAAATGTTTAGCTTGCCTATCTCAGTTTTTTACAGTTTGTCAGCTCAGTAAATCTTTAAGATCGAACATTTGCATTCTTTTTACTTGGAACAATAGGACAGGTGATTAACATGCATTGGGATCTTTCATGGCGAGTTATTCTTGTGCTCTCACCTGAAGATGCAATGGTTGAATTTTCTTGTACCTGTGTGTGTTTCTGCGTGCGTGCAAAAAGAAATAGGGAAGGTTGGAAGGATGAAATTTAGAGAACTACCATGCGCTAGAGAGATTTTTAAAACAAAATAAAACCTCGTTGAACTACTTTATGTGTCCTCGGCACGTGCGTGGTTAAAAGGACAGCAGATAAATAAGCACAAATAAGAATTTCTTGTCGAGGGAAGAAAGGTAAAATATAATGTGATGTTGACACAGCCGCCCGGCAAGCCATCTTTCAAACAAACAAGACGGGTTATCGTTAGGAAGAGTGTATTGCCTTGCTGACATACGAACTTTACGATGGTAACTGTCAGGCCATCAATACGGAGCATGGCAAATGGCCATCTGCAGTGCTGATGGTTCGCATCCGATAGCTACTCCGTGTGTTTGAGGGGGAGGAGTAGGAAGAGAGGTGAGGACACACCTTCTTCCCTACTCCTTCACCTTCAAAAAAAAAAAAAAAACCCACACACGCACATGCTATTTTTATTACATATTTATTAATCATACTGTCACACATGCACATGCATCTCCTCATTATTGAAAACGACAACTTATATGGCACATTTCTGGCATTTGTCCTCGGTACCTCTCCAAACTCACTCCCATCTATACTCTCATACGACTTCTTCGCGCATGACACCAGGCTTCTGCGAGTCCCGCTAACAAAGACAAAGATGCATGGACAGAGGTCTTTCTCCTACCCAGATCCATCAACTTGCAACGGATTACCCGTCAGCCTTCGTCACTGATTCTCTTACCAAACCACAAGACGCATCCTTTCAGAACAGCAACTTCGCTGTGACCTGTCCTGACCATGAGCATGCTTACCGTGTGTCTGTGTGTACGTGGTGTGTGTGTAGGTGTGTCTGTTGTAGACGTTTGCATGTCTGTTATACGCAATTATCGGGTCATGGATGTTGGTTATTTCAAGAGTGCTCGTACTCAAGAGATTTCGCCTTTTAGTTCTTCATCATTGCCCTTTGATCACAATATTGTCATGGTGCCATCTGTGTACTGACGGTTATATTTATTTCATGGGTAACAGTTCACTTGTACTCTGCCTAATGCAGCGCAACGAGTTTGTCTCCACGTGCGGACACGTGCTTCACAAATTCAATTATTATTATTTTTCCTATGGGAGGGAACTTAATGCGCAGCACAACGGAGTACAACACAAAGATATAAAGTGGGCGAATGAGGATGCAATCGTCTCGCAAAGCAAAAGTAAGGGCAACGGCTGCTCAGATTTGTCCATTCAACCATGTGTTACAAACGCACGCACGCATGCAAGCACACAAATATCAATGAAGGTAAACCAGAACTGAACACTGTTGATCCGCTTTGATTGGAATATCTCACACAAATAAACACACAAACATAAAAGAAAAAAGTTTCCTTTTATATTTGTTTTATTAGTGTATTATTTCCCCTTTTTTAAGCCACACAACACTAAAGAACTTGCGTTCTTTTATCAAAGTGTCAAAGTATGAAGTTTCCGACAATGAGAGATTGGCTCTGGAATTACAAAGGGTGATCGTCATACCAAGTAAAGTTCACTTTCTAAAACCCTCTGGGTTGTGTGGGATACCTGTTCGCTTGGAACTCGAAGCTGAACTTTGAACAAAAGAGACCAACGCTTGACATGGGCTTTGAAGTACAAGATCAGCGGATTTCCGTCTTAAGGCTACAACGAGAGGTTAGCAACGGCAATTTGAGGCTGACGTCAGCAGCGGCCTTCAGGCGGTGTTGGATTATAAGGAAAGTCAAGTAAGCCATTAGGTTTTGTTCTGCAGCCAAAGTCTAAGAAGTAGGAGTGCATTCTGTGTCCGCATTGCAGACCATGAGCTGCTAATTCGCCTTGTTGCCGGATCAAGAAGAAGATGAAGCTATTTTTGTGAAACCATTAATGTCAAAAAAGAGTTTGGTGTTTGATTTTCAAAGCACGTGTCCTCTGATGTTTAAGATAAAGTCACCCACCACCACTGCCCCACCAAAACACGATCAAAGACTCAGCAAAGAAAAGAGTATATTGTAATAAACATGTAAAAATACAACTTTTTGTTGCGCGCGTGCATGATTGTCGTGGTAATTAAACTTCTCGTTGATGTGACGCCGAGACAGCGTGAAAAAAAATTCAATGCTGAAATCATTTCTGAATTCTCTTATGTTTCAAACTCGTGTATTCATCCACTGGCTGATACCAGCTGCTGAACGGTTGCTGGTACCCCTGCTGCTGTTTGTCCGATGAAGCAGCTGGACAGCTGCAGAGGCTGACATGGCTTGCCACTTAGACCTGTCTGGGGCGATGATGAACAGATTCTACATATTGGAACTACTAGAACACCCCTTCACGTATGCGAGCCAGTTATTTCTCTTTCTATCGCGGTGTCGACCCCACTTATCTACAATAACACGAAGAGCGACGTCGTGCCGGGTCACGTGACCGAGCCAGACCCGTTCACGCCACTTCGCCGTTGAGAAAACATGTTCCTGGTGTTTCAAGAGAGGACGACATCACTGGTTTCGTGCTCTATATAGAATACTCGGAAAAACTTCCACAGGTACTTGTTCTCGAATGCCGAGATGCTCCTCTTCAGTCATATTCATCGCCTCCATCAGCAACATGATCTACCAAGATGACAGCATGCCTGTGCTGGTGACTGGAGGAGGTGTGGAAACTGTATTTTTTGGTCCCCTCTGATGTTTTATTTGACAATCATCTCACGTGCAGACTTCTGCCTCCTATAGCAGTGATTTTGGGGGCTCAGACGGAAAATCTCATGTAGAACCACAGTGGCTTATGAGCTTAGACCGCCATGCTCTATCGTACGTGGCCGCTTTTTGACTTTGAGGCCAGCTAAGGACAGGTGTCACTTGAAGTTGGCTGAATGGTCAAATAAACCAATGAGCTAACATGTTTATATTTCATGTTTAAATGATAATTTTTATTTGCTGAATGTCTAGGTATGAAACTCTCAGCCCTTCACGACCTGTTATACAGTTATACACATGACTCTTCACACTTGATTTTACAGCATCGTGGCATGCACCCCTCCATCAAGTCCCAGTTTAAACTGAAAGGTCAGAGGCCAAAAGAGAGCCTGCACAATTTTGCTATGAACATTTTCGTCTTCGCCTTGATCCTCTTATGCTTTGTGATCCACAGACACTTTAATCGTTATCTGGCCTGCTGTACAGTCCTCGCCCGATGCTTCAAAGTACTGAGCGTGTGTATCGACTGCGGAGGCTGCAACTATTTCCCTAAAGGCCATTCTTAACCGACAATTCGAAAGTACCGTTTGACCAAGTTTGACAAAGTTATTGCTTGGCAGATATATTAAAACTTTGCCAAAAATGGTCTCTGGTTGAAAAAGTCATATTGTGACATTTCTGACCACGTGACCAGTCATGTCCAACAATATTATTTGTTTCTGGATGCGAAACGTATGCTTTGTTGTGCCAACGGTACTCCATACGTGAATTCCCTAAGCTTTCTTTTCTTAAGACTGTTAACCTTTAAAATTTTGATAATGATTACAGCGATTACATGAGATGAGAGGATGACTGTTTTAGAAAACAGAAAACTGAGCAAAGGAAATTATAACTGATTTTGGAATAAAATAAATTTGCAACCCGTTGCCATTAAGAATGCTCCTATTGTGATTCTGTTTGGAAGTGGTTAGGTAAATAAACAATCTAAATGGTCTCGTCAGATAATCTGATGCCGTTCAATATTTGTAGAAAAATGCTATCGGTCGTTCGTAGTGTGCTTATATCTGAGCCTTTGTACTACGAGGAGGGATGTCAGCTGATAAGGCTGTCCTTCTGATCAAAGACAGCCACATCAATTTGCTGGACAGCCCCTACATCTGATAGTAACGAACACAGTCTGGCTAGGGATGTCAAATATATTTCCAGTCCAGGGCTGAATCAGGTATCCTGAGTGTGAGTCCCATCTCTTCACTGGATGTCCAGCGAGTGTTCGAGTCTGTTTGAGTCATGTAGCTATCATATTCTTGAACACAATTCTGCAACAGACAAACCATTGTGAGTTTTCCATCAACTTTAATATGACAGAGATGTATGCTCTTTGTTCAGATGATCTTCTGTTAATACAGCTGTTTACATTTAATTATTGAGGGTTTGCACATCATCTATCCTCTAACTCCATTGAGCGGACTAGGACCATTGAGTGCAGCATATGTATATGGTGAATGTGTACAGGGAGTAGACAAATGTGTGAAGAAATCCATAATTATGTCCTTTTTCAATTTACGTTTTCCATCTGGTAGTTTCAAATTTTAAATTTGGGTTATTTAAGCAATTGTCATTGTCGAAGTCCTTCTCTTGGCTAGTTGTAACTGTCATTGCCATTTTCCCATTGTCGTGTTGTTTGCAACGTGAAGACAAATCACATTCTTTTTCTGCTTTGTCCTGCATACTCTCAAATATTCAAGATAAACATTTTAGCTGATTTGGTGTTGAAGTCTGTGCTGTCCTGTTTCAAGAACGCGGGAAAGACCACATCTCGTGCATGTCTACGTGATTATTCCTTGTCTCTTAATAAGGCTGTGCGGTGAGATCTCGCGAGATCCGATGTCATGGACGATACAGAAATGTAGACTAATAATGTAGATAGCTGTCAGCCATTAATAATTTTTAGAACTAGAAAAAAAGCAGACAGAACGGGACCGTGAACGCATGCATCAAAATACAAACAGTCAAGCGTTTGACGGGGGGACATGAAGGACAACTACTGTCAATGATGGAGCGAACGCGGGACAAACGCGGGCAACATTGCGGATTTATGCGTGGGAACCTCTTCTACTTTTGAATGAAATCCATTAGGATTGCATGCTGACACAATGTCCTTGTACAAATGATGTACCAAAAATGTTTTTGTTCAGGGCATTCTAACACACGGGCTTTCTTCTATAGTTATTTTGTTTTCCTCTGGTGACATCAGGGATGAGCTCTAAAAACCTTTCTTCAATGATGTAAGACTTTCTAGTCATCTAGCTTATTTCTGGCACCCAGCCGATCGACTGTAGATCGTGGGGTCTTGACAGTTACTGATGGCTTCGACGACACCATCGAGGAAAGGATGATGATAGTCACTCATCGATCAGCCTGTGTCAAATGTCATGACCCAGACTATCTATTGTGTAACACAAGACAACAAAACAACTTTACACCTGTTGGCATTTCAGGCTGTTGGTATGAATAGAAAAATAATAAATGGCTGTACAATTGTTTTTATATATTTCTGTACAAGTCGGTGTATGCATGTATGTGAGGAAAAAAGCAAAGAGAATTTTGTGTGTGTAAGAGAAAAAGAGACTTGTTATTAAAGAAGTAAAGATGTAATATTTTCCAAATAATATTCAAACAACACCATAATGATTCTGTCGTGGAAAATATTATTCTCTGTGAGGACTTTTTTGACAGGGTTTAGCCTCCAATCAACACACACACACACACTTTCAACAGCTAAGCAGTAAACAAACTACATCCTTGTGTTTTTTTAAAAAAAGGAACAATGTCTTTTACGGCAACCATGACAACGAAATAGAATTTGTAACTTATTGCGCAGCGAAAATTCTATCAACTATAAACAAACTCTGAACGGTAAACTGGAAAGATTTAATTTTTGTGATACTCTTTTCGGTACTTGTCACATACATTCAAGGGTGTGTGTTCTTCTGTCCTCTTTTGCTGCATTAACGCTCTTTCAATTCTCCGTTAAAAAAGAAGTCTCCGTTAAAGACGTTATGTCGCCGTTAACGTCGATTCTTTTGTCTAGACTGAAATAATTGTCAGTGGATGCCTCCCACGTGAGTGGATTTGTTTAATAGGATTTAAAATAGGCGTGTATTCAAACAGCAACAGCAATGTGTGTGTTTGAGAGAGAGAGAGAAAGAAAGAGACTATTTTTTTAGGTGTGTGTGTGTGCAAAAATGTGGACCAATGCCTAGTTCATGGAGGTTTGTAATGAAGGGTGGTTTTTCTTCAAAGGTAAAGCACTTGTCTCCATTTTCTTCAACCAATCACTTCAGCTACTAATTTCTATCCTTATGCAAAATTTTTTTTTCATCTGTAGTCTTTCAGTAACTTCATATATGTACCTTTCGCCCTCACACACACACACACAGACACTTACTTTTGGAGCTGTCTTCATCCTGACGACCACTTGATGTCCTAATGTCTGTCACAGGAAGTGTCACAGTGAAAGTCGTCTATTAGCCCGGGACTGGGTCTTCTTCCTGAATAATTGAACTCCCTTAATTTCCTTTAGCAGTAAACCAGAACAAAGTCCTGTTGGATGTAGGTCGGCTAAGCTCGAATAACTTTTTTTGTGAGGCATGAGGAGACAAGACTTTAGTGCCAGACAGGTGAACGAACCTTAAAATGCGTTTAGTCCAGGAGAGTGTGTCACACCTTTGTACTTTGATTACATCATTACTTGCTTGGAAGAAGTGCTGGCTCTCTCAGACACACAATTCCAAAATCTTCCTGTTTGAGTGTCAGAGACTGAGAGAAAATACGAATGAGAGATATAAAAAGAGAAACTGAATATTGTCGCTAAAATGTTTTGCTATATTCTAGTAACCTGTTTATAAATTCTTGCTTCTACAATCTTCAGCAAATGAACAGTTTATTTTCTTTTGTACTCAGATATATTGCACTGAAAGACTAAATCTGCCGTCGGATAATATTTCCACACATGAAAGCAGAGCTGAAGGATTTAAAATGTGAGATGTCGTAAGTTATAACTGTTATAATGAACTAGAAAAAACTTCCTTTCAGCTTGAAAATCTCTTTGATTCTGCAGTTCTCGAAGTAGACTAAAGACCTACATTTTATCTACTGTCTATCAGAGGATTTCAACATCTCTCAATCTCTCCCCAATTTGAGTGTACTAGCAGGTCCTTATTTTTCATGAAGAGGCACTTGCAAATCCTTTTATACTTTTTTGTAGAGGAACTTCACAGAAAAAAAACCAGTAAAAGGTTTTCAAGTCTTACTACTCTGGCATTTTTCTGTGGGCAGTATAACAACGGTGATTTTTTTTTTCGCTTTTTATTCGGATTTGCTTTGAATTTGGAACCTGTACAAAGGCCACTCTTCTTTTTTTCTCGCACTTTTACCTCTACCGCATTCCTGATTTTGTCCTCGTATCAACATGATGTTTTTAGAAAATAAAACAGCAAAAGACGCCTAACTGACAATGATAACAGGTACACAAAGAGGCTAACAGAGGCTCACAAGGAGGCTGGCAAGGCTCACAAAGAGGATTACACAAGCTGACAAAAAGCAGTTGTAAGCCGTGAAACTTTAGAAGGTTCGCCCGTATAGATCGCTGCCTTACGACCTCTTTCATCTTGATTTAATTATAGCTTGGCCCAGGGAAAGAGCTTCTGGTTCCAAAGACGAAAGAAGACGAAAGAAAAAGAAGAAGAAGAAGGAGAAAAACGTACAAAGAAAGCCTCCTTTTGACAATGCAGCGTGTAAGGGAATTTTTTGTTTTTTTTTTGTCATGGAAAGGACCTTGAAAATAGGTCTGAAAACATTTGCACACTCTCTGACCTTCAGAATTCTGATTGTGAACCAGTGATAAAACACTTCTTTGAGACCGCCTCCACATGTGTTCCCCGTTTTTATACGCCCCAACTTTAAGTGTTCGTTTATTTTATCGTTTGAGAGAATTTTTGTTATTTATCCTATGAAAGTGCTTCTTCGTGTGATTGTTATGCGTGTGAAAATAATGTTTTAAGTGCGTTTGTTTATAGGTGCATGTGTGTTTGTGTGTGTGTGTGCATGTTTGTGCATGTGTACATGTAAAAGAAGAATGAGGAGGCGTGTAGTACTATATACAATGTTATATATTGTAACTCGAGATCATAATTTTTCGTACAGCTTTGTTGGACCACGAATGATTTATCAGAAGGATGATATATTTAGAATAAAGTATGTGAGTGAGCGCAAACATGATATGAATTGCTAGTATTAACCTGGAAATCCTGACAAATATCACCAAGCGTGAATAAATCAACACTAACCCCAGCTGTGAAATATTCCTGATGCCCTTTTACGCCGTTTGGATGTGGCGGGCAAGCCATCGGGAAACCGGAAGCTGTTTGAGTTGATGAAGTTAGGGAAGAAGGAAGGAGCCCTAGGGATCTAGAGAAAGTGTATTAATGAGGAGAATAAAAAAAAAAAAAAATACAGCAACAGGATACATTCACTGATTTTGGGGGAGGTCGTCGGAAACATCAGTAACCTTGCGGTTCAATTAAATGGCGCCCCACGACGAGCAGGGAGGACCTCGGCTTTCTCACATTTGTCAGCAGTATGGCGCCAAGATCGAAAGCGATATGAAAGTCAGGATCTGCTGTGTTCGCCTCCGGGGAGGGCAGAGAAGAAAAGAAAAAAAAGACATTCGCCTACACACACGCTAAACTTTGTGTGAACGTGTTCACATATGCACACAGGCAGACACACCATCACACTCTCTGTCTCTCCATGACTTGTTCATTTGGGGGTTGACGGTAATGCCCACTAATGAACCCCTGTACCCCTGTGGTATGCCCAGGAATATTCTCACGCCAACACACCCATAAAACACGACTGGCATTGAATAAAAAGAAGGCGGAGGCGAACACTAGTCTTTTGTTAGAGTCGGTGGATTCTCTCTCTCAGGTTGCATTCTCTCCTCTTAGCTTTTCTTCATTATTGTGTGAACGACGTTTTCTCCGCAGAATGTTGAGTCTTCTTCTTGGAGAGAGCTGAGTGGGTCATGTTTACAGATTATTTCGTCACATTTCTGGGTTTTTAAACTAATGTTATTGGACTTCCCCAACTCCTGCGGATAAATCTTGTAATTCCCTAATGGGATGCAGATGACGGTAGATGTGGAGGAGAACGAGAAAAAGAACTAAGCACAGAAATTTGTCAACATCAACAGTTATATGAACTATCTTGATTACTATATGATTTTAGTTTATTTTATCTCACCAGTGTACTAGAATCTTCATTAAACGGTCAACAGCAAGTTTATATTTTCCACCACTCTTTCTCATAATATCAGTAAGCATTGAGGCTCAACAAGACTATTCACTTTGGTTCGAGGCTCACACAAGCTCTGCTTCAAGACTCTGCAAGAAGAGCACAGGTCACCCCATTCATTTGCGTGGGTACAGAGATCTTGACAGTGTCACTTATTTTAAAGACTAGTGAATGGTCTCACAGGAGTCCTTAGGGCCCAGTAGAAAGCCCAGAACAAGTAGCAGGTCGTCTGTCTTCTCGTCGCTGACCCACTCTCCTCCTCCTCCCTGCGGGGGTACATCCTGAGTTCAGTGGCTAGCGAGGTGGTTACAATTAACAGCCATTCAAAAACTTTGAATACAAGAAAGAAAGACGGTGATTGAAGGACTGATGAAGGACTGATAAGCAAACATGGACACTATTTCCAGTCGGTCTATTTCTAGTTTGAGGCATTTATCCCATGTTATTATGGCAGGGTAGCTGCAATGGAGAAATAAAGACACGCAAATCCGCAGGGCAGTGGCAGACATTAACCTTTGAGGGTTATCTGCATAAATATCATTTTGTGGGTTCTCAGAAATGTAGGCTTCCGAAGATAGTTACAATTCTAAGAGTGCTATTAATAGTGTTCCTGTCGAAAGTGTTTACTGATTTCAAAAAGTAGAAGAAAAAACAGGAGCAACAAGCGAAAGGGAAAAAAACCCCCACAGTTACAAGAATTAAATAAAAAAGTTTACTTCTTCTGCCTGTGTTCTATTACTAAAATAATCATGACGACCAGAAAAATTGCTACAATGATATTTTCTTTACTTTGTCGAACAATTTAATCCTCTAGAGCAATGTATTCTTCTTTCCATCTCGTGCGTTTCGCTAACGCCTTCAGTCAATCTCCTCGTCCTAACCTTTTCCTGTCTTTTCACCAAGATACTGATGCAACCTATTATGTTTCCCTTCCTGTCTATCAAGGTGGTATGGGAGACTTGTTAATGCAAGATAAATTTCAGGAACAAGAGAGTCGTCAACGCCTTCAATGTTTGCAGCATGGATCTGACTAAATAGTTCAAACGGAGAAGGTTACTGCGTTCGAAAGGTTTGGTCCAGAAAATAAGTAGAGAGGGACTGAAGAGAGACAAAGAAATCAAGTGGGATAAAAAAATAGAAGGTGATATACTAAAATAATCAAAAAGCATCGTTTATCCGAAAGGTAAAGTCAGGACGAGGATAACTGGAAACGGGGTCAGGCTGAGTGGTATTCATCGTCTACAATGGTCTCGTCGGCGATACCCTAGCATCGTCTTAACATTTTATCGGAAACCTCCAGCTGCATCACTGCTCCCTAAGCCCAGACTGCAGACTTTGTGTGTGCGAAGAGTGAGATGGGAAAAGGGAAGAGTAGAAGAAGAGAAGGTTGAAGAGTGCGCCTTAAGTGCTGGGCTCTCTGATCTATACGCCTTTGCAAAAGCCGCGGCAACAGCAGCAGCAGCAGCGAGTAAGGAAAGAAAAAAAAAAAAAAAAAGAAAAAAGAAAAGAAGAACCCCGCCACAGCTAGAGACTGATATATTGTTACTGAGGTGACTGGCTGCGAAATCCGTAGGAAAGCATGCGATAGGAGTTGATGCGGCGTCCTGCCTGCAATTACCTCCCTTCCTATCCCCCCTCAGGCCCCACCCTTTACTACCCTCCACCCGTGTATGTATCCCTTACCTCCCTTGTTCGTACTGTTGCTACAGTGGGATCCTGCTGTGGAGTGTCAGACAACTATGCTGCATGGAAAAAAAATCTCTCGGAAAAGCCTCGTGGACACCGACATGATGTGGGGTAAATGGTTCACGTCCAGACAGCCGAGCTTTTCTCTGTTTCACAAAGCCATGGACATGTTGCCGCCACAGAGCACGTGAGGCAGTCGTAAAGAGGACAACTCCATGTAGTTCGAAAATTCCTCGTGATTTTCTATAACATACCGATTTTGGCTGCCACATGTGGAAACTAAATATAAAGACATCGGCATGTCCTACTCACTTTCATACCCTCTTTGTGGCAATTTATAAATGTCTACAACCTGTGTACGCGATCATGTTCAAGCAAATATAATTAAATCTCTGTAAAGGAAGAAATTAAAAAAAAGAAGAAATAGGAAGGAAAATAAAGAAGGAAGAGAAAGAAAATTAAAGAAGAAATTGTTGAAATCATGCATTACTCTTGCTGCTATTCTCTGAAAATAGCAGGTCGATGCCATTGAGACATCAACAGGAAATGCCTGTAGCTGTCTGAAAGTTGGTGGGAGTGGTAAACAAACAGGAACTGCTTCTTGCTGTCTGAAAGTTAGTAGGAGGAACAAACAAACAGGAAGTGACTACAGCTGTGTGGGCAGGTGTGGGAAGTTATCACATTGCGGAACTGTTTTAGGGAATTGAGAGAGTTGTACTGTTTGCATTAAGCTACATTAATTAATGTTCACGAAAGGAAACATATTTTATAGAAAACCGACTTCTTACTCCAATTTTTGTAGAAGAGATGAACCGTGGTGTAATCTTGAATAGAAACAGTTAATGCACACATCCTGACAAATAACACTTAGGAAATGAAACAAGGTATTATGAGTTACCAATTCTTGTAGATGTTGCTATAATGATCCAAGTGATAGTAACGCAAACAAGCTCACACCAGGAAAAGCACTCCTCTGCCTTAAAAAAGGTGGACAACGATTAACCACATTGAATTTCTAAAAAAAAAAAGAAAACAAAACTAAACGCGTGGGATGATGATAATGAATGCTTCTCCTGCAGTGACCCGGATGAAGAGCTCTGCCGCTTCACTGGTTCTTCCTGACACGATGGTCTGAACCACGAGGTGTTGTTGTAGTCGTCTGCTGTCTAACGAGTGATGAATGCTGGTGTTGAAACTCAAGTGAGAAAAGTCAACCTGATGTGTCTGTGGCCACCAGTGCGAAGAAACATGTTGTCGGGATAGTTCTTGGGGGTGATTGAACTGATGAGTGAGTTGATGATCGCAGGTCGCTGAGCCAGTAGATGAGCAGATGATTGCAGGCCACTGGGCAGATGACTCAGTCGATGGTTGTAGTTAGTCGCAGACAATTCAGATTATTACAAATGATTGTGGATAAGTAGGCAACAGAATAGACAGCTGTACAGACAGCTGGACAAATCGCTGGATGAATAGGCCTCTCCCTGCGAGACAACTTGTCGGAAATCGCTGGGTAACGAATGGACAGTAGGACGAACGCTTACTCTTGTCTTGGCTTAGAGATACACTACATAGAATTTCAGAAATCAGATAAAAAAAAATTTTCAGACATTTCTGCAGTCAGATTTTAATTATGTGGGATATTACCGTTACTGAAAGTTAATGTTGTTCGTGTGACGATGCTCGCCCTTACATGCCCCCACACTCTGTTTCACGGTTAGGGTACTGTGGTCATGGCTCAGCTCACCTCTTTTTTTTAACATGTTTGATTCGCATGTTGACACATATTACTTTAGGTCTCTGAAGTTTAGGGAGTGAAGGCAGATAATAATATTGTCAAAAAATTCATTTGTTTGCAATGAAAAAGTTAATGTAGCGAATATAGACCCCTTAATATATTGGTCTATAGTGAGTGTGGGCGCTATTCCATTTATTCATGTTAGATGTATTGTATACTGGCTCAAAATACTTTAGATGCCATTTGAACGCTTTCCAAAAAGCCTATGAAATGCTATTCAGTTTACACCATGATAACAAGGTTCATTGGGTTTACCACATACTGACTGCACTGTACAAAAACAGTAACGGTTTTCTTTGGAAAAATCAAGGTGTTACCACTGTCAATACTTTTTTTTTAGAGAATTTAGTTATGGTTGATAGATTATTATTTTTTTTCAAGCATGGCATAACAAAGGTGAATTCTAGGTGTTTTGGATGTAATTTACACAAATCTTTCATAGTACAGAGCAGTTTTCTTGACGAAACATATTGGTATGAGAGATGCCCTGATAAGATTGAGGCCAGGTGTTTCAGGTTTCTACTGCCATCAGCTCCACCATGTGGAAAGTTGCGTTCCATAGTCACATGACTTTCACGTGACTGTGCTAAGATCGTCGCTACAAATTTAATAGTTAAAACTAAAGAAATTATCCTCTATGCTAAAACTAACACCTCAGAGTAAATAACACATAGTATTATGTATTTCAGTCGCGAAACCTTACAGACCTACACAGGTCAAGTTAATCTAGGCTCATCCAAAATTAAATTGGGTTGAAGTGCATCACTAAATGTCACATCAGCTAAAAAGAAAGGACAATGTTGAGAAAATACATAGATTCCATCTGTCTGCACATTTTTGTAGTACCTCTCACCATTTCTAACCTTAAGGGCATGCTGGCATTTGTTTTTTGCCTGCAGTAGCAGGGACATGAGACACCAGCCCAATCATTTATTCACTGTCCTCTGCCAATTTACATGACAGTCTTTTTTTCTGCCGACCCAGAGATCACTTTATTATTTTTTCCCTTCAGCATTGGAAGTAGAAGCATGGAACAGGTCCTTTTGATCACGATTATAGGAACTAGTCACATGACAGAAACCTTTTGCCCCTCTCAGCCTCCACTGAGGACAGAACAGCCTATTACCTGTCCATTAAAAGAACTAAAAACTTTTCATTCCTGCATTTTAGATCAGTTGAATTGCTGGAGTAATTCTCCACCTGAAACAGAAAAAGAACTCAAAAGAAACAGAAAATTTGAAGGCTAATTAGTTCTTTAAAAAATCTATTACCTAAGCTTTGCTCTACCTTGTTCGTCAAACTGCTGTTGCTGGAGTCGCTTTAAGAGTAAGTTCAACCATGGATAGTTTTCTTCGCTTCGAAAGCTTTTTGAGGGCTTGCATCATTTTAAAGGTAAAGCATATGAAAACCTGTCTCGAAAATCAACTTCGTTGCGAGGAGAGACAATGGCAGTAAGAGGAGATCCAGAGCATCCACTTGAGGGGAACAAAGGCATCTTCATTAAGTGGCAGCTGCTTCATGAGAGAGGCCACAGCAGTGTAGTTGCGCCGAGAGCTTGTGAGAGGGATAAGGAGTGTCATGTCATGACCTGTCATGTCATAACTGGTACTACAAGTACCAGTTGTAGGGGAGAACTAATGGAGAGAGACTCACTCGTCAACGTTTGCCAACCGGAACGATCTTGGGCCCGCCTGGGGTTCGCCAGTGACAGCCGGTGCACTCATTGACACTGGCCACCCGTCTTTGCTTTGTGTGCCACGGCGTCCACTGCAGACATATACAAAGACGATAACAAATAAATAACTAAAACATAATATTTACACATTCATACATTCCTTACTACGTCGATGTGTACAAATGTGTAAATATAATGTTCTCGTTATTGCTATGCCATCATCTTTGGAAGTGTTCTTCTTATAAATACTTTGCTGTCCAACGCTTCTAAAGGTGGATACAGTTAAATGTTCATTGGTCGATGCAATAAGGTCATACATGCAATCACTTTGACGTACATTTGCTTTTAAAATGTTCTCTCCGATTTGGTAAACAACAACAATCATAATGTCTGAACATTTTTTGACGGAGTAGAATGACTAACTGATCAACTACACAACGAATAAACAGAGAAACCACACCTTATTTCGTCAAGATTTAATGAAGCTAAGACTAAAAATAATAAACATTATTTTTTTTTATCCTTGAATGATAAGAAATATTTAGGGGAAAAAACCTCACAAAATAAACTTGAAACTTGAAAGACTTGTTGAATAGTCTCGTCCATTATCGTAACGAAGTAATGTCGTGATGGGAACCGTTGGGAGGAACCGTTGGCGATGATGGTGTCTCCACGCGTCTCCTACTGTCGACACACACACACACGGTGGCTGTGACAGGCGACACGCACGCGCTTCCCACACGTGCAGCAATCGACCAACCAGGGTTTAGACAACTTTGACAACTCTCCGCCGTGACGGCCACGTAGTGGCAACGGCGCGGCTACAGTGGATGGCAGCAGGCAACTTTGCTTGGTATAAATCAGCGCCTCGGGCCTGAATTCCAACCTCTTTACCCTTGAGATTTCTCAACAAGTCCATGCTGCTCTGGTCTCGTTCTGCAGACTTGATTGCGAAGTCTTTTTTTTTTTGAGGGAGTACATTTGTGATCTCGCCAGGCCTCGCGAGAGTTTTGGAGACTACAAAAGCACAGGCTGGTAAAGTTCGAGGTAAGTAGTTTCTTTAGTATTTTTTCCACAAGAATCGACAGAGGAATTCTGCATTTTTATTTATCTCGGTTATGGGAAGAAATACCCTTTGACCTTCCGTGGTTTCCAAGCTTTGAACCTCCTGCGTACACAATATATCTTCCTGTGCCTTTTTCTAGCTAGGGTTTCATGCAGTTCTTTCTTTCTATTTGATACTTATGGTTGGTGGCTCTTGAAGAGCTATGAATTTAAATTAATGTCATTCGTAAAAATAGATTGTGAATATCCTTTTTCAGTAGAAACGTGAATTTTATTAATTAAGATAACGGAAAGGTAGGGAAAAAGAGGGGAATGGAATAAGAATAGTAGGGAAACAATTTAGACTGTCGATGAAGAGAGAGATAAACACCTCTGGATGTACAAACATGTTCACACAGCTTTGATGGCTGGAAGGTTTCTGAGAAACAGACACGGTTACATGTAACTCAGTTTCATCGACACTCACGTTAATAAATGTTGATGTGAGGAATGGTGTTTGCGTTTCTGTCGACGACTCCTTACAAAGCCCTGTCTGGCTGAAGCTACAGTTAATAAAATTGAATTATTGAAAAAAGATGGAAGACTGGATAGCTAGATTGATCGAGTGCTGAAGACCGGGGGGATGGGAAGAGGAAGGAAATCATTCACAGTCATTTATCGATATCATTTATAAGAAATCTGTCATTTCCTCTTAAGAAGAGATGATATTTCTTACTCTTATTCTTTCTCTTTTCCTTTCATATTCCTTCTTATTCTTTTTTTATTCTTTCTGTTTTGTATTTTTTTCATTCCTTTTTGGTTTTGCTGTGTTTGTTTCCTTCTTTTTCTGGTTTTTCTAGAAGGAAAGGTTTGTGTTTAATTAGAGTTATTAGGAATCTACTCGTCTTTGCAGGTATATGTTAGTGTTGTGTATCTGTCTCTTTGTTATTCCTCAGTCTTGTTTAGTTGTGTATTTTTCTTCTCGTGAAAAGAACAACAGCAAGAATACCTCTACTGCAACAGAGATAAACGATGTACAGATGTATATTCAACACTGGTTACTTTAAGAAAGGTTGTTTGTAAATTAGTCTGACAGTCAGCTTGCTTTTCAATTTGCCGGGGTCTCTGTGTGTCTGGGAATTTGACAAATACAATCTTCTGTAGAATGACATTTTTACCAAATGACTCCTAAGTCGAAATTGTCGTCTGATCCTTCGAAAACTCAGACACTTTGGATTTCTCATTGCACTGCTTTTTGCTTTATACTCTTGTGAACCCAGAAACTTTAGAAACCCTGACTGTAAAAAACATGGAATACAGTCTCGAAATGAAAGGCTTTGACTGGACTCATAAATAATTTGCTCGGATAAGATTCGAATTACAACTAGAGTTGGTTTGTGTAAAGTGTAATACAAAACTAAGCCTTCGTGTCTCAAAGAAAAAAATGGTAAACTTTCACTTGCATTTTATTCGAAAATATATCTAGATGTTGTAACATCAGTCTAAGCATGCATGTAGCTTCTGTCTCATAAACTAAACTAATATAATTATAAACAAGAAACGGAGAGAATGCACGCATTTCCTTCTGTTCTTCCTCTGCAGAATCCTGAATATTCTCAGTTCTTGTTACTTGGATCCTCTTTGCATCTTCTATGTTTGTCTTTCATTCTCAGTCATTGCTGTTGTTTATTCTTCCGTCCCTCGTGTGCTGTCGATGTCGTTCAGTGTGAGTATGCACTGTACAAATCTTTAAATTAAATCTATTATTATTATTATTATTATTATTATTATTATTATTATTATTATTATTATTATTATTATTATTATTATTATTATTATTATTATTATTATTATACAGACAAACGTACACGCTTGGAAGCACGCACGAAACATATTCACATTGATAACAAATAATGATATTACGAATGAGCAGCCTCCCCCGCAAAAAAAAAAGGAAAAAGCTGTCAAAACAAGAAAAGGTAGTGTGAAAGACATAAATTATGATAAAGTAAGAGAGCGTGCGAGAGAGAAAATGAAAGAAAATAAGAGAAAGAGGGAGAGAAACCTTCTGTTGATCAGTTTTTTTAATGGTAGTGGCGACATATACACATGTCAAAGTTTTCATTTCATTCCATTTATTTAGTGCTATTTCTTTATTTTGATATTTTAAAAACTTAGCTGCTTACGTCGACTGCCGAGAAGAAGCGAGTAAATTCAATTACTTTCATCGGTTCCTCATCTCATGCCAGCGAGAAAAGCTGGAGACATTTCACATCGTCAGAAAATATCCTTTGTGTTCCAAGAGAGAAATTTGAAAAGAATCAAGTGTGTCTTTCAACAGTTTTTTTGTAGTTCCAGAGATCAGACTGTTAAGAAAATGATAAGAGCAGGCATCAGATATCTCAACTTTAATATCTGCTAAGCTGTGAAGACGATTGCTGGATGATTTTTTTTCATCGAGACCTTTCAAACGAGTATTGCGAAACTGAACTTTTCACAAAAGGATCTCACATCATGGACGACCTTTTGTAACAACTGGCCATACGATCTATCTGTTGAAATGCCAGTTATGTACTGTATGTTAAAAATATTTGCAATATGAACAGGACATTAAGCAAGCTAATCTTTGCATGGTCTGCCTTCTTCTCACCTCACCTTCTCACCTCATCATGTTTACTGTGGGTTTGGTCACCCCCACCTTCTTCTTCCCCCACTGCTCCCACAAGCTTTTTTCTTGCAGTTGGCTAACTTGTTGTTTGTTTGTTCCTACAACAGAGGGAGGGTCCTGGCTGGGTGAGGGTGAATGGGTGCGAAGGCGTGGGTGAATATATGTGTGTTTGTGTAAGTCGTGTGTGTAAGATAAAGTAAGGTGAGGGGAGGGAGAGGTAAAGAGAAGTAATTAGAGAGAGAGAAGTAAACACAAATAACAAAGAATAGAATATATCTCCAGGTATTATTGTGTTCAAACATGAGTCAATATTCGTTTGTTATTTATGGCAAGGAAATTTAAAAATTCATTCTTTATATTTCTTTCAGCTCGCTCAAGGACTTGTTTTTGTTTCCTCAAAGAATTACGAAAACAATGTCTTTTTTATTGCCTTAAATATGTGTCCGTACTTTGGCATAGCTTAAGTTCATTTGAAATTAATTGTTGAAAAATAGCACAATAAAAATCTAGAAGTACTGTCTTTAATTTAATGCTCATTTTTGCAACACAGGAACAGGTGATTATTTCCTGGCATGCGGCACACAGTAGGAGCAACCAAAGACTGGACACAGAAATAAACATGGATGTCTAATGATGGCCGATGTCTTGAGGACTGACTACAACAACAATGACTACAAGGCTAGCTTTAGACTACGAGCAGGTCATTACCCACCTTCCCTTACTCATCGACAACCAGACGCGGCTCTGGAATATGACAGAGAATTTCACGGATGGACAGCACGAACAAGTAGAATATTACAAGGTGAGTGTGTCTTCTGCATGACTTATCCAGGTAAAGGTTGGGTGTGTGGGTGTGTGGTTGTGTGTATGTGTGTGTGTGTGTGTGTGTGTGTGTGTATGTGTGGTGTGTGTATGTGTGGGTGGTGGTGATTTTATAGTAGTCCATGTACAAACTAGATCTTATTACACATTTAATCAGCCTCAGGGTGTGTGTGTGGCTTGTCCATATGCATGTAGACGAGTGTGTGTTGAGTAATACTACAGATACGCCCACCCGCGAATTTTAGTATATGTCATCGTTGTGGGGAGGAGATGCTCCGGCATCCATCATTATTCAGCGCTTCTTTCTCGTAACAGTTGGAGGTCTGTACTTTATTTAGCTTTAATGGCCCCCTACAGTCTCCACAGGCCATACTTCAGGGAGATGGGTCTCGGTCATATTTCTTTCCACACAAGGAGGATGCTTTTACATCTGCTCCACGTGTTTGTTCCGATAGAAGCACAAGGAGGCACAACGTATGGGGGATCATTTACATCTGATTTTATTTCCAGGTCTGAATAGATAATATGTTGTTGTCTTTACCTGACGATGAAAATGGTTACATAGTTGTCGGTGGTCGTATAGGGATCTGATTAGGTCTTCATCTCTTCCACAAGGACCTGCTTGTGCTTTTCTTGACCCCTGCTGACTCCTAGCTATTCTGTTTTTCTTTGTTTCAGTTTTCTATCCCACAGTGTTCGGAAATACAGATAATGTGACATGCAGTCAGATTAGCGGTTTTCATTGTTGTTTTTCACACTCGGAACTTGTTGTTTTTGGCTCCCTGTATTACAGAAAAAGATTTCAAAAAATGACTTTCATATTTTTTCTGCTCTTGTTTGTGAATGCTGTTTACTGTATGTCTGATGACAACAATTTCTGCTTTTTAGTTTTAGCGATGGCTGCTTGTAGACAATATTGCTAATTGTCTCTGCTTAGTTGAATATATCCAGTGCAGAAACCTGTTCATCCTCGCCTAATTGGTTCTTTGCGGTATTTGTCCCTTCCCCACTGCCATGGCCAAGTGTCTTCTTACTTACCAAAGTGATTATACATCGAATGAATCGGCATGAAGAACATTTCATACCGATAGGGGGATCTGGAGAAGGTGGAGCAGCTAAAGACGATGACAGCAACGACATTAACAACAGAAACAACAACGACTGCGGTGAAAATACACATTGATGTGAACCATTAAAATGTTTGAGAACGCCTTGACACAGACCAAAAGGAACGCCACACGGGTTCGTCCACTTTGCCAGCTCGGCCCAGTCGTCCATTATTTTGCCTGCCTTATCTGCCATACAAGTTGGCCAAATAAGTTTACGACCTCACTTCCGGGTCCTTACACGTACATCCGGGTGAGGACGCAAAACTTTCTTCTCTATCAGAGCGCATTCTTCCGCTCTGCCGACTTGCATTCAGGGGAAACAACTGGCGAGGCGCTAACTCTGCCGCCTGCCTGTGGGCCAGTATTGTGGAAGTAATGTGCGGACCCAACTTCCATCCGTCCTGCCACATGCGGCTGTATTCAGAAAGACCTTTCCCTGCTCCCATCAATTGTTCTGTTCTCGGGAACATTCTTTTAAAGATTTGTGAAGCGGCAAATGCATGGCGCATTTTGCCACATTCTGTGTATCTTGAGTACTCGGCAAAAGTTTGTTTTGTTTCATATAATGATCCACGTACGAGTCTTAAGCACAGTCAACATTTTTGTTCATCTGGAAAGGAAGGTTTTGTGAAGCGCACTTACGGATGTCGAGCTTAAAGGGAAGAATTCATGGTAAAAATCAGTAAAAAATCAATTTGCTTAAAAATCATTTTAATGCAAACATTTTAATAATCTAATAATATATTTTCTATTCATGCAACGAATATTGCAAATGCAGAAAAATAACATAAAAGTCTGGAAACAGTCAAGAACTAATGATTGTAGACTATATTAACATTAAACTTAAAGATACTGTTGTGCTTCTTCTTGTTGTTACATCGTCAAAGACATTATTCTAAATTCGGCACTGGACAGCAAAAGAGTCTTTTTTAACCGACACTGGACAAGAAGCTTTGGCAGGTGTATGTCGCATGTAGCCATAAACTGAACGGCAAATCCGTGACAACTGGCTTGTGGTTAAAAGTATCCTACCTCTCCCTCCTTTTTAACACCTATGACCGTTAGTGACATCACCGTTGCCCAATAAGCACGCCACTGGCCACATCACTGACGACCTCACAACAAACAAGTGTGACGTGGAATAAGAAGGAGCCTAGCGACCAAACGACTGTAAACATGTCTCCCTGTTTGTGTTGCAGGATGCCCAGATCGGCTTCCTGGTGGTGCTGTTGATTCTGATCGCGGCGGGCAACGCCATTGTTCTCACTGCCATCTCCCTGTCTCGCGAGAGGCGGCGATCTCGCATGAACTTCTTCATCATGCACCTGGCTGTGTGTGGTAAGATGCTGCGTGCTACCTCGGCCTCGGCTTAGTTTTCAGCAACTCCTCTCGTAATATTCATCTTTCGCCCACCGCCTTTGTTTTTAGCTTTGTTTTAAAAAATTAAATCTGATTATCTGATGAATTTAATTCTAAACTAATCTGTATCTGTCAGTCCAAAAATGTGTTGTGCTCGTGATATTTGCATGGACAACATTTTGTGCTTTCACACGATATCGTGTTTTTGGGTCCGTGATGTTTGAAATGCACGTGCATGATAATTCAGTCCAGAATGGGCTTGCACGTGGTTTTTCCCAAAATGTGTATAGAGCTGTTTGCTAAAAGGCTATTAATTTGTTCTGTTTGTGCACCAGTTCATCTGCTTGTCTTTTTGTCAATTAAATGTAAAGACCATCCCATTCTCTTATCTGTGAAAGTAAACCAGACACATGACACACTTCAGCATGCAGAGCTGAACAGAGTACCTTCTGCATCCATCCATAATTTAAGTCACGTGATAGGCTGTGTGCCTTGTCTGATATTTTAGGGTCGGTTTTCGTTGTTGCTTTACTGAATTTTGATACTGGTTGCTAATTACTGTCTGTAAAGTATGATGTTATAGAATTCTTTGTAATAGAGGAACGTTACGATCATTTTATTTTTTTCTGTTTTGTCTGTCCTTTTTTTTTTTTGCGTTCTCATTTTTTCTTTGCACATCTTTTGCTTTGCTATAAAAGTCTCCATTGCTTCTTCTAATACACAACAAATATCACTACTACTACTGCTAATAATAATTATCATTATTTAAAATTAATATACAGCAGCCCACATACCCAAAGCATAAAATCCCGTCTCACGGAAGCGGAGGCTCACAAAAGAATGGAGTTGCCTCCCACTCAGATGGACAAATGCGGACGGCGCTAGGACCTTCCTCCCTAGTTTATGATGTCACGTCCGGGCCACAGTCGTAGCTTATCTCAGATCGAGCGGCTGCCTGCAACAGCCATTTACTTCTGAGAAGCAGAGAACCATTACAGAAAACATTCAGAGCTGATACGAGTTGCCGTTAGCGAGCTCATCCGATTGTCTCCCCTTCAGCGAACCATGATGGCGTATCAGCCGCTCTCTGAGTATGTACAATAAAATGCACGCTGCCATGAGCAAACGCCAAAATCTATCTTCGAATCATAAGCCTTAAACCACGATTTTTTTATTTATTGGACAGAAAAAATTAAGCAGTAAATAATAAAGAATGTCTTATAAAAAATGTTTTAATGATCATACAAATCTTGCCATACATCTCGTGAACCCCCACCCCAGCCCCGGTCAGGAAGTGCTGTGGTGATCTTTATGTTCTTGATATATTTTTCGTTCATCTCATCACTTTTGCGCTATTTCCTTGATGCTTTTCTCCCAGTTTTGGTTTTTCGATATTTTCGGCATTTTGTTTTGTATTACATTGGTGTGTTTTTAATATTAAAAAGTAAAGAGCGTTGTCTTTTCCTGCTGCAATCTTTTGGCACAAGGAGGAATATATGTCCACTTCCTTGTAATTCAATCTCGTGTGTATTTATTTATATATTTATTGAGACCCAGGCTTGAAAATAAACTCACTTCTGGGTAGGAAATCGCATACATCAATGTATTATAAATTATCTTTTTAGACTTTCATTTCCGAGTCTGTGGTTAACTTTATGTCAAGTTTCCAAAGAGTCATGTGACCCAAAGGAGATGTGGAAATGCTAACAATTTAACTCTCTATGAAATATTCCCAATCTTTGGACTTTTCTTCATTATGTTGTAAATGGTCGATATTTGTATTAATTTGTTATATGGAGTAAATATCAACAAATTGAGTGTATCAAACATCCACTTTTACTTTGCATATTCCCCTGCCAAGCAAAGAACGTTTGTCTGTGTCTAATGTTATCTAAGGGCTAATAAAATAGTGCTTGACTAATTTAGTTTGTAAGAAGAAGTAGCAATATTATCTTACAGATTTTTACTTTTGCTGTATTTTGGCAGATCTCCTGACAGGACCTCTAGTAGTGCTGTCCGATCTGATCCACAAGCTGACCATACTGGTATGCTGGGGATGCCATGTGTAGAATACACAAGTTCACTCAGGTGTGTTATTACAATAACTTACAATCTTACAGTTTGTGACTGAGTGCTAACATGGTTCTGCCATTTCCTGTCTGTACCTACGTCTGTCAGTCTGCCAAAATAAAGTGATTTCGTGCGGAAGAAATTATTTTTAAGTGGGTGGATGAGTGTTTTCAAGAACGGGTAGAGAGAGTGCGAGGGGATGTGCGGGTGTATAAACCCTTGTGTGTATCTATATGATAATTGATGTGTGGGTTTTGTGTGCGCTTCATATGTATCTGGCCGATGGTCTGTGTGGGAATGGGGTACAGTCTCAGATGTTAAAGGCTTTCATAATCCTATGTACAAACAAGTTTGAGAATAAAAGATATATATATATAGAGAGGTTCAAACATTGTAATGTTAAATAAATAACAAATTAAAAACAACAATTAATAAAAATTCACAGTCCCTCCCCTGAAGAACTGAAGAGCATCGGAAAGCTTTCAATTGTAAATATATCACCTTTTTTTCAAAGACATGAACTGTGAAGGATTCTAGTGATGTGTGGAAGATGAAAATGAAATGGAATCATTAGAGCACGAGAGATAGAAAGAGAGAGGAGTAGCACTGAGCAAATTCGAGTTGGCGCAGAGCTGATATGTAATACTAAATGGTTAGGTAAAAAAATAGTTTTTATTTCGGGAGGCAAGAGTTTTGCTTGCACACAAGACTGTAGCACACAACAACCATAAAATGAACAGATACATTTCTATGGAAGCACATGCTGATAGCTTATTTTAACCTTATTTTTAGGCCCACGATTGCGATTGATGTCTTCCTCTGAATCTTCTAGTCCCTCTTCACTCCCTCACACCCGAATTTATTTCGTGTTCAGCGGATAACGACATCGTATGAGCTTCACTCAGGGTCTGGATGATCTAGAATGTTCCTGAGCCAGTGACAGAATGTCTTCAAACAGACTGGATTACCCTTTTCTCTTCCACCGGTATTACCCCAAGTGTTATCATCGCCCATATAGTCAGACCCGCTAATGGCGGCGATAAAAGCGAGGAGAAGTACTGTGTGAACAAGATTTTCCACCAGAACCCGGGGCATGAAGTCCTCCGGGCTTCTATAAGCGGAAACCGCAAAGGGCTGAGACCGGTGTATTATCACATCGCATGGACAATTTATCACAGTCTTTCGACATTTTATCTCAAGCCGTGCACTTAAACACATCGTAACTTGTGATGGCCGCCCAGGGCGAAGGGGGGGGGGAGCTCTCGGAGGGTTTTGGCGCATTGTAGTGCAAAATGTCTTCACAACACATAATTTAAACAACATACCCGGATGGACTCAAGGCTAACAGCAACAGATTAATGTAACGATTCCTCGTAGCCCTGCTGTAGATAATAATTTAGTTTGACCTTTTGTCCCTAGGATTGGCTCTATTTATGAGGGGAGGGAGAAAGGGTTTCTTACATATTTTGAACCAAGGATACTTTGTCCCTCTAGATGTCCATCATGTATGCGTCGACTTACATGCTGGTGGCCCTGAGTGTGGACAGACTGGATGCTGTGGCACGTCCCATGCAGTTCAGCGGCAGCTGTAAGTATGTGGAGAGAGGAGAGCATCATCTGTACGAGAGTGTAGCATCAGATGAACGTATGTGGAGAGACAAGATGTCTGTTCAAACACTGCCATTCATTTTCTTTTGTTTCAAGTCTTCTTCTGAATTTGTTTCCTCCTACACACTCCTCCCCTAGAGGACGACAAGAAACAATCAATAACATTTTACAAAGTGTTTTTTGGGGACATTATTTTCTTTAGAGCTCTGGCAAGTTTCTTGTGACCACTTCAGAAAGGGAAAACACTGAATGTTGCTGGTTTTCTGAGACACAGCAGACGTGTTCAAACCTGTAACAATATCATTTATCAGCGAAGTAACGAGGGATAAGGAGTCGGTCCTTAAGCATTATTCAAAGTTAGTGCTTTGCTTGCTAGGATCTGGGATTCCTTTTAACTCTTATTTTATTTCCGTAAAATCATGTATAAACGTACAGCCTGCATTTCCCAATCTTTCCACCACTGTGCGCATATAGTCAGCCCCGCCGAGCTGCAAAATATTAGACCATGGACTTGTATAGGTGGATTGCTGTCTGTCTGCCGAGACCAACGCTTTAGCCTCTTGCGAAGTTCTCCTCTGTTAGTCTTGGCGAGCCTAAACAATGAATGTGGCTAAACCGGAAGCTTTGTTTACACCAGCCTCCTTTAAGCAGTTAACAGGAAAAAGAATCATCGGCAAACATTCCAGAAATACAATTTGTGATCATCTCTGATCATCTCCTTAACTGACCTCTATGTTTACTTTCACGTTGCTAGGTTACAGTTGCAAGTGCCCCACAAGACATTTCTGACACCACTTTACTGTATCCTGTCAACAACCATTGTTTATTTTAGGTGTTTCTTGTGTTTGTGTTTCAAACGTGTCTTTTGCTTTTTTTCTGTGACCAGGGTGTCGGGCAAAGATTTTGGTCATCACAGCCTGGGTATTCTCATTTCTCTTCGCTATTCCTGGCCTTGTTTTGTTCCGGGTGGACAGTCAGTACGGAGGTCCTATGTGTATAATTGACCTTCAGGAACCGTGGCAGTGGCAGGTAGAGATTTTTAATATGATCAACAAATTTTCCCTTTAAGAGTTTATGTCACCACTGGTGTCCTTTACCTGACACTGTTATATAATAGATAGTCGCTGCTGAACTAATAATATTGTATCATATAATAGTGTCTGGGAAAAGAAAATGTTATAATTCACATTGATGCCCACTCTTAACTGCACAATATTACAAATATATATTTCTGCATTTTCACATGACAGTTTAAACAAGTCGTTGCAACTGTCAGGATTCCGTAAGTTGATGTGAATTTGAAAGGAACTGTGTCGACTGTTTGAGGCTGATCTCCCCCGATTGATTGTTTCAGACTTACCTCACCCTGATTGCCCTCGCGCTCTTTGTGGTGCCCGCATTCATCATTTGCATCTGCTACGTTATCATCATCGTCATCATCTGGAGGAGCAGCCATCTTCTGCGTCACAGTGAGAGCTCCAGGCATCGAGGCAAACACAGAGACGACGGTAAGTCAAGACATGTGTAGGCTGCCATACTTTTCTGTCACACTGAGGGAGAACTCTGAGCGCTTGCAATCCTTTTGCTGTGGTTATCTTACCTCCTTGCTGGTTAAAAATTACTTGACTTTTGACCGACTTTTATAGACTCGACCAGACAAGAAATAAACTTTAATTCGGTTTCAACGAGGTCATTTTTTTATGTGCTGATGTAAGAAAATGTTGATGTGTTTTATATCGGCATTCGGTTTGCACTCACTACCTATCGATCGTAGATGGTTAGACACTTTTTTTGTCTTACATCTGGAAACGAACCGGTAGTTTATGTCAAACGATAGTACGAAAACAAAAATCATTGATAAGAGATAGAAAAAAATCTCTTCAGTTTTTATTCATAGAAAGAACAACTTTGCTGAGTGAAGGTGGGTGATCTAAGCTGAAATTTAGTTATCTGGCTAAGAAACAAAATTATTTCAAGAGTGCATTCGTCACTGAGTGACTAAAACTAGATGAATATTTCTGCTCGCGATTTTCCAAACCATCATACCTTAAGCAAGTCAAAATATAACGAACAAAAAAATAATAAGTACAGATTATAATGCATTTCCCATTTTACATTAATTTTATATTATTACATAAACTATTATTAATTTTTGAATAAAAGTATATTAACGAAAAGACTTTCAAAACCGTTAAGAGCATAAAGACTAAGGATCAACAGAACAGAAAACGAGATGTTTGAAGTAAAATTTATTTTGCGTGTCGCGATCCTAAGTTTGAAGTTCAAGCTGCAGAACAATTTAAGAAGTATTTTGCAATGGTCTTCAATAATCTGGGACTTATTTTTTTTAATTTCACATGTCCCTAGCCATGGCAGCAACTGCTCACATCTTGAAAATTTCTCTGTCCTAGAATGGTGGTGATTCAGTGAAAATGAATTCCACCTACAATGTCACCTGTTGACTTGTCAGGGCTCTGCGAAAACATCAAGATTGTGTTCAAGTCCTCAAAGCTTGCTTATATCTCCAAAAGCAGGATCCACATTTCCCCCACATTGTAGTCTTTTACCGAAGAAGACTTTTCTCGAACACAAATGACTAAGAAGCATCCATTTCCTTCTCACAAAAACATTTCCACATGTAATCAATATTTTCCATTAGACTCATTAGAATACCTCTAGTTTCCTGAACACTCCAATGAGGTTATTAAGTCAATGGTGTGGTCATATTTTTCAACTCGCACTAAAAATAAAGGAAGACTAATTCTTATAGTCATTAGAGACATTATTCATCTCGTACAGAAGTTACTTACAACACCGTGAGAGGAAAGCATTGTCTGTCTCTAAATCCATTGAAGAAGGAGAAGGTTGGGTGGTGACACGACATCAAGATGCTTTTGTGTGACATTATTACAGAGTTTAAAATTCAAGAGTTTTATTAAGAGAGGTTAATTAAAACAATGCAGTGATCGGCATAGTCCGCGGTTTTCAGGACTACCCGCCAGCAGAATTGTACTCTTGCAACTTCCTTCCGGTGGCCATTAGGCAATTGCGTCGTCTGTCATCAACAGGAGCTTGTTTGCACGTCCGCAGCTAATTACAAACAAACTCATCGGAACTTGTTTGTTTTTGTTTTTTTTATTATTCATCAATGAATCACCTCCTTTTTTCAGTGCTTTCTTTATCTGTTCAGTTTGGGACATTCAACGCTTATTTCAGGTAATACTCTAAATAGTGATGCTTAATCGTTTGATGGGAGGGCTGCCCTCTGACCCCTATCCTTTTACTTTAACAATGCACATCCGCGTGATTTATCAATCCAAGTGAGGAAATCTGAAAAAAATAATAAAAAATTTATACAAATATGATGGAGCATGGTAGGGTAAAGGCGCTCAGTCGCCTGATGTCCGTGAGGAGAAGCCAGATCCTGGTAAAATTAAGTGAAGTGTAGGAAGTCGTTTAGGTTATTCAGATTTCAGCCACTTAGTCGCATGTTTTCTAAACACTGCATAATCAGTTTTGTCAGAGGTAATAATCATAATGTTACCATCATCATCATCATCTTACTTGCATCAGAATAATTTGATAATATTCCCTTTACTTGATGGTGCTCGCTTGTTTATTTTTGCAGATTTGTGTAAGAATCTGACCACATTCGTGCAATCAACGAAAGAAATTTCCACTAAAGTTATGCCAGATTTAGGTTTATTACATCCACGCCCAGATTTATTTTTTCTGAAAACGAGACTAAAATAGACATCAGCTCTGTTTCGCCTCTATGTGTTTCGTGCATGCACATTAATTATTTCAAATATGTAGTTCCACTGGATGACATGTCTTCACGATCATTCTCATATGACATTTAAAAGGCCTGTGCCCTGCCTCTTTCTCTGCAGAAGAAGTTCCTAACTTTCCAGACAAAATCGTTGCGGCATGAAAACTTGCAGGCAGTAGACTGAGGCAGTTCTTGACATAAATATTGACTACACGTGTGCTGTAAAATACAGACTGAAAAGTTCTCCTTTTCTTCCCGACATTTTATATTGTTTCAGACAGGCACCTGTTCTTCATTATCAATTTCCTTTTTGTGATCTCGTTCTGCCAACGGCACTTCGCGTGTCATGACGTCAGCGGGAGCCCACGCTCATTTTTCCGGTTAAGAAAGAAAACATTAGCAAGCAGGGATGCCCTGTGGGCAATGAAAAAGAAAGAGTAGCTCATTTAGCGTGTGTTAATGATCTTGTGAATGTGGAAAAAGGAAATCTCTTTTTAGCTGAAACCATGGCTGATAGCAGCCTTTTAATCTAACTTGACCAAGCAAATAAAAGTTCTTAACTATTTCACCAGAATGGTTTTATTAAAAGGTTTTGTCCTTTTGTCTGTGGATGAAATCACGAAAAATTTGTGTAGCTGGTTAACGGAAAATTGCACTCTAGAAAATAGAAACGACAACGAATTTATACAAATGCAGATGCACTATTACTGTTAGCGTGGGCGCGAAAATCATTCTCTGGAATTTGGCATTGACGGAACTGGTAAACGCCAGTGTTCGATTCCCGTTTAGACGGATAATATTAACATGCACTCAACATATTAACAATTAACATTTTTGACCTTGTTCTCTGCCTCATCCATCCACTGACCACTACCCCGCTCTTCCAGTCCAGGTTAATGAAAAGAAATAAACTGCTTTGCGTGCAGACCATGGACGGTCAGGCAAAGTCCCGCATTACATCAGAGAATAGTTTCTCAAGCAAGGAATATGATCGGCTAGACGGTCAGATCGCAAATTATGAGGAAAGAGACAAGTCCCGTACACAGCATTAACTGATTTACCTCGGGAGAGAATAAACTTATCCTACTCAGTCCAAGTGAATAACTTCATAACGCAGAAATGCAGTTTTCTACAAGTCGTCCCCATGAATAGTCGATGGTTAGATTGCTTTGCTAGGTTCGCCTCCCTGCAGTGCCTCGTCTTTTCACGTGTTTCTCAGCCACAGGATTGTACATTATTGGTGGTCGAACGTGTTGTCACGGCAACTGATGTCAAATGTCTCATCTGCAGAGCTGCTTAACGGAAGGTCCAGTCCTCAGGCGGAAGTCAGCCGCACCAGCTCAAGGGGCATAATCCCTCAGGCCAAGATCAGAACCATCAAGATGACGTTTATCATCGTCCTAGGTTAGTGTTCTTGACCGAACCTTCAACTCAATGTCTCTCTGTATCATGTCCTTTCTCTTTACTTCTCATCTTCTTTAGATAACTTCATTTTTTTCCAAAAAGTATATTTTTATATATACATATACACAAATATATTTCGTAATAAATCTGTTATGCATGGATCTGTCTCTTTATTTGTGGTTTGTCTGCTATTTATTATTTATCTGTAATCTGTCATGCATTCCCATCTTTCTCTTTCTATCAATCTTTTATTCCACTTCTCCTTTTAATGTCCAAATATTGTTGTTCATCAGTTTTCATCATCTGCTGGAGCCCCTACTTTATCTTCAACCTGTGCGGGGTGTACGGTCTAGTTCCTAACACAGTCGAGTGGCAAAAGTTTTCTACCTTCATCCAGAGCCTGGCGCCCCTCAACTCCGCCGCTAACCCAGTCATCTACGGCATCTTTAGTACGAGAATATGTAAAAACCTCAGGTAACTGAGTCGGGTGCACTAGGGGTGCTGTGCCTTCCTTGAAACAAGCGCAGCATGTGCAGGGCCTTACGAGAGACTGTCCCTGATCTTTGACCTCCAAGAGCTAATGTTTTCACTAGTTAGAGTTTCCATAAACTAAACTATTCCCTTTTGAGACTGTTCCCACATTTGTTATGGTACTAAACTATTTCTTCAATCTACTCTCCTCACAGACTGTTCCAGAAGCAGAATTTTCACGAAGTAAACTATTCCTGAACAGGATTGCCCCCGAGCTAGGGTATTTGTACACTGGTCTGTATTATAACTTTTTGCTACAGTTGCCGAGCTAGTCACTAAATTAGAATGTTCCTGAACTAGACTGTTCTTAAAATTTATAGACTGTTTAGTGTTCCCGGCCTTACACTGTCTCTGGAATATTCTTGGAAAAATGCTTCGCGAACTATACTGCAATTTTAACCAACTGTATATGGAATAAAGAATAGGTGGGAAATCCCTTTTGTACAACCCAAATTTATTTAACAAATACATGGTGCTAAGCCTTGGGTTATAAAGTTCTGAAATACAAACCACGCGGAACGTTTTGTGCTTTCGAAAAGAGTGATTCTCTGAAACGGTTAGTCGACACAATATCTTATTCAAGTTTGGGATTCTTGCCACCAATCTAGTATTAAAATTGAACAGGATAAGTCACAAAACAGGTTAGTAAACTGTTTGGTGGATATTTTTATGTTTAAGGAGTCGCCAAAATAAATGAAATAAACGCTAGAGAAAACGATTAAGATGAAGCCTGAAATTAAGAAAAGCCATTTCATTGTGGTCTCCTAAACAATTAGTTTGTTTTTATAGGTAAAACGCTTAAATTTATTTTTCTTAAATATGTTTCATTTCTGCACGTGAGAAGGACTACCTGAAATCATATTTTTTAATGAAGACTTATAAAGATGACGATACTGATGATCGGAATATTAAGATGTAGGACGAGCAGCTTAATTCCAAGCACAAAATATTTTGATCTTCAAGATTTTCTGTCCTTGCAGACGGACCTGTGTGCTTCGCAAGATATCGGACCATATCTGTCAGTGTTGCAACGAAGAGTCGCCAAGACAGACATCGGCTACCGACTACACCAGTATGACGGAGAACGACGAAATCCGGCTGACCTCTGACCCGCGCGGTGGCAGCCCCTCTAGCGCCAGGGTACCGTACGTCAAGCAGAGACTGAGCGAAGCCGACAAAGCCCTCCTCTCACAACACGTCCGCACCCGGTCCGAGGAGGTGTAACCGAGTCATGTGAGTGGCTAACCCTGCCCAGGCGGACTCTAGGTGTGGTCTTCGTCAAATCTTCTGATCAGGAACCGTGTGACTGGACCGAACAAAGCAAGTCTGAACGCCAAGGTTGTTTTCTAGCTTTTAACAAGAGAACACCTGCAGGAAAGACATACATGATGCTTCTGGAAGGATGTTGCACAAATGTAGTGCAAGCGCCGGGTTTGGTAGTAAAAAATCATTTCCAGCTTGTTTACCAGTACTGTGCTTGTCTTCAAAGAAGCGACTTAATGGTCGAGGCGCAGACAGCGTAGGAGTTAATATTTCCCGTTTCAACATGGACGATGACCTAATGGTGGTGGTGGTGGACGGGAAGACGGGGGCTGCAACTTCGGAGTAAGTTTAAAAAGACAAAACTTTTAACTTTTAGAAGATATAATTGTGAAAGCTATTTCTCAGAATCCGAGAATAGGAAGAAAAATAACAATGGAGGGGTAGGGGGACAAAGAACAGCATTCCTGTCGGTAACACAGAAAACATTGATCTGCCCTGAAGCAAGATGGAGTTGCCACTGAACTCTGAAGCTGTAACTGCGTTAAAAGAAAATTTGGAATGCGGAGGACAATCCTTTGGCTGTGTCTTGTCTTTACATCTGACATTGCTTTTTTCATGTTGTGTTGACTTTAGGAGAGATACCTGCATAAACACGATGTTTGTAACGCCCACACTCCCACCCACCCGACTCCCACACACAAACTCTCACCCCAGCACATACCCTTGGGTGCATGACAAACACTCGGTCAGCGAGCAGGTGTGATGAGAGCAGAGACTGGAGACAGAGCAGACGTGTAAACCTTTTCCGTTGTGTTCGTTCGCCTGTACACGTCCCTAGCAAACTGAACGCCAATCTCTCCCTCAGGTCAGCCTTAACGGTGGCTGTGACCCTGATGACGTCATGTCTTCAGGCTCTTACGTCACACCCATCATCCTTTTCACATTTCATCTCAGTGTCGACCTCGCTGGCGCAGTTTGTTACATTGCTACAATGTCTGTGACAGGACTGTCAGAATGACAATGTTAGGAATCATGTGACATGTTCAGTAGAGTGACTTTATGACAAAGCCTGTGGCACAGGATGCCTTTGCGGTTAACATGGGCTGTTACTCCTCCATTTCAAAACATTACCCCACCTTTCCCCTGGAAAAAAATTGTACCTTGATTGGGTCAGCAGGAGGTCACAACCTAAGCACACTGTGCAATAACATCAAACACACATATATATATATTAGCGAGAAGAAAAAATACATATAATCAAAGATAATTATTAACTATATTTTATTTCGCCTCTCTAACCTTGCCTCTGGGAGTTGGCCTTGGAATCATCACCAAACGATCAGGTCATGCACTCAAAGCACACCTGAGAATAAGTGAGAAGTACTTCTCAGTTAAGTTTATATAGGGAACATTGTGTGTTTGGTGTCCTGAGAGTTTGACTAATATATATTTTGTGACCATACTGTTTTCTCGCTTCTTTTTACAGTATATATTTTACAACTACAATTTAACAAAAATTGAATATATATATTATTCGGCACACTTTTTTTTTAAAAATCAGTGGTGATTGTACATGTAGACGTAGGTGCAGCAAAACAGACGACCACCATAAGAACAAAAAAGAGACAGAAGACTGACAGAGAGGCATGCAGAAAAAAGATAAATAACAAAATGTTTTACTTGACGTTGTTTATAAATCGACTCTGCTTCTTAATTTTATTGTTATTGTGCCTGATTGAGCTGCTAAGCAAGAACACAGCTTAGCAAGCTCCCGTTTAAAATCATTATCACTTATGTCCTATGTATGACTTCTATGTCTGGAATCATTACCATTTATCTGTCTTGTCAACAAATCATCGTTTGGTTATGACTTTGTAATCTCAATGGGCAACGCGAGACTTGAACGTAGACTTACAATCGGGGGAATCAACATGGCTTCCAAATTACACACTAGCTGCTTCTATCATGCAGCAGCATTTATTTAATTACTAAATAAATTAGCAAGATTGTGATTCACTGCATGATCCAACAGATAGCACACAGGCTTGTCACACTTGCCGTATTTTAAAGGCGTACTGTGGAACTAACTTTGCTACCATGGCTACCACGCATGATACTTCTTCAAAGACCGGCAATGGCCATTCTAGTTACCTATGTAATCATCCCCGGATAAGTTCAAAAGATTGAAGCACGGTGGACTAAATGACTAGGAGAAAAGATTCTTGTGAAAGGTCTGTCTGGTGTGGCGAACACGGACCGAAGGAGGCCCGAGATTTCGTTAAAGATTAATGCGCGAAGAGCGAAGAGTCCCGCATATTATGGGATGTTCAATAGTACGGACTTCTGGCTCGCTAACGTGGTGGTGGGATATCGACAGATGTCACAGAATAGAAGAAAAGGCATTGACTATTGTGGCGTGCGTGATTGTCTTTCGAACTGGAAAAAAGAAAGAAAGAAAAAAAGAGAAAGAAGGATTTGACTGAGTGGAAGAGGAGATAACGTGAGAACAGATCGAATAATTTCCGTGGGAGGCTACAGGGCCAGTTGAAGGCTGCAAGCCATAAGATATAAAAAAACCCGGTATTTGTAATTGGCTAGAATTACCTTTTCCTGTCTGAAGAAAAGCGTTACAGACAGATGAACATCTTCACTGCATAGCTTCTGGAGTTTAATTTCTGTTCCTTTTGATCATCAATTGTGAATAATATTTCAGGAATCTAGAATTTTTCATCTCGGGTGAGAAATGAAAGCAACAGATTTAACGGGGAAAATTACTTTTGTAAAATATTTGTTAAGATTACATCAAACAAGACAAAAATAAATTCAACATTTCAACCAGCATCTCAACTTGCTCGAACCTTAAGATCAAACGCTCGGCTATTAGGATGACAAAGTATGGAACAACTTGCAAAAATAATAAATTAAATGAAACCAAGCACAAATAATCACTAAAAATACTACAATTTTGTTTTTTTTATATTAATAATACTTAGAAAAAACATACTTGACACTATATGACAACGGAGATTATCTTTATAAAGCTTCCTCGACAACTGAGCAAATATTTTGTGAAACTCTTGCGGCATCTACAAGAATAATTTAAAAGCCAAGGCTAATTAAAAAAGAAATAAAATAAACTTTTAAAAGAATGTTTTGTGTTATTGAGATGAAAAGAACAGTAAAAGTGTGTTTTTGTATAAGCAGCGAGGTGTGAGTGGTTCTTCGTGTCCAGGCTACGACGGTAGAAAGCGGTGTCAACACATTTCGCGACTCAGAATTTTTCACTTAAAATACATTATCTATTTGTTGCTGATGTACATAAACTGAGGGGTGGGGTTAAAAAAATAGTAGAAGGGGAAAGAAGTCACATGACCAGAGAGGTGTAGGGGAGTGACGTGTAAGAGATCCCCTATTATCTCGAATCCAGGTTTGTATGAGGACGGTGCTGACTTTCTTTCCTTCCCTATTCCCATCAAGTGATGTTCATTCTGACAACAAGTGGCCATTAAGCATCAGCCTATGTTTGATGAAGAAACAGAAATAATGCCTTTTGCGAAATAAAATAACTGACACAATGTGGCGACTTGAATAATTAATCATGTTAACACGTATTCACTCAACGCAGGATTGTTCAGCAAAAGGACAAAAAATAATAATAACTAAAGGAAATAAAATCGATCATAATAATTGACTTAAATTCCTGATGATGCATGAAGGATTTAAAAAATAGGACTGTCAGACTAGTGTGGTTCTAGACCTTACAGATTGCGCAACAAGCTGAAAGTGCTCCGAAAAAACAAACTGTAGACTATGAGAAATAATTGGTGGTTTGGGATAGGTCGTCCGTTATAATATAAGATTAGCAGCTAGCAGAAGTGCCAGCAGACTTTACTATGGACATAAAACATGAAGATCAAATCTCAGAAGTACCACGACAGAAAGATGTAGCTCGACAGATGCCGTCTGTTTATTCTGAGAAAACATTATCAAGGGTTAGACATTTGTTGAACTCTTCTAAAAAGATTGAAAATTATCAAAGAAAAAATTTCCTGTCATGACATGAAGGTTATAGTCAGTAACTTAGAAACATGCTGAATTTTTGTTTTAGACATTTGTGAATAACTTGCCTACATGCCATTTTGTGAAACGCTTTTATCAGAATGGTTATATTTCTATGGATTAGATTTGTGAATTATTCGAAGCCCTGAACAGAATGCATCAAATGAAATAAACTACTTTATTTTCTTTCAAAGCACACTTTTCTGAATGAGATATGAAATGAGAATGAAATTATACATGTGCGTGTGTGTGTGCGTGTGTGTATGTGCGTGTGTGTGTGTGCGTGTGTGTGCGTGCGTGCGCGTGTGTGTGCGGTAGTGCGTCAGCATGTCTAGGTTTCTCGCAGTCAAAATAAATGTAGATGCATTCCGTGCCTTTATGGACACTATTTGTGTCGTTACAAGTCCATATTAGTGAGATAAAGGTGAAGGAATGTTCCATGAAAACTTTGCCCAACTTAACTGCAAAAATTGAGTGTGTTTAGAGAGACCCACGATAGATGTCACGTGATGTGTGCAATGGCTAAAGGTCTGGACTGTGCAAAAATAAGGTCACGTAACGACAGGAAGTATTCCGATATCAAACAGGTTTAATTCTGATTTCTCTGAGTTTAGCAACAGGAAAAAATGAGTTAACAACCGTTTTGATTTCCATCAGTGGCACAGAATATTATTTTGTCTGGTCTTGGACTTCAGCCATTGTTCCGCTTGGTACCATAGACACGCGGTGTGTTTCATCTCGTCTTGTCATATTCTAGAGACAAGACAGGCTGGCTGAAGGGTCTGAGAAGTGATTTAGCAGCGGGGAAGGAGAAAGTACATCAACATATGGATACATGTACACAGACACAAGCCACTCTCAAACCAAGGTGAACTTTCGGGAACCCCATGTGTACCATCCCCACCCTCGGCATAACACGTGCAGGCACGCTCACACACACACACTTCATGAGCAATAATGTTCCAGATAGCTTGGTGCTCACAGGATAATTAATCTGAAATCATCTAGAGACGATTCACATCCATTTTATAGCAAAGGAATCAAGAAGTTTCGCTATAGTTTTATTCTCCAGTACAGGTTACATTTGGGAAAGAGATATGCGATGGGTCTGCAGGCCGACTGTCACAACTTGCGGTTCGCTGCAATTCCGAAAATGTCACGCAAGTATTTCGAGAACAAACAGTTCACTCATGCATTTTTGCCATGCTAATGACTGCACTGTTGAAATGTCAGCATATCAATAGCAGGCTTTTGCATCACGCACGAAAGTCATTATAAATATATTAAAAAAATACTTCACTCACATCATTGCCTGCTTACCAGCGAGCAAAATAAGAAACTGTTTTTATTCCTTCGTTAGAATGTCCTCCGCAAGTAAAGACAGCTAAATTATAGCTTTTGTTGTAAAAAGACAAGGAGAACGCCTACTTATGAGGTAGACAATCAAAGTGTCATGCCTTCACGGTTTCATTTTTTTTATTTCACATGCTCCTATGCACCTTCATATGCACACACGCCATCCTCTCTCACATACCTCACCTAAGTAAGTACACACACGCAGACGCACGCATGCGAAGTTGAACAGCATAAGACATTCTTTCATTATTCTAAACAGTCCCTGTGACTTATTTGCCACACCAGATGCAATTCTGTAATATCCAACCACGGACTGTAAGCTGCAAGTCATCAGGCGAGTAAAAGACTCAAGCAATGTTAACACAGACCTCATCCTTTGTGAACCCTCACCGTCCTCAACAGTTATCACACTCGCAGTCACATCATCACCACCAATCTAACCCCACCGTCCTCCCACCCAGCCACCCACTCATTCCCAGCCTCGCAACACTGGCAAGTTCATATTCGCGAACTGGGAACCGAAGGTGACGGCGGCCATTTTCGAGGCGAAGGTGGTGGCGACCGTTTGCTGATGAGGTCGAGTCGGGTGTCCGAACACGTGGTGGAGCGGGTCATTGGGGATTCCAGAGAATTGCCAGACACGTCGCGAGTGCGAGCCTTTGCCCCGGAGGTAGAGTGGTGGCTGGACTTGCCGCAGCACTTCTCCAGCCAAAAGGTTCGGAACGCTGGGTCTCTGGCGGTGAAGATGACGAAGAGGAGGAAGCCCTGCACGGTGGTGGTGATGGTGAAGAGGTACTGAAACACCAGGCGCGCGTCCGCCACAGCCAAGAAAGCAAATATCCAGCTGAGACCTGCAAACATCGAAGAATTATTGAAAGCCGGGATTTACTCTGTGGGTAACAAGGAAGAGCCAGCCAGACAGATAATGACAATTGACAAAGACAACTGACAGTCGACAAACGAGAATTGCGATCAAAGGATAAATGACAAACGACTAATGGCAAGTGATAAACGACAAAGACAGGTCTATATTGATGATGGTGATAATGTAAATGAACAATGTGCTCTTTTCTATATCTAACATTTCACATAAAGAGATAATAATTATATTTAAGCAGGAAAGTAATACTAGAAAAACCATGAAGCACTAAAAAAGTTTTAAAATAGTTATAACAATACTGTGTATCAAAGCTATATGTACCTATATTCACAGTGGTTACTGACAATGTCCCCAAACAGGGAGACATGGAAAGACAAAAGCAGGGATAAATATTGAATGAAAAAGGGAAGAGGATAGACAGATGGTTGAGGTCTGGTTACGCGTCACCGGCAACTTAGATATTCACGTGGAATCAGTGCATCCTATTAGTCAGGGTTCAGCGCCAGACCCAGGGTGAAGGTACCTCTGTCAAGGGGACAACCTGAGTCTACAACGTAACTCTTCTATCGACGGGCCAACCGAGAGATGGAGTTGGCAATGGAGGAAGAGACTGCGCTCAGCGAGAAAAAAGAGGGAAACGGGGACATGCAGATGCCGCTAACGATCTAATCAGACAGGAGATTTCCTCCTTAATCCGCACGTCAAAACATTACTTCTTCTGCCGGACACAGGAGGACACTCTGGCCATTACTGACAAAGAAGGTAGATAGGGGAACGTCTGACAGAGAGTAGACGGTTTAGTGTATGAAGGAGGTATGTAGGAGGTCGGGGTTGTAAAAATAAGTGTGTCTTTGTGCGTGCGTGTATATGTATCCATCTGTGTGTGTGTGTGTGTGTGGGTGTGTGTGTGCGCACTCACCGAGAATCACAAAGCAGGCCAGGGAGGCCCTCACACCAACGACCCTAAAGTGTGACTTGCTCTCAGCAGACGTAGAGCCCTCGATGCGACGACTGCAGATGGCAGCGATGACCAAGCAGTAGATGATGACGTTGGTCAGGACGATGAGGCCGACGGGCAGCAGAAAGGCGAAATAAAAGGGCGTTAAGGCCATCCAGCAGCTTGAAGAAACAAACAGTCACGTGCACGTGTCACGTGTAGTAACGACGTGCCTGTGCATGCATGCAATGTAAGTAAAACAGTAAAAAAATAATTATTTGTAAAATGGACGCAAGCCGTTTGTGCGTGTGTATTGCATGTGTGAATAGAAAATGTACCGCTCAAACACGCACGTGCACACACATGTATAAACTATCCACCCACCTACTCACCGACACACATACGGACGCAAGCACCACGCATACGTACATACATCTCTTACTTTATTACATTATTTACGACAAGGCTCTTTAAACTTGACTTTCTTATTTTACTGTCAACTATCATCGCATTTAACTTCAACTTTTACAAATAGTTGCTTGTTGTTAATAAATCATGAGTTTTAAACAAGCTAACATATTTTGGTTAGCGATGTGGATCCATAAGAAGGTTACAAGTGTGAGCGGTTTGAGGTAACAATTCACAAAGGGGTCGAGAGTGTAAGAGAGCGATACAAGGGTCAGACCGACACCAAAAGAATAAAAAGTCTTTGTATGTGAAGCGCAAGAGACGAGCAATAAACAACGAATGTTTTATTTAGCGAACTGTTAGCCCAGAAACATGTACTGAAAACATGAGACATCCATGGCATAGCTTGCGAGATAATCAGATGTGCAAGAGGGGCAGAGCAGGGTGAGTTTAGGGTTAGAGCACCTACCTACTGGCACGTGTTGTATTAAAACTGTAAATATTAAGCCCGGAGAAATGTTCCTAACAAAAATAACTTTAAAAAGTGAAAAAAAAATCACCCATTTTCTAAATTCCTACGGAAGTTGCAAGTTCGTTAACTGTCCGCAGGATTGAGTATAATGCACTCAGAAATCAGTTCTGCAAGGCGTAGAGACAGCGAATTGTAATACAGAGAATATGTGAACATCAGAAATGTATTTTCCATCATCATCATGAACAACATGGACTACATTTTCTAAGAACAAATGTCTCTAATTAAAAATTTTAAATAAAGAAATGAAAGAAAAAAAATAAAACCGTAGGAAAATGATTGTTTCAGGAAAAAATGTGATAATAAAAAGATGGCAAAAGCAGTTGATTAGCGTCTATAATGTTAGCATTGTACATTTACAGATGCTAGCTCTTGATTACACACTGAAAAATTAGTGATTAATTACACACTGCTGATGTAAGTGTTTGATTAACACACTGCAAAGGGTACAGTGGCATAGAAACTTGGCTTTTTTTGGTGAGGTGGGGAAACCTCGTGTTTGGCAGTGAACGATGTTTACATTCTTGCCTCCTCTGTATCTTTCTTGAGGGGGCACTGCTCCCACCTTGCCTCCACCCCTGTTCACACACCACTGGGTTAGTACTTGAGAGCACATTGCTAGTGTTAGTGTTCATTTCCACACTGCAAATGTTAGTGTTTAATGTACACACTGGTGACTGGAGCACTTCATTGTACTCACTATCGGTCCCCTCCAAGATACAAGTTCGTGTCAACGGCCAGAATCACAATGACTGGAATAAGAGGAATGCCTGGAGACAATGGTTCCAGATTAGTGACACCAAATGGCACCTAACCACGATCATAATGCACTAGAAAAGCCGGGTAGATGTTTGCTTCAGAAAGTTTCTGATGAAACGTGAGCTCCTGAGCGGTCTGTCGTGGTGCAACACATGCTTACTTAAATAAAATGTGATGAATGTTTCCGGTGTTGTTATAAGAGCAGCAGATGAGGAGTAAGTGATTCCCCTGTCATCTTCATTGCCATCTAGAAAAGTCTCTTTTATCCTGCACTCCGATGAACACTAAAAGTCTTTTATCTCTTACAAGTGTGAGTATGTGCCAATGTAGAAACTGTGTTTTAAAAACTGACGCTGAAGTCTTGATAAATAAGTTTCTTGTTGAGCTAATTCTCGGTAATCAGTCCGTTTGGCTGTCGCACGCACCTGTACATACTTATGGCTTGCTGCTGGCGATCTCATTTTTATTTTGTTGTCTAAGACTGTTAGCATTCTTAAAGATATACAGTACAATTTTCAAAGTTCAGCAAATGCAATTCTTCTTTTTCACCTCCTAGTACACTAGTTTAATGAAAGGTTTTGCGACATATGATCTGTTTATTTTAAAGTTATCGAGACATGCGACCTATGACTTTTCAATAAATATTGAGACATATCACTTTAAAATGTCAGAAAGAAGCCAACAATTCAAAGACTCACCCCATGCTGGGATTGCTGTCTTGAGAAGGTATTTATGGAAAATGATACCCAAGACTTTGACAAACAGAAGGTACTGCAGAATTCCTTCCATTAGCATCCACATAAAGGAAGAGAGGATGAGGTAGTGTAGCATGGCCGCCACGGCTATGCACCCGGCCGTGTTATCCACCCGGTCAATGCCACCCAGGAAGACGATCCAAGCTCCGAAGCATAGGCTAGCGCCATGTTGAACAAGGTCTGCTGGGGGCGTCCTTTGCGTAATTTTCTGTGAAGCGAGCGTTTTTGTTATATAAATATTTAGTATGTGCTTTAAAGGTCTTCTTATGTTTTCAAAAAGTGTTATTTAATTGTTTATTTGTTGTAAAATTACAAACTGTATTCAGTGCGTTGTAACAGACTACCTCTGTGGGTTTGATGTATTAAGCAGGGACAATAATGGAACTCTCTCTGATATATGAAAAAAAAATTGCTTTGATTAACGGAAAACCGTGAGATGTACAAAGTTGGTGGCATCACATTTCTTCTCTGCTGAAGTCTGAAAACAGAAAACGCGATGATGCCTGACATATTTCTGTCAGTAACTAAGCTCGGATTTCGGCCACTGTCCCGCTTCATACATGAAAATTATTACAAAAGTAGGACTCTCTCTCTCTATATAAGTTCTTATCTCCACCGCTTCCTTCTTTGCTCACACTCTCAAAATCACTGAAAAATGCAGACATTTCAATTCAGAAGAGTAAGGGATGTACTCCGCAAACGTTTGCGTGTTTGAAGAATCGATTATCTCCCTTGCCTTAACATGTGGAATCTAACTAGTTTTGGGGTATTTCATTTAAAGAATTTACTAATGTATCAAAAATTAAATTCTGAAAAAAAGACAGAATCCCAAAGACATAATTTTTGCCACTGATACTTCGTAAAGTTTGTTCTATAATTAAAATGAAGTGATTTAGGATGTTTCTTTTACGACAAAAGCAAGAGGTGACAGCGGCTGTGTACGTGAACTCCCTTGACGAGCAAAGGGTGGCAAACAGTGTATCTCGACTCACTTTATAAGCATGAAGGACAGGATTGTAATAAATAAGCCCGCGATGGACAGACTGAGGCCAATAATAGTGATGATGGTCAGTGGTAACTGATGCTGCTCCAGAACTTCGTTTTGACCATAAAAATCCTGAAAGTATTTACAATAGACATTGTATTTATTACTCATCCATGTGCGACTGTCGGTGCAGACGAGGAACGTAGGTGTAGGAGAGAGAGAAATAGAATAAATATAGAGACATATATAGTATTGAAAAGGTGACTGTAGCCTCGTGACTTTTCACGAGAGTTGCTGAGTATACATAAATTGTCATAGCACCATTTTCAGTGATGGTGTCTTTCCCTTCCAGTTTGCTTTTACTTCCCGCCTTCCTTTAAGGAGTCAAGGACCATTCCACTCATTGAGAAAAAACGTTGCTTCAAACAGGTATCGAACCGGCTAATATCTTTTGCCTGCAGGTTGGGACTTCAGTTGTTCTAACCACTAGGCTACCTCTTTCTCACGACGTGCTATGGTCTGTTGAATCGCATCTCAAAATGAATAAATAAATAATCTATGACAGCAAAAGCACCGAGACCTTACAGACCGATGATTAGCACGAAATATGTGTGAATCGTCTTATTGCATTTAATATGTATCAGTAAAAACACAGAGACACTGCCTACAATCCACTCACGTGACTGGAACACACGTGACTGCTAAACGTAATGCCCATATGGCAGTAGCTTACTGTCTTCTGTAAAATATCTTTCCGTGTCAACTAATTCCCACGTACCAGCAGAACCGCGAAGTTTGTCAGATGGTTGCACACACACACGTCCCTCCCGTGGATGACGGAGTGATAATAGCAGCCGTCAGACGACCATCCTCCCCTGCCTCCGGCTGCCTGGAAGTCCCAGAACACGCACGTGCTGCTTAACCTGCGAGCCTCGTCTACGAGTTTCTGTACAAGATAGACAACTGATGATTTTTTTTTTATTGTAAGACACTGGCATAATCTGTCTTCTTTATATCAAGCTGTTAACAGTTGAAAGATATACAAGAGATGCACTTGTTAGGATGTACATGGAACGCTTGTACTGTGTATTTGTACACCAGAGAAACAAATGCAAACGTTGACCCCTAATCATTCCCAACTTTCTACATATTATTCATCATTACTGAGTTTGCAGAGGGGTGTATGAGGCTGGAAGTCTGTTTACCACCACAGGAATGTAGACTGTGGTCACGTTGTAACCAGACAGGTTAGTGACAGGTGCGCCGTCCAGACTCAGCTTGGCCGAGATGACCTTTGTGTTTAGGGTCACGTTGGGGCCCGTGCCATTGGTTGTCAGGTGACCCTGCTTGAACAGCGCCGTGTTAGCAAATAAGTTGAAGATCACCTTCAAGTTCTTGTCAGAGTTGTCTAAAGAAAAGAAAGCCAAGAGCAATGTGTGAAGCTTGTCAGCAAGTGGGCTATGCTTTTTCTAAAAAAAAGGTGAGTAGCAGCAGTACCTGAACACTGTTAAAAGAAAATAGTGATCATCAATCCAGCTATCCATTGTTGTACCCCACACTTATATAGATTAGTTGTATATATATATATAATTTTTTTTATTTTTAGATTAGCTTAATAGGCTATACTTTTCGTCGACCGTCTGATATTCATTTTTGACTGATTTGTATGGATTTTTTATTTTAAAAATATTTCACACACATTTTCAATTTTTTTTTGTTTTATTTGTCAGAAATTTCTAAATGCGCGGCTAGCTCATTTGCATAAAAGTGAAAACTAGTAAACCATCTAGATTCTAGAAGCACACCATTGTAAAGCACCACCAGAACAAACCTTCCGCCAACTGTCTGACAAAAGACCCCGGCAGCATGATAGCAGTGTCCGTTAGCTGATAGTCACGTGACGTGGAGTCAAACAACGTCACAAGTTTGCCGTCACCAATACCATCAACAGCTGTGTCGCCGTCTGTCTGAAGCTCGAGGCCCACACTGACATCCTTGGATGTGGAGTTGCTGAGGTTCCAGACCTCAAGCTCGAAAGGACTCCGTTACGATTCTCGCTCTCCTACCTTCACTGATCGTCAAGCGATCGCCAAGTTGATCGATGGCTTTGATGATCCTGAGAAATGGAAGATACATGGCCACTGAAAAATTTGTCATTGCTATGTTCCGTTTGAATGTGACTCTTCTTATTCTTGTAGTAAGTATAGCCTTAGCGTCTTTCTGTCTCGAAGGAGGTTCTACAGTAAACAAACTTATCTCAGTTACCTTTGCAATTTTGTTTTCAGTGTGTTGTGGTGCATTTTTGTCTTAAAGGCTAAAAATTGAGAAAAGTACAAATTTACATGCTTTACTTATTTTACGTTAATATTAAGATAAAACAAAGATTTTTCTGGGAAAAAATGACATCACACAGAGAGGGGATGATGTCTCTTGGCTACATTGAGGAGCTACACAACCTGCTACGATCTGGACTTTGTGCTCACCTGTTCCTCGCGTTGCCAATCACATCTGATTTCTGAAGAACTGCGATGTTCACCTTCGCGACGGTATTCGCGATTTCCAGAATTAATCTGCCAGTCTAGTTAATATGTAGAAAAGCGTGTAGATCAGGGAGAACAAGTACAGCAACAATCCAGCGAAACAAAAAAAAAAAAAAAAAAATTGACAAAAATATTAACAAACATATAAACACAAACAAACAAACTACAACTGACACACCTGTAGGAGTAGACTGCACTTGGATACGTCTAAAAAGCCAATTAAAAGGGAAAAATAATAGGAAAAATTAATGAATACCATCTTACTAAACGACCTCGCTTTGTGAAGTTTTATGTGCGAGACAAGAACAAACAAGACACACAGCAAATGGTATATCTCATCCTGTCCAAACATTATTTTCCCCGAGAACAATGTGATGTCTACATGATATTTATCCCCATGTTCCCCAGCGATCACTTAAAGAAGTTAAAATTTAATGTTTCCGTTACTTAAATTATCCAAAATTATCTTCGTATGTCTGTGAGGTCACGTGACAGTAGAGCGACAAGCTGCTTACGTCCTCTGGAATCTCCTTCAGGAATGTGGCTTTCTGCAGAATATCCGCTACACGTAGACGAGATCAACCGCCTTCCACCTGTACAAAGGGTATCGGAGTGAAGAGGACTTTGGTCTCGTTCACTCTGTCAGCGACGTTGGCCGCGTTGATGTCAGACTGCGCCAACAGACGAGAGCAAAGGTCACAGACATCACTTGATGTTACGCATGCATATGTCCATTGTGCGAGTGATCCAGCAGATACTTATAGAGAATTGCAGCGAAAAAAAAAAATGTCAGGCAATCCCAAGATATTTTCGTACATTCGTTCTCTACTCATTTGTAAGAATATTTGTTACAAAATAGTTTTAAAAATTCGATGCATGTTGATATTTATAGGTCTGCATTGCAGATTTTTTTTATTGTTAGGTAAAATGCAATAAAACCGTAATTTCCTCCCACCCACCAAAAATAAAATGTTTAAGCTCGTGAAAACTATCTACCAACTTGCATGTGTATATGAAAGTGTTTGTTGTTGAGAATTCTTTGTTGTCTCTGTTCTCACCCGTGAAATACTACGCAGTGATGACGACGAGTGAGAGTGTTGCTCGTCAGTGAAGTTACAGCCCTGGTTAGGAATGAACTGTGACCACTCTGCTCCAAACCATTTGTCTCCTGTACAGTCCAGCCTCACGTACGGTATATTGTCTGTTACAGTAAAGCAGTGAAATCAGTGAACTTTTGCCGACAAATGAAAATCAAGTAAAACCGAAACACGTCTTTGATGACATGACTTTGTGCATATTAAGCAACATTCCTTTGAAAATAATATTTTTTTGTTTTGCGAAATGCATAAGAAGTATATTTTTTGCTGATTAGATGTGTGTGTGTGTGCATATATGTATATAGAAGTCTCTTATTGAGTGTATCCAACATGTATATGTATGTTGCTAGCACACGAGCACTACCTGTAATTGCCCTTGTAGCAAGATAGGACCTCTCCTCAAGATCCGAAGTTCCTCGAGGTATGCAGACGCTGGGTTTTGTAGTGTTGCTGAATGGATTAGCAGACATTTTCGTGGTATTTTTTTATCAAAACCAAAAATAAAGCGTGAGTTGTATGTGTTTAGCTTTTTCATGTTATTTTTATTTAAATTTGACTTGTAGTTACTCCTTAGCAGACGATCAAACACCCACTCGCGTGATATCAACAAAATAGTCCCACTATACATATTTCTTTGCAAGCTGTAATTATTTGAAACTAAAAGTTTACGTGTTTCTCTACTGTTAACTTTAATTTTGTAGCATGCACAGACCATAGAGCTCGGTTTTGTCCTTACAACACCTTGAGGGGAGTTCGAATCTTGAGGAGAGGTCCTATCTTGCTACACCCTCGTGGATTAATAAAGCTCTACTGTATTGTAAGCGCAGTAGAATTAGTAATTATAACGGTTACTAGATGGATTCAGAGCTTTAATAGTAGTTTATTCCGTTGTAATAGCGCAGAAACTAGTACTAGTACCAAATGTTTCCTTGACTACCAAACTACCATCCACTCATATACCCTACTGCATCCTTCACTTACTTGCCAAGCAGATGTCGGGGCTGACAAACGAGCGACCTATCGGCGTATTCGGGATGTTCCATGTTTTGCCTCCGATGGGATCATAGACAATACGAAACAGACAAAAATCTGCAAGCAGAACATGATGAAATCATTTTTTGTTTTTGTTTCTTGTTTTTTGCAGACAACGCACCACGTCCACAATGAGAGAATCGTTCTTTCTGTGCTTAGCTCACCGTGTATACTTTAATAACAACGCATATGGAAATGACCACTTGATTAGGACAGACAGGATAATACACAGACACTTGTGCTTATTTATAAATTAAAATTATTCTCAAATAGCCTATTTTTCCTGACAGTATTGTAATCACTAGCCGTACGAAAGAGGATTCCAGTTCATTGTTGTTCCCCTCGTGTAGCCTGTCAAAATGGTGAGAGGATGTTACACTAACCTAAACTTTTGACTCGCAGAGTGTCCAAGATGAAGTAGGAGGGACTGTATGTTTTTGCGAGCAGCGTTTCTAATGGAAGTTTTGGCCGCCATGACTGAGTTGTTGACAGGTCGGACCTTCCCGTGAGAGAAGTCATAGCGCCTGGACACGTAGAACTCGCCCAGAGTCAGATTACCGCCATCTGGAGATGCTGAAGTCCTGGAGACAGAATAGAAATAAGCAGGACCATGAAGAAAAGTTCGTAGTATCATTGCTGTTATCCGTCTGTGTGTGTGTGGATGTGTCTGAAACGAGTGTCTTGACCACTAGCGTCTGAACCCAGAGGTGCGAAGGTTCAAAGAAAAAGGACGACCTTTTTTTTAAAAAAATGAGGAAGAACGAGAGAAAGCTAAATAAAGAAATAAAGAAACCTGTAGGGTCTGAACCGCAGCCATCGAACTGTGAAGTGGCTGGAATCGTCTGTCAGTGGCATAAACCTGGTAAGTAGTGGTTGCACCACTTTGTTCGGATCGTCGCCTGTCATCGAGTACATCATCAGCAAAGTTCTCAGCTCCAGTGTCGAGTTGATGACAATGCTGGCCGCGTAGATTTCCATTTCTTTGCAACAGTGATGAAAACACAATTAATGTTCCCCAGAATGCTTTACATTTCTGCTGCTACATTTGGATATTGAAAATTAAGAGGTTTTACGACTTACAGTCTTACCTTTTTTTCGTTAATTTTCTGATATTATCAGCCATTAATTTAAAAAAAACCCCATTCAAGCAAGGTTTACAATAATGATAAATCAGTTGGCAACAAACATTTCGACATAGATTGGTGCAGGATTTCAAAACATACAATAGGGATTTTATAGATGGCTGCAGGTTGTGTCCTCCTTGAACGAAAGCCACTGCTTAAGCACAAACTTTAATAGTCATCCACATGAGTGGTTAAGAACCAAAAAAATTGTAAGATGAAATACATAATCTTGGACAATAAATAGATACTAAAATAAAAATCTCATCTCGTCTTGCAAATGCATAAACGACTAAATCTTCCACATGAACTTTTGGTATTTAAAGGAACCAGTGAGTGTAGGAACGTAAGGATGTCCTTATCCAAGCCTTGTCTCACTCACCACTGATTCTCAAGAAGATTCGTCTCGACTGTTTAATAGTCCCAGACACCGGGTCGTTCACCTGACACCAGTAGTAGTCGGTGAAGGTACTGGAAGATTCGTAGTGGTTGTCTAGCGGTGAAAACAGCGGCAACCTGGCGGTGAAGTTCTTGCTGCCCTGTGTCACTGACACCACGGGGAAGCCGCCCTTCATGACAGTCACGTTCTGGAGGACTGGCACCAGCGGCCGGTCATAGAAGCACACCAAGGTGACTGGAAGCTCCCTCAGCGAGAAGCTGGAGATGCAGGCCTGCACATCGCTAGTCCCGGGTATCTCCTTCCCACTGCAGGAGGTCTGCTGGCTGCAGATCGAGCCACAGTCTCGGGGCCTCTTTAGCAAGTGCGAGAAGTGTAAATAGGAAAAAGAATAAGTCTATGAATACTTTGAAGAAAATTTTCAAAATAATAGTAATATCTTTATATTTTTTTTTTTTTTTTTTTGAGAAAAAGACAATTATAAGATCATAATTTTTAATTTATTACAAATGTTTACGTTCAAAACAATCAACAAATCTGTCTACAGAAGATAGAGATAGTGACAAGATCATGATACGAAAAAATATGTAAATGCCTTATAAAAAGCTTAAGAGGTGTCACTATTGCTGAGTTGCTATTAGTTATCTACAGTTAAAACAGAACGACAGTAAATATACTCTACCCGGAACAGCAGCAGGGCTCTCACAGAGGTAGTTGGGAAGTAGAGAGCCGCAATCCCGTGAGATGGTCTGTGTTGGGTCAGAGGTCACAGACAGCGCCTGGCAAGTGTTGCTGCTCATATTTCTTGACACCCAGGCAAGATTGTCTGCTACAGCTGTGGGACAGTGTGAGAAATATTATCAGAAGCTCGTGGAAAATATCTGCTTCCCAAAATCCACCCCGCCCCTTTCGATCTCTAGCGAAACGCGAGAGCACAAACACTTCAAAGTGCTTCGTATGTCCCTCTATTAAGCTTATTCACTATAAATTCATAAAGTCTAAATCGAGAACGGATATGGAGCTTTATTTAATTAAGATATGGCAGATGAGTGCAAGTGCATGGTCGAAAGAACATGCAAGTGATTGGACTTTTTTCTCTGCGTAGACCACGTGACGTGAGTCAGTCGTCCAATAGAAATGTAAGCTCGTGATAACCCAATTGCATGGCATTGTTGGTAAAACAATATTTCTGTCTGCGCAAGTAAGGCCACTGCACCAAAGATTGTTGGGTGAAGCTTTCATATAAACTTCATAATAACTTTTAGCTAGTCCTCGCAGAATTTTATTGAGTTATTAAAGATGAAACGAAATGGCAGGGCCACAGACCGCATCCGCTGATGGCATTCACCTTCTTCTCATGAGTAACTACCAACCGCGACACGCAATAAACTTTTTGCTTCGAGCATACCTTCCATTTCACCTTCCATATTATTTAATGTTTGTATTTTACTAGTTTTATGTAACGTGCGTTGAGGCTGCCGTTGTTTGTGGGGTAAAGAGCTGTATAAATCACACAAACACTTAGGAAAAATGACAGACAGACAGACAGACAGACAGACAGACAGACAGACAGACAGACAGACAGACAGACAGACAGACAGACAGACAGACAAAGCAAGAAATATAATAAAAAAGCTCTATATGAGCACTGCGCTTACAAGACTGGATTATGACATTCCTGATAATCTTGTTGATGAGTCGTGAAAATATTCCTTCAGCATTGTACAAGCTCGTCCCAGCTCTTGATGCCAGACATTTCTTCTCCGCCTTGTAAAATGTGACAGTCGTGTTACCTGGACTGATGCAAACGGGAAGTTGGTAGTTTCCGTACTCGCCTGCCTGACATATTTCTGGGACTGAGACAAAAATCAGAACTAAATTATACACAAGATAACTATGGGTATGCACTGTTGTAATCATTGTTTGTGTGCGATGTTTGTGTGTGTGTGTGTGTTTAGAAACCTTACCTTTATGTAAAGAGAATGTAGACACATCAAAAGCAGGCTTCACGCAGACAAAAGACAAGGAGGAATAACAAGTCGAAGTCTGTGCTCTGACCACCCAGGTGCAGGGTGGGACTGACTCCCCCTGACGTTCAGTGCGAGCTGAGGAAGCGTTCCTGTCGTCGATGAACTTTGACCTTGACGTACGCTTTCCTCGGGCCTGGTGGTGGGATCGTCTGTCACGTGGCCCTCCTCTGGGGTCGAGTCGGTTATATTCGAAGATTTGTTGCAAGACTCCGAGGCGACATCGATGATCAGTTGGACGCAGTCCCCGTTTCCGGAGGGTTCTCCTACTCTCCATTGTACGTCCGTTGATCTGGTCTCAGGTGAACAGAGTTACAATCAGATGAAGCTGTTTTTGGACAAAACTATTTAGTAATCAGGTAAAGAACTGTGTTTTAAGAAAAGATCTTGCGGTAAATAAAGAAATGAAAGCTAGAACAACAAAAGATTTTACAAGCAATGTCAGGTCATTTTTTCTCATAAAGCAAATTCAGTCGGCGATCTCCCACTGGAGAGAGTCTGATGCAGGGAATTTCAAACTATGATGATGATGACGACGACGATGATGGTGATGATGATAAATGATCATGCCATCCATGTCTGCGGGGTAATGCAAATGCAAGTATACATCAGCAAAACAGTTTTGTGCGTTAAAAAATGAAAATATGTTTGTTGTGACTGCTCGATGTTTGAGGCATACGGAGGGATTTCAAGCAGGATTTTCTCCTGTGTGTTTGTGGTCGACACTTGACCCTTAGCCTTTTTAAGCGGATATTAATAATGGATGAAAAGCTGTTTTATTACATTCCACGTATTATTCTCACCTCAAAGGTGATGTCAAGGAGCTTTGAACACACACATGCAGACGGAGGTGTTCGAGCAAACACCTTCAACAAAGGCATCGAGTACAGAGAGAGAGAGTGGAGAAAACCAAAGCCACCCGAGGAAACTGTCAGCCCTCTGAATTGAGATAGATATGCCGGACTCCAGACCTCTACCCATGACAGCCAATTGTTACTGTTGTGATGGCCGACATGTTTAGCTTTCACATCCAATTTTTAGTTTTTTGTACTCTAAGATCCTACAAACATGTCAACATAATTCAAAATACGTGTCCGGGGAAAAAACCCTCTTCCAACGTAAAAACTTGTTTATGCTCATAACAGCCGGATGTTGGAGTATCAAAAGACTATTTGATCCGAGTCAAAGGTCAAAGGTCCTATTCAGTTCATCCGGGTTCTAAAGACGCTGCCTGAACCAAACCGTCACACAGCTGGCTGGTTGATTTGACAGGAACATACCCAGCCTGGCGGTGACTTTGAACCATGAGAGGGTAAAGATGATGGAGGCGGATGAAACCAGGACCGTGGAGAAACTCCAAGACAGCAAATCTGTGAACGATTTTCATTCACAGAGCAGAACCTGGTGTCCGGAGACGAGATGTTCAGTGTGGTCCTGACAAACGAGGTTTATTTTTTACCACAACACTCCCGTACCGCCCCAAGTGTCACTAGTGTAAGTCAGTGATTAGCCACTTGTTGTGAGTCTTCTACCCATCTTTTCCGTTGTGATCTGCTTTAGAGGTTGTTTAGATTTGTAAGGAACGTCCAAAGTCCCACAGGAGATGACTCATGGTTGAACTCTTAACTCATCTGCGTGGGTGGTGGCGAACTTTTCTACGTTCGTCCTGTTTGCTGCTACAATCACCCGCTCATTGTGATGCCCTCAATTGAAACCATTATCTGGGATTTCCTCTAAAGGCATGCGAGTACCCGGGAACTATAGGCGATACCCGGTCATCCGGTTGGCGATAAAGGGGTTAGGCACTGACAGTGTGTTTTTGCGAGTTGGGGTGTAGGATTAGGATATGTCAGATTAAGTACTATCACACAAGAAGGGTATCAGTCTCCGTCTTTCGAGGTGTTTGCTTTTACCGATTTCCCTTTAGTTATTATCTGTTAGAGCCTATGTTAACATAAGGCTAATACTTCTAAACAAGTTTGTAATCGCTCTCTCGTGTACACAAGTCATCCATTAATCATGGTAACGAGAGTGAAACACCCCGAGTTATTCAAGATTTAATATATTTAAAACAAATACTATATTTAATGTAAAATGTTTTTATTAATCAATCAAAATATTAAAATTGCTTTGTATATTAACTGATAATGGTAAACAACTATACCAGTCCCACAGGGTCGTTCCATTCTCTATCACTTTTCTAGAATCAACAATGTAAGTAAACATAATGAGAATCAATATGTCCTACCCCATGTACTCTTTTCGCATTTCATATGAAGTAGGAGGTAGAGGAAAGTTGTCCCTTCTGAGTCGACTATCCTGTATGTAGAAGCCATACCATGTTTCCCGAACACCTGGAAACAATAATAATGATGTACAAAACTCTAGAAATTCCATACAAGCCAGTGACACAAATTACATATCCTTCAAAACAGTAGTTTAGCAAAATCATCCAGTCAACTAATCAAGCAGGTTTCCAGTTACATTCAGATATAAGCACTTCATTTTCTTTATAAGAAAAATGAAAAAAATACGCATTAATTATCATGTTTATGTTTACCTTTTTCAGCCAACACACTGATGAGACTTTGACAGTCAGGAGTCACCAAAGAGAGGCTGACGTCTGACATGACACTGGCATACTGAGAATGGCAGCTGGCTGCTGCTTGGTGAAACGGCATGGGGGAGAGGATCTTGAAGCAGAATACTTTCATGCTTTTACTAGTCTGTGCCAGAGTCCAGTCTTGAGGGCAGATGAACTGGTCTGGAGAATTACAAAAAGGCGCTTTTTTGTTGTTGCATGAACAAAACATTAAATAATGTAATAAGACTTTAAGTAGGAGATAGGTAGACTGCATCTCAAACTCATTCTCAATCAAAGAAGCAATACCTTATAAAAAAAGCAACAAAAATTAAAAAAAAACAAAAAACCCACACACACATAGGAAAACATTCCATCCATATCCACACGCGCACACGGAAAATGGAACCTGTGCAGCTGTACAACACACCTGAAACATTGTCCAGCGCTGTGACCGTCATGATGATGACGACGATGATGTTGACGATGAGTAGATGGGGACAGCGGCATAAAGACCAAGCCGTTGTCAAGGTTCGAGATGCCCGCCTGTTTCCATGTTCCATAATCAGACTCCTCCTGTTATACACCATAAACATATACAGGTAGGTGTCAACAAGCTGGTACGGGTGTGAGGGAAAGATCAAAGAGAGAATGAGGCAGCCATGAAGTGTTTGTAGGCTTTGCTGTGTTCATAGTTTATATGTTGCTTTGATATTGTCTCCAAAAATTCCTGTTTGATATTTGCCTCCCTACCCTACCTCTGTGTGTGTATTTAATAATAAATTATTCTGTGAGTGCATACAAACGCGTGTGCGACACCTGTAATTCAAGCACATCACAAAAATCCACGAGGTGAAGAAACACTTTCGTTTGCAGTGACCCTTGAACCGTGATACTAATCATGGTTACGTGTAGGAGGCTGTGTCGTACTAACCAGTATTGCGCCAATAAGCAAAGAGTAAGGGTCACTTGGGGTCGAGAGTGTTTATGTCAACAAGAACAGCAGGTGTAAGAAATTTACTTTTCAGTTGTGGGAGCTGTATTATCATGTATATAATGTCGGTAAAGTGAACAGGGTTTGGCAAACATATCCCTGCGTCATAGCAACTCACACCTTTTGTACAAGTTTGTATTACTGGGGCAATATCCTGGAGTTTGTCACTGACTCGCTGATGCTTCGTAATGTACAACTGATATGATATTGATGATGCTTGTCTGAAGTTTGTCGACTCAGATAATATATAGATTTATACCTGTCTACTTCTATCTACATGTACAAGCAACCAGAGTTTTCGGAACTGAAAGAGGTAAAACGAATAATTTGATTTTAAAAATTGTGACTTACCTGAGTAAGGAATTCAGGATCAGAATCTTCTGCTCCTTTCTCTCTGAATGCTGAGAGTAAAAAAGAAAAAAACTAAAATAAAATGAGACATGTTAGCTATAACCTGCCTGTTCGGTGTATACAACATACAACGCGTTCTAAACAAATATTCAGGTTTCATGTCATCCTAGCTTTACAGTATTTTGCACTTTTCTTTGTACAAGAAGTCTGTTCTTTCTAATTTTAGATGGGAGGTAGCGATGTTCCACTTTCTCACGTGACTTTCTTACTCTGTTTTGTCCAGTCTTCTCCTCTCCACTTCTTGCTCAGTATCAGTTCTCCTCAATACGGGTCAGTATACTTACGATGTAAATATATTTATCTGCCTGAAAGAAATGAGGACCACGTTGAAAACCACATAAAGTATTAAAAAAGAACGCAAACAGGACATCTAGTCTTTTCCCTATCTACATATAGATGTTATGTTCATACGGATACTATAATACACATGAAGAGGTTTTATTTACATAGTCTACCCCGTAGTTTGAGTTAGAGATATTTACTCGCCATATACTGAGCAATACAAAGAGCAAGGGTCACGTGTTGACTGTTGTCACAGATTGTTTATTTCAAGTACGCTTTTGTCAAAGTAGACATCTCGCTCCTGGTCCGGTTACACAAGTGCAGGTAACATGGAGATTAATCACTGTACATCACACTTTCACACCTGTGTTACGAGTTCTACGTTTTTGTTATTGAAGTTAAAGAAGTCGTGTGATTTATTTTAAACACTCCTTATCTTGCTTGTCATAGTCTTAGAGCAGAACAAGAGCATCGAGAGAAAAGACAGGAAGATCAAAGTTCCTTACCTTCTGTCTCCACCCTGGGTCGAGGAAAGCATGTACCAGCTACCCGCTTTCACCAGGCTTCAGGCCGAAAGTATGTCATGGATGGATAAACACGAACTCTGATTATCTCTTCACCTCGTAGAGGTGAGTAGCTCGTTGATTTGCGTCAAGGGTGACTTGCGAGCTGTTATCAGACCGAGCAGTGGGGTGGGCAAGCTGAGACCTTCACCCCTCAAGTGGACGTCACAGCTGCTCCCAGGTGGAGGGTGATAGGGTATGGTGGTGGTCTACCCGCACCACTCACAGTTAGCTGAATAGGTATACAGCCCAGAGCAGGACTGTGCGCATGTGAAGCAAACTTACATTAACAACATTTATTAAGGCGGTGTACAGGCGGTGGCAGGTGGAGTCGCAGGTGATGACGTTCAGCCACCACACCAAACTGTCGTGGCCTTCAACCTTTGATTTCTAGACCGTGAGGACGGGGCAGACAATACAACTTTATTGTTTACTGAGAGGAAGGATAAGAAATAAATTAGAGACTGAGAGGAAAACAAAAAGTGCGTGCATATGTAACTGGTGTGTGTGAGTGTAGGAGTTTATGTGGATGGATATACGTCTAGGTTTTCATAGAGGTGTACGTGTGTGTGTGTGTTCTCGCGCGAGCAGAAATATTTATAATATTTAAAGGGGTGTCCATATCTGTAGGTGGATGTATGTGTGTATATATAATGGTGTGTATATGTGTAGATGTAAGTGAATGTGTAAGTTTTTGTATACGTGTATCGGATGTGCATGTGAGGACTTCTGCTAATTCATATTATGTGGTGGCGTGTACGTGTGTATATGTGTATTTATGCGTGAACAGATGCATGTGTGAGTGTGTGTCCGTGTAGTTAAATATTGTGGTGATATGTAAAAGATGTGTGTGCATTTGTAGGTATGTGTATGCGTAAGATGCATGTAATAGGCTATATGTAAACGTGTTATGTATCTATGTTTTAGTGTTTGGTGTAAATGTGTAGATGTATTTATATGTGCATATGTGTATATGATGGTGTGTGCATGTCTTCGTATCGACTCACACATTTAGTGTTTACATGTGTTATATAATATATTATATACATACCTGCGCGTGTGTAGGGGTGTGAATGAAGGTAATTAACCTATCTGTAATTTAATATACAGGGAGCGGAATAAAATGGTACACTTTGAGAGCAATAAGTCGACATGACCATCACCTGTACACATTACGTCGTCATGACACACACCTGTAGGCCGACACACTCTCGGCCCCTTCCTCCCCTCATTTGTCATCCCGCCTCTGTGCGTGTTGTTTACAAGCAGGTACACATATTGTACAGGAAGCCAATTAAAACTTTCACTTTTTTTCTATTTACCTTACGAACCTGCAAGTACTTTTCTCTTTTCTTAAAATTATCGGGATACACCTACATTTTGATATGACAATAACAACCAAAATAAAAAGCATTCATTAACTATATTGATACATTATATGATAAAAACATTCGATACAACTGATTCTGCGATTGCTTAGCCTGTTAATAACTTTACTATACTCTTTTTTCTACGATGTTGCATTATAAAGATTTTAAAAAGTTTCTAGGACGAGGACATGTTTATGTGTGGAGTTTAATCCGACTGTTGTGTTCGCGTGCGCATGCTTAACGACAACACTCGTAAGACAGGTCCGCCCTGAATTCTTAGAATACTTGTGAAACATTATGTAAACGGCTTTCTTCCCCAGGTGCATGCACATTGTGTTACTTGCTTTTGATCATTTACTTATAAAACATATTAAGATCATCATCGTGTGTATATATGTTATGCAGGCCTTATTTCTGCTAACCCAGACTGTTTATACTGCTTTGAGAGCCATAACTCATAGTACACAGCTATAATAGAGAAGGTTTGGACATCGTACTGCTTTTTTAAAATTTTATTTTTGTGTCTATTTGTAACTTTACACCAAAATGGAATGTCTTGGTTTAGCTTTTTAAGTGGACACGAATATAAAAGTAAATTATTAATATATAAATTGTGTGCATTGTATATAGAGATAACAATATAATATGCTCTCAGAGCTCTCGTCTATCTGTAATTAAAAGATAAATATGGATGAAGACGTAAAATGTGAGAGGAGATTACGAACGTGTGCAGAATCCTTAAAAGCCAAAGGAAAATAAATAAACAAATAAATAAAACTTAAAGGGACACCACTCCGTCTTCTCAATAAGGTCATTTACGCGGTTACATCCCTTAACCCATTGACTTGAGCCTTTCGTATGTTCTGACGATGTCAGCTTGTTTTACCGTATGTCATGGGCTTTATGGCATGGTTATCATCTTTATAAATGTGTGTGTGAATATCTACGAAGAGTTGCACATTTTTAAAAAAGTGAAATTGAGTTATAGTTAATTTTAAAATGGGTGTTTTACAAGGGGATGGGGAGGTGGACAGTAAGTCAAGAGGAGGAGACTGCATGTAACCTAATATAGATGGAAACATCCACACCTATAATTAGTATCATTTATGGAGTTTTACTTTATGGAATTGATTAAGTTAATGCGAAACATTTACAAGCTTCGTGTGCAGTCTCGATTTTTTTTCGAATTGAACAATATTTATCCCCCAAGATTATTTGGTTATTATTATTGTAAAGAACTTAGAGCCTGCCTTTGATAGAAGTGTAAAGGGCTATATAAATCAACATTATTATTATCATCATCATCATCATCATCATGCCACCTAAAAAATAAACTAGTAAACCTAAGTGTTCTTGAAACAACAAAAGGAAGCAGTTGCAATCGTCTATAGAACTGTATTTTAAAAGCTGGGATTTAAACTTTTTCCAAAAAAAGGACACCCATCGAAAATATCTGGCGATGTTTGTGCGTTGGCAAACCCTCCCCTTTCCTTTTTCTCCACATATATCACTCGCACTGCAGTCTGCGTTGTTTCCTGATTTCCCTCATGCATTCACGACATACACACACATTTGATCTCCTTATTTATTACACGTCAGAGGTTTTAAAGCATGTGCACTTCGGTTCACACTCATCAACCGTATCTGCTAACGCGGGTGCTGATCTTTGGTTTTTCATGTGAAGCTTTCTCCAAAGCTTTTTTTTTTTTTTTTAAATATGGTTACATTTTATGATTGGTTATTTGATGCAAAACTGTATACATTTATGTTTTATTTCGAATGCAATTGCAAATAAGCAAACGTATTTTTGTTACCGAAGTATTACTGCTAATGTATTTGATTGGGAACGAGGCTGCGTCTTATAGGCGTACAACATTTCTGTTTTATCTGTATTTACATGATTTTTATGCATGCTGCACTTTTCATCCTCTTCAACTATCTTTTTATTAGCTTACAGTTATTAACTTATTTTGTTTAATTCAGATTTTGCTTGCACCGGGAAGAGGTTAACCGAGTGATTAGAACAAGCCCCAGCATACCTGTCTGAGTGACTGACATATCTTGCCACCTGTCGGTCTATCGGTCTTGTGTTGCCCTCCTCTCTGTGCCAAGCATCAGTTGGGAGAAGTTCGACAGCGTCCTCTTCCTTTTTACCCCTTTGTTTGGAATTCTATTCTACTTTTATTGCGAACTGTCTACATTTTTAGCCCTTAAATCTGGTCTTAAAACCAACTCTTTAGGAAATATTTTATGTAACCAAGAGTGCTGTTTCTCAACTCTTCATCCATTAACTTAGTTGTTGCTGTTTTCTCTGTTTGCTGACGCTGATGTTTATTGTATGGTTGCCTGTCAGTTCGTTTGTAGTCCCTTGTGTGCAACGCATTGAGCTGGTATCCACATGGGAAAATAATAATTATAAACCCTATTGTTGTTATTATTATTACTATTATTAAGATTATTGTTATTTCACAGTGACGTTTTTGGATAGTCTGAGTCTGCATTTCACAGTGAAGTTTTCATAACAACAGAGATCATTCTTATCCTTTTTCTTATTATATTTCAAGCAGACTATTAGATTAAAGACTATATTAATAGCACGCAGTAATTTAATATAAATGGGATGTGCAACAAGGGAGAGAAACTAATCAATCCTGACCAGATGAGAGTCACCACATCACCGACAGAGTTGACAAAAGCTATTTACCTACAACTTCCCTAACTTTGTCAGACTTTTATGAGGCTGTACGTGGGTCCGAGATAACGTAAGGACCGTCGGCTCTCGACAAACAGCTTCTGCTGGTCCAGCAACGCCCCGAGTATCAGGGTGGCCTCCCTCATGAATATTGATGACTTCTCGTAATACCGTCTGATTAACCGCTGGACCAGTTTGCTTACTCCTCACCACGTTGGCAACTTATGTTGACCGCTCCATCAGGAGGCGTGCACGTGAAGTCACGTGTCCAACCCCTGATGCCAGACGCGTTAGGTCTCGCCACACTCCACTCTCCACTCTTTCTCTCTTGTGTGCGAATATGTTCGTGTAGTCAAGTATTAATTATGTATGGATGAATGTATGTATGTATCTGTCGAGTATCAAGTAGTCGTCATTGTGACTGTCTCTCAACATTGCTGAAGTTTCAAATGAAGATAAATATGACATGGATTATGAATATGGCAAACATAAATACGGAAGAATACTAGTCAACAATTTCGATAAAGAAACAAGCAACCGAGGAGAAAAAAAAATGCAGCAGAGTAGATGTCCCGAAACGGATTGTTGAAGAGGCAGAGAATTGATTATAGTCTCACCTTTTTTGATAACATATGCTTATACAAGCGATGTTACAACAATGACAGCGAATATAGCAGCGATGCAACATCCCTTGCATTTCTATCAACCTTTTAAATCGCTGCCACGATTCTTTATTTCTGGAAATTTGGTAAACTCTTATCTAGATGCGTGCTGCCATTCAAAAAATTGATTTTGTGACAAGGTCGATTATTTTTGAAACTTTGTTCAGGGCAGAAAAAAAAACCCAATCAACTTTCTGCCCAATAAAGCGACATCATATCGAACGCATTTTCGGTCAAAAGTTTCTTCATTAGTTGTTAATCATTGGCTTGTTTTGGAAGCTACCCTACCGCTTTTTTCAGCCACGTTTTACATCACTTTTACGCTATATTTCGATCACACCATATCACACTTCACAGCACGCTTCACATCACAATTCTCATCACATTTTGCGTCGCATTTCCCGCTGCATTTCCAGCCAAAGGTGCCAGGCGATCAGACGCCAGTTCTTGCACCGGTGGACATAACCTTTTTTTTCTTTTCATTCCCCTCAGAAAGTTTTTCCCTGTCTGAAAAAGTTCTCCCCTTATTATCATTGATGTAATCGCGCACACTAAACGTACGATCGTCAAAGCAGCGCGTGAAGGGGTCAGCAGACAGTTTAACGATCCCTGGCAACGGGTCATGAGGGTATGGGTCAAGAGGTCAGTGACGGCCTTGTGTGCTACGTGATCTTAACATCGTGCCCTAGCTAGAGATCGATGTGTCCATCGACACGGATGTCGAGAAGAAGACAAGGCGAAGCAACCCTCGAGAAGATTTATCAAAGAAGCAACTTGAGGTTACGAGAGGTCACTACATAATCAACAACCACCCGCTGGGCCTTTTATCAGAAACTTGGATAGTGCGTCATTGGTCTCGGAAACGAGAAAAAAAAAAAGAAAAAAGAAAAAGAAAAAAATAAAGCTCTCAAAGCATTTTACTTAAAATATTCATGGACTACCGTCAAATATTTTTGAAGAAATCTCTTTCGTGTTGCAGAACTTCCGGCAGGGTCGTAGCACACTCGTCTACTCAACCTACAGGACTTATACCCTGCTAACTCCGATTTGCGACCATCTTTTTTTATTCGTCGTATTTTATTTATTTTCTTCTCTGACTAGCCACTTGAAAGAAAGAAAGAAAAAAAAAAAACAACTGCAGAGACCAGCTGTGCTGTATGATTAATATTTTGTGAACTTTAAACAAAAGTAACTCGTTGCAGTCTGTGGGACATTTTCTGACCGGATGTTGTTTCCCTGTTCGTCTGGGTCAAAGGTTTGTCGCGGTAAACACTCCGCCTTGCTAGGACAATATGTCCAACGTGTTCCCGAAGCACCATTTTTCTATCAGCAATTATTGTACAATCATTTTTCTGACCAGACATCGCTGCTCTGTTTTTGTATGTCAGCTTTTTACTGCGGTCAACACTCTAGCTCACTATGACAGGAAATTCAACGGAACCTCCTCTAAATACGATTTTCCTATCAACAACTCTTATACAAACAGAGATATTCGGTGTCTGAGCTCTCCTGTTTTCTAGTCGTAGCCTATGTGTTAATTCAGAAACTGTCGGGGCTTGAAATAGCGTGTGCCAAGTCAAACACAACACCTCTCTCTCACGAACTCATTCTCTTGGCGCTCAAATTAAGTAGGTACAGCTTGCCCGTGGTAGCCGATGTTTGCTCTACGACCCTATGGGAACATCGAGATCCGACTGAAAGAAAATAAACCCATGAATATAATATGAGGCGTCTGAGGCGGGCCTGCCAGTCTTCTCCACACGTCTGCACACTGTATAATTACATGGCTCCGTAGTCAACAGGAACTGCCGCAAAGCCAAGGTAATGAAAGGTATGGTGTCCAGATCATGTCAGAAACCTGGACATTGCAATTTGTTTGCTTTATTACAATAAATTGTGTTTACTTATTCAGAATCCAGTTGTAGCTTTGCGAGCTGGTAAACAGCAGACGGAGTACTGGTATTAACCACCATCTATAGTGAAAACAAAACAAAACCCCAACAAAAACAAGAACAGCAACAAACCAAAGAACAAAAACTAAACAACCAAAAACAACAACAAAATAATAAACGAACTGTTATTTTCTAGGTGTTTTTTTATTCTTTATCTCCTTCTACAGTCCTTTTTATGTTCTCTTCATAGCTCTTTTTTTTTTTAAAAATTGTTTTTGTTCCTTTTACCTCCTCAGTTTTCTGTCTCTTCCACTCTTTCTTATTTTATTTTTATTGGAGAGTTGATAGTGGCGTTAGTTTCTGACTAGCAGAAACAGGATTGTGGGAAAGGGGAAGGGTGGCCTTAGGACAAGTGTGCTTAAGGTCAGGAGAGAAATTTTTTGGTTTGCTCGACATGCTGACTAAAATTCCGATAGCAACTCAGGAATAAGAGAAGTTAAGGCTGTAGAAAGAGCATAGTCTAGCTTCGATTATAAGGAGCCCTAGAACGGTGAACCCCTTGCACTGTCATGAATCGCCAGTAGACTAGTCGATACGTACCTTGCCTATTGTAGTCACTTTCTTTGGACTCTGAGCACATCATCGATGGCTGCTAAAAAAATAAAAATAAAAATAAAATAAAAATAAAAAAAAGCGCTGGACCAAAGATTTTGAGCTCGAAGATTCTCGATGTTCATCAATAACATTTTTGTGCTGCTGTTTCTTCCTAGGGACACTATTTATTAGTCTGCGTCCTCCGATATTGCCTTCCTCAAAGACCTCGGGTGCCTGAAGAGCATCACACATTCCGCACTACATGCAAAACGGAAAAATAAAGGAGAACTTAAGATGGCCGATCTATTTACAGCACGGTTGGCGGCGCATGGGTCTCCACATACGGCCATTATAACGATTCATGAAAAACGCCGGGGAACGACTGTTCACAACGACACGCATCCTCCGCCGAGAGAGAATAATTTCATTTCCTCTCTCTCTCTCTGCGCGCGCTCCTCCGGTCTGCCATTTTGCCGCGCAACGCCAGGTACCCGAAGCAGATTGAGTGCGCGTGCGCGCTCCATCAGGCAGTGGCGGACATGCGATCAGCCTGTGCCAAGCATTAGGAAATGGAGCGAACTGGCCCCAGCCGATCAAATTGAAACTGGAGGGAGGTGGAGAGGGGGGGGGAAGAGAGGGGAGATGATGAAGGCAGAAGGAGGTTCTACCGTCACGAGCTGCTGACTAGTCGAGGGAGACTCCAAGACTTGCAGCCCTTTATTAGACTTTAGGGAATCGTGGTGAATATGTGCGGTCAGCCCCTTGCCTCTGACAATCTGTATTCTGATTAATCAGCTGGAACCTTCCATTTTCATTTTTTCTTTTTTTTTTTTTTTTTTTTGTTCGACGAAAGTTGTAAATCCGAGAAAATGTCTGCAAAGTAGTGTTATTGTTCGTACATAAATAAAAATTTTGGGAGGTTGTCTCCCTTGCCATGGTTTTGCTGGAAGTCCTGACGATGCAAAAATGTCATCGGTGCAAAAATAAAATAAATAAATAAAGACGGCTCGTTCATACTTTTAGATTGTGTAAAACATAAGTTTATAATTTTATTTTGGTTCACGTGTGATTGTATTGATTATCAATGAGAACGTTAGTCATTCATTATACTGTGCATCAGGAGAGGTTTCACGATGTGGAAGGGCAGGACCACTTCGATTCAGTATTTGCAAATCGGCGCACATCATGAAAAGACAGAAACCTAAAGCAAAGTGGGAAATTAAAGTATATTTTTATGATTATGATATGTGGAAACGAAATATGGTCAAGTTAGTTATGACTCAGAAGAATTTTGCATGGTTTAGATGAAAGATTTTCATGTGAGTATTCCAAAAAGAAATTTGATCTCAGTGGTATAATTTTTATTTTTAAATTTCTATGAAAATTAGCTTTTCGCGCAGCGTAGTAAAATTTAAGTTTGATGTTTATTATCTTCAATAAAAACAGCGATAGTGGCATGGAAAATAATTAAAGACGAAAGGATAGCGGAGTAAAACATTGAACGCATCAACCTGCACATTCATTTAGATATGGACACGAATGCACCACCCAAGCACACACACACACGGGCACACATGTAGGAGCACATACATACACTGTTCTCTATTTTTTTTTTTTTTTGCCTTTGAATCTCTTTCTCTCTGCTAGTCCCTCTCTCTCTCCGCTAGTCCCGCTGACATTAATGTAGACAAGACATTGGCACCCACTCGGGGCTACAGAAAGTGCTAAGTGCCGACAGAGTTAATCGACAAGTCATGTACTAGCGCTTTGCTTTCAATTAAAAAAGGGGGACCCACATACCTGGCCACAATGAGTGATGTAAGGCGACTCTCTTTTTCATTGCTGAAAGTGAAAACTGCTCAGCTCCGAACCAGCGCTCCAGTCTCGCATTGGGAAACTACAAAGCAAGAAGTAGTGGAAAATGCATTAGGGGTAAGGGGAAGACCAAACACGCTGCCTTGACGGGTACTCAGAGGAGACAGCTAGAACCTGTCGAGACGAGAAGCACTGGCAGCCTCGCCACTTCTCGGGGTGAATGAGAGAGAATGGGGCTGGGGGTGGATGGTGGGTGGTGGGTGGAGGGGAGAGCGAGGAAACGCCATCAAAAGCCGGTGAACTCTGACCTCAGATGTGTATCTATATTGGGTACGCATGGGTCCTCACGTGTTTTGATGAGGATTTTCATGTTTATTATATAAACATAAGCTTATCACGACAGACAGGTTTAGAATTAGGGTGCACTGGTCTATCCGGGTTTATCATGAAGATACAGGCGATAAATGTTCCTTTTGTTTACCCTCCTCCTTTTTATTATTATTATTTTTTGTTTGAATTTTGAAAGCAGTGGAATCACGCAAAAAACAAAGAAAAAAAAAATTAGCGTAGGAGAACAAGGTTGGAAAACTTTGTATGAGAATAAAGATTAGCAGATTTTAGAAACTCACAAAGAGCTCATCGATCGTTGCTTTCTTCCGCAAGATTCTCTGTTAAAATCATTAGGTATTGTGTGTGTATGTGTGTGTGTGTGTGTGTTTGCTCGCACTCTTGGCTAAAAAAACTTATATGAAAACACACACACACACGCACGCACGCATTCATTCCAAGGTACCTTTAAATTACAATTGCTGTCACACGCATGTTCTGATAGCAATTACGATTTTCCACACTTGCGATACATCCACTTTTAAAACCAAGGACTCAAAGAAAAATGTTCAATGCAGTGGTGCATAGTTTATTTAGTAATGAAAATGATGATAAATCGTACCTATTACATAATTTACCTTATAATAAGTCTGCGTGAGAGAGACTAAAAGGTATGCAATAACAACTCATTCACAATTTAACAATCACATGGGGGAACAAAATCAGCGAGTGTAGAAGGAAAAGGTGGAATGTACACAACTTGAAGGTCTTGTCAGGGGACCGCAAACTTGCAACTGTCTCCCAACCGTGACTGGTATCTAAAGTTGAAACCTACTCATCTTCATTATTACCATTTTAGACCATGACATGATGTCAGACATTTCATTTTCCTTAGCCTTTTTGAATTAAAAGCCCTAGGTTGGCATTTATTATGTATTTATAACATACCTCAAGAAACATCTTAATTACAAATTTCCATTTCATAGATGTAAAAGGAAGTGAGAGTTCTCTCTCTTTCTTCTTCATGGCTTTTTCGGTGGAAATATATTTTACCGTTTAAAAAATTATTACAAATATAAATGCCGAGATTTTTTTGTTAAGTTTACTGATATTGATCATGAACCACAATGCTCACGACTGATTATTATTTAAATGTGGATGTTATTTGAAGTCTGTAGCTGGGAGGGATGAGTGAAAAGTGTTATTAAACAGGGCGAGCTCTAGTCTAACTGATGTTGGTTTCCATTGATGATCTAAAAGACAACGAAAAAAGAAACTAAATACCCTGCAGTTTCTGTGAGTGTTTCATAACAAAATGTAATTCCTGATTTACAGATGCAGCCTGAAAGAACACGGCTACCAAGGTGTACATGCGCAGGTACATCTTGAATATCGGAGAACAAACATATTTTCCATTTATGAACCCTGACAGAGATTCTTACAAAGTTATCTGCTTTGCACATTTCCCAATCACAATATTAAGTATCACCAAAACATTTCAGAAACAAGAGACAGATTAACTTATTGCACTATGTGATGACCATAACAGTTGTAGGTTGATAATTCTGACTAGGTGTAGAGTGATAAATCTGAGAACAGTTTCAAAATGAAGAAAGGAGGAGAACCGAAATGGACAAAAACATGTCAAAGGTCAGGTTGCATTTGAGAAGCACATACCATGCGAAGGTAAATGTTGTCAGGATGAAACGAGTCATTTCGTAAATTAAGTACAACAGATACTACACACAAACTAATGAATATAAAGGGACATAGCTAATTACTTTTCATTTAAATGAGAGAAGTGATGTAACTCACTTAAAGTTTATGTTACAGGGTATTGAAATAAATATTAAAATTATTAAAGCTACCAATTTAAAGCATATTTTTCTGACATGAATGGAAATGGCAGCGGCTACAAGAAGTGAACCTTCGAACAGTAAGATAAACAAATTACTGAATGTGAGGACACACATTTGAAGCATAATTAAGGTTTTTGGCTGAATTTATTAAAGTTGTACATTATAGTTCGTTTTAATTTCTTTAAAACAAACGAAATCAACATTTTTATTATTTTTGTTTGACTATGTGTCTGGCATTTGTGTCTTAATTGTTTTTACTCTTAGAAATGCGATCGCACACGCACTCACACATATAAAATCTTTCTTATTACAAGATCACGCTCACACACGGATATATATATATATAAATAAAATATCAAACACATTTTTATTATTAGTTTGTCCTTGTGAATGTTTCTGACCTGGAAAGTGTTATTTTCTTTAAACTCTACAATATTCTGCACTTTGCTGAAGCTCGGGCCTTTTTGTTTTTGGCATCAAGACAACAAAAGTTCACGGTGCCACTATTAATTATCTTTCGCTCGAGGTATAACTTAACAATAATAACACAAGGCCTATGAGATTAAACCAAGTGAGATGATGTATAAAACTGTGTGGATATATCATACAGAATGCAAAAGGGATTTCAAAACATAACAAATAAAACCTAACCTACATCACATGTTGCTGGAATCAAATCAAGAGAGTAAATGACCACAGAAATCAACGGCAATACTGTAGAACACATTGCAATCAACCGGTAATGTACAGAGCCATCAGATATCAAGTAGAACTATTCATGCGACAAGTTGGATTTCGGAGAGTCCTCCATTCAGTCGCAAGCAAGAGAGTCGAATATCACCATGCATGCCAACCATCTGAAAACGAAGACAACACAGACACACCTTTGTATTCGTCTCTGCATGAAAGTTGTTCGAGGAACATCATTGCTTGTTCCCACTTTGATCCACCTTACCTGTATGAAACACATCCGATCTTGAAAAGAAATCTCAACACGAAGATACAACTAATGGGTATATTACGACTATCATAGGTTATTATTGTTAAAACACAGCAATATGAAATACGTTTTCATAGCAAAAAACCGCATCGGGAAAGTTTTGGCTTGAAAATCTACTGGTTTGTCATTCATTGACGCTGACGAAGAGAGAAAAATCGAATGCAACTTTCATTTCGACTGCAAAACCAACCTGACATATGAGGTTACTTTTTTTTTCAAATCGAGAAACAATATATTTACATATCCTCTGCAAAGACATTTTATACCACAGGTCTGTGCATTGGTTGGTAGGGATGGGATGGGGAATTTGGGGGGAGTCCGTAGTAAATCGACATGAACAATTTTTTATAAACGAAATTTGAAAGAATATGAAAAGCCATTGACTGGCCGAATGTGAATTCCGACGATCACACTGTTTAACCAGGGGACTCCGCTTATTTGATGAAAGGCAGTGAGTTACAAACTGGTTTGAATGGATACACAATGCTGATTATCTCCCTTTAGTACAATGGGGGCAGGGGAAAGGGGACATAAACATCGTGGGATTTCATGCAGTCTCTTTGTCTGGCTTGCTAGTCATCACATAAGAGGATATATAATAATCGTTCTTGAGAAAAACGTAACTAGTACATTCAACATTTTAAATTTTTTAAATTCAACAGCAACACACTCCAAAATAATGTTATAGGTGTCCACAGCCTTGCAATGGCTTTGCAAAAATGTAGCAAGTCATCGCCAGACTCATCCACGACAGAATATGAAAAAAGAAAACTTGATTTGATGACAGAAGAAGGAATGGATTATCGCAGAAAGGGCCATAACTATCCTGCAAAGGGCGCATAATGTAAGCATCTTCAACAGTCATATGGGCACATGAACTTTAAAAACATCTCAAAGCATAAGCTATCAATCAGTGTTGGGTTTGCATAAGATAAGATTTATTGCAAAGAGATTCTACGGTATACAAGCCTTGCCTTATCTGAACTCTTTGTCATGGTGCAAAATGCACGATGCACTTTTAGCATCCATTAGCACAGTCTATCATTTTTTTATAGTAAAAACAGATCTTCAATCATTGTTGATACGAGAAAACCCTTTTGTATATAAAAAATTTTCTTTGGAAGAAAATGAAATGTGCCTGCACAGTTCCAAGAAAGGCTGCACAAACTGTTTTCAGAAAGCAGAATGATTTATATATCTTCTTCTTTCCTGCAGCAGTTAACTAAGCCATTTCCTGAAGACTGCTATGATGTTTAATGTTATTTCAAACTGCTGGCCATTTCAAATATTAACAAAGAACATTTAAAGGCTTAAACAATATTTTAAAATGTCGATTTTTTTTCTCTGAGACAAATAAAAATTCAAGTTAGAGAAACTTCAAGAACGATCACAGAGTTTTTCTTGGAAATGCCCTTGCTTTCTTTCCTACAGATTATTCATCAACATTTTCAGTGCCCTAGTTTACCTTTTACATATTCCAAAGTTTATTTTTCTGTATTAAAAGAAAATATAATCTTTGAACGCCCAAACCAAGATCTCGTTTTTAAATAGTTCTTGGAAGACGAAGCTTTTGTTGTGACTACTTCTAAAGTAAGATGTTTGTAAAATGTAAATCTCTTCCAAAAGTGCAGGTGGGGGAGAGGGCATACTTCAGAAAATGATGTTCAGAACTTGGACAATATTTGCCGCTATGTGTCTTTCTTAATTAAAAATATGGTTTTGAATACTGAAAGGAGTGTTTCTCGGGGCACTCAAACATAACAAGTCATTTTGCATGCTGGCAAATTTCTCAAGATGGAAGAACAAGCTATGAGTGTTACTTCCTCTTGGCAAGACTTAAATGATGCAGGTGCCGGGTGAAGCAGGATTTGAAAACAAGTGATCAGCAACATTGGCGGCTACCAATCTCTCTAACAATGCAACATTCGCAACTAAACTAGCAGTTCTGTCTCGGGTAAGGTACCCCTTGGTTCCACACACATGGTGAATTCAACAATGACGTGAAAACCGTTATATTTTCCATTCCACAAACTATGTTTTTAACAATTTCAAATTTTGCATTGGGAAAAAAGAAACAATAAATAAATAGCAACAGTCTTCAGTCGGCACGCATCCGTGATCCAGTGTGAACTATTGTTAGAGAGTGCACTAAAAGCGAAAATGATTGGCATGAAACAGAAGCGAATGATGTAGGTGTGACCGAGAAACTTCTGAGTACTAGGCCCGACAGACGTCCCTGGCCTCTCCGTGTGAATGAAGGTTTAATTGCCGACAAAGAACACATTTTTGTGAAGACTATGTATGAATGTTGTGAATGCTATTTTTGCAATGCATTGGTGTAAACAATGCATATTCTACTTATCTTCTAGTTCTAAGTTTGAAACAAAATCTGGAAGATACTACTTCCGTTGGTAAGATCAGAACGGAGCATGCCACGAAAAACTCATTATGAAACTTCCTGTACCAGTTTTTATTTTTCTGTTCTGTAAGATTTAATTTCATATCATGAAAACACTATTCTGGAGTCCAGAAAAAAAATAGCCCTAACCCTGTTTAGAAGTTTAAGGTTACGAAATATAATCCTATCTTTAAATTAAAAAAAGAACACGTATGAGGCTTGAGGCAAAAAAAAAAAAGTAAAATCCTACATCTAGGTTTTCTCCAAACAAAACAAAATACCTCCTTTCTCCTAAAAACCCCTGCAACAAGAAAAAAACAATTTTCATGTCAAAACTTCAGGAGGAAATGTGAGATATTCTTTGACTAAATGCTTTGTAGGCAAATAAACTTTTACACTTCATTCACATCGTGCGACCAGGGACACGGGTGGCGCTAGACTCAGACCTCATCTCAGGAGTTGATTTGTCCTTCTCACCCCATTCAGCAATAAATTACAAACTTGAATAATAGTGGAACTACGCGGCGACGCTGCAGCGGAATTCTCAATGCATAAACATTTCGTTTGCGCATTCGCACTTGCAGAAGATATGCTATGTGAGGTGGGTCGTACTCATTTCTCTTCTCTCCATCTCTTTCTCTCTCTACCACCCCCACCCCTGAAGAAAGATGAAGACGAGTTTAAGTCTTCACATCTTCGTTCAGCTTTGGTCAATTGCTGCTTCGCGAACACCCAAACAACCGCTTGCACAACAAATGGTTCGAGACCTGGCGAGACCACGCGAGATCAGACGTCCACGTCTTCGCTGATTCGTCAGTCTTTGTCACTCGTTCTGTGCAGCAGATGGCGCTGCTCAAACAGTGGTACCGTTCCTGGCACAAACATTTATTTCGATGACTTCGCGATGGCATCACTTTCATGCATATTTGCGTGTGCACGACTTTTTTTTTTTTTTTTGCGAAGCATCTGTCGGAGCACGAACGAGGTCGAGGTGATACGACTTGCAGCACACAAAGGATGCTTACCCTCAGTGTTTTCATCGTCTTCTTAACAAGAGGAGGTGGCATTTTTGCTTATTTTTTAAAGGGTTGATTTAATGTTTGTTTTTAATGTGGAACTTTGACAGCGTTGTGGCAGGATGTGCTTCACTCTCCTTTTCGACTGGTCATGACAGGGTGTGGACAGACAACTCCCAGCAACGCAAGTTTCTTCAGTTCCTAGGAAGCTTCTCGAGCATTTACCTATGTTCAACGCTAAAAATGTAAGTTTTCCATGTCCCATCAAACAATGTAAACAACACAGCAACATCTGTCGCATATATCTCACTTGTATTTTTAACCTTTCTTCGTTCTAATTTGCTTCTCGTAAAACTTATATATTTACTTCATCTTGTTCATACGGTGAAAGCGGGATTCCAGACTTGAAATCACAACACGTTTGTAAACTATGTAAAACCAGCTACAGTCCTCTGGAAGTACTTTTGAACGATTTCTTTTCCAAATGAAACAAATTTTACATCTGGTACAGCTTTCGAAGCAAAGGAGTACAGTCAATGTTCACACCCTGAACAACGACAACAATAACTTTTTCTCTTCTGCGATATCATGGAGGAATTGTCAGACGCTAGTCACAAGAGTGTCCGTGTCCACTTCCTGTTCTTCTTCGGAGGACTCGTGAACGCAGAATCCATTTTGGCGTCCGAGAGGTGCAAACCTGAGCAGCTCAATGCCCGAGGTGGTGGTGGGACGCTCCAGGTCCTCCAGATCCGTCACGTCCTCCAAGGAGAAGGTCTTCATCCTCAGCCACTTCATAACGGTTTGAACCAGCTTCCACTTGCGAACGGTTAGTCAGACATTACTGTTGTCGTCGCTGATTTGGTTGGCGTGCCGGAAGAGGGGCTTGTTACGGTAGTGGTTCCACAGCTGTAGGATCAGTTCCGACACCAGGACATCGTTGGCGTTCTTGCCCACGAGTCGCAGGACAAAGATGCCGTCCTGCCGGAGGTATTGCTCAGCAAACTTCACCGCCATCTTCTTGTCTAGCTCCGACTTATAGCAATCGTTGATGCGCAGGAATTTCTTCAGGTAGCGCAGCCGATGCTGTCGGAATATCATGGTGTACACCCAGATCAGAAAATTGGCGGCACTTAAGGTCGAAACAAAAACAAGCCAGAACCAAATGAAAATAAAGATCTTTTCGTTAAACAGGTTAATAGGCAGCACACACTGCACTGTATACTGGTGTACGTTTTGCATCTGTCGGATTTCGAAATAACAGTGAGTCACACGTGGGAACCTGGGTGATTCTGTCCAGTCGATACCCTTGGCCAGGTGGTCCATCACCTCGAAGCCATACACGTTATAGTTGGTTCCCAGAAACTCGTTAAGAATAAACAGCTGTCCGATGCCGTTGGCTAGGTAGAGGAGTTTGATGAACATATATAAAGTCACCAGGTAGTTGCCGTAGCGCTTGCCCCAGACGAGGCAGCAGTACTTGGAGATCTGCTGACGGATGCGGATGAAGCAGCCTGAGCGATACTCGCGAGCGTTCTCGATCCACCTGTCCATGTAGCGTACGATGTGTTTGATGGTTCGGTCCCGCTCGTCTGGAGCCACGTAGGCCGTCTCGGCAGCCAGAGTCACGATCTTGTCGAGGTTGACGCCAGCGGATGCTGTCAGGATGCGCCACAGGATACAGGGCACCTTGAAGAGCAGCGCCTGGAAGAGCAGGATCATGGGCACCCATTGGTAGTAGCCGATCTCTGTCTCGTGTGGGCGGGTATGGCGAGGGGGGATGTCCTCGAAGGGCACGTGATAGGTGTTGGATATCCAGCAGACGTTATTGGTGTATTCGACCTGCAAAACGACAAACCAGAATTAGCAGCAAATACAAAAAAATCAAAACGAAATGAAATTAGTGACTGAAATGAAGAAATCAATCAATAAACGCACATTATTCATCGCTTAGAAAAATTTATACTATATTAAACAATAATGATAAAAGAAAAAAAGGATTTAAAAAAAAAATAAAAACGTTACTCGTTGGAATTGCAATGCTAGGCTACAATTATGAACAAAATAAGAATTTTAGCCTGTCCAATAAGACCAAACATTATTGCCAGCTTCTGAAATTTAATGAATCACCAAAGGTCTTTTTCATATACTCTGTCGAACATATGACTAATTTTTATGAACATTTTTGACGGTCATAAAAAAACATGGGTACGTCCTCGATGATGTGCAGATTGTTATGAAAGTTCTCGGGACTGATGGGTCTTTTCCGAGAGAGGTACGTGAGTGGGCAAATACCTGGCTTTCCTCAAACTGTGCAGGACACCAGCAGTGAATGGGTTCCCCCACGTACTGCTTGGTGCTAACGACGATGGTGAAGATGATGAGAATGATGGTAGTGTACAGGTGGTTCAGACGGTCGATCCAGTCATCGTCATACCGGCCCTTCAGGCGAGCGTAGGTCGCGAAACTACCCAGTACGCTGTCAAGCCTGTACAACAAACAACAATACATCATCAGTACTCTGTCAACCTTCTCGGACACAACAACATATGATCAGAACTGTAGAAGAAGATCGTTGATTTGCGCATGGCAGATTTTTTATTTCTTTTTCTTTTTTCTTGTTCAAACTAGTAAAAAGTTCTTGTTATGTTTGCATGTTATACTTACTATCTGGGTAAAATGGGTTGGTAAAAACTTAGGAGTAAACATTAAATAACAAAAAAGTTAAAAAGGGAAAACATAGAAAAAATATAGACTTAATGTTGGACTTGAACAATAACAGGGAAAAGCAATCACAACAATATACGGGGAGAGAAAAACGACTATAAAAGTTAACTGAAGATTTGAATAACACATACACATGCAGAAAAACCAGGAGAAATGATTGTTCTTAAAAATGAGACAGTCACATTTTTTTAAAACAAAATTTAGAATTATATAAATTAAATATATACTCGCACCCGCATGTAAGTAGAACATACACGTTCAGAGACAAGACAAGAAACGACCATACAACAAACAGAACCTTTACGTCCTTCCTTACTGCTTTCAATCATTTTTCCATTCTTCCATTTAAATCCATTTCTTCTCATTGCGCATTTTTATGCAACCATAAGTACATTAGTATGTGCCGTAGACATAGAAAACTTTGAATTTTTCAAAACACTCAGCAGACAACCAGAACTTGTAGCATCCTCTACAACATTTTGCTGTGAGATATTATATAAGAAGGTTAACATATGGACAAGAGAAACTATCAGTGAACGCAATATACAGGGTGTACCTTGGAACCATATGAATATCTCCACCATCTTAACTCTACCCTCTCCATCCTTCCAGAAAATTCCTTAGCTGAGAATAATTAATTGACACTCAAAATCACTGTCTACACCAACTCCGTGTTGTATTCTAGTGGAACATGCAATGGAAGGAACCGTAAACAAAGAAATGGAGTCCTTACGAAGTGTGTAACTCTGCTACAAGCTTCGTTGGTCCTCGCTGGACTGTCCATTTTCTCTTTTGAAATGTCTTGTAGCCTCTTAAGAACACGTGGCTCTGTCCACCTCAGACTTGTGGTCCTGAATTAACTCGATATCTTTGGGTGGCGCGTTCATTGGGAACTTGATTGAATAAAGTTTTTATACCAAAACAGACTTTTAAAGCCTTTCAGGGATCTTTGCTGACAAGTACGGATTCTTTCTACGGATTCAAATGCACATGCAACTGCCGTGATTACAATGTTTTAGCAATCACTTGTGAAACATGAAAGATTTGTGATCACATGATAGATTAGATATCACAGAAGATAACATTACTGAGATGATATTCAAAAGGCAAAAAATGTTTTAAAGTTACAAACTCTCCAAATCTGGATCGCTTGATCGGCTGTCGCTTTCTCTTTGGCATACGGACGGTGGTGTAATTACACATTAGCAGAATACATTCAGCTTCCTCGGAATTTCTTCTAGTAAGTTTAGAATGTCTCGAGAAACTCCTTGCCTTCCATAGTAGTTCTGACAAAGCTCTGTGCTGGTCTTCACACACAGTCTACGATGTTGATATTTCAGCGAGAATCCCTGTTCTTACAATGTAAAAGCTGATCATAAATTCATAAATTACGAAAGAACACAACCTCCACCTTGTCTTTCATTAAACGGATTATCGTTTGTCTTCTGCATGAGACTGCAACACTTCTACTAAACAGCAAAGTCCTCTGTCAGATATCCGTGCTCCATGAGCAGATCCTGATCATCCAAAAAGTGTAGCAAAGATGGCAAAATACAAATTATGTAGAGAACATATTTGAGAAGAGTGAAATCTGTACAAGACACCGTCTTAAAAGTATCTTAGAAAATTCACAGGTGATGAGAGAAATTAATGATGAATTAAGCTTCAAGCACAAACGTTGTCTGTGAAGTCTCTCTCCAAGCAGACTCAGGAGAGTCGCTTACAAGTATCAACCACCACGAAAGATGCAGTAGAATGCGAGGGTTCAGGAGTTATCTCGCATTAAGTGCTCAACCCCAAAAAACAAGAACATCGCTGGTTAGAGGTCTTCTGGCGACTGAGAATTTGGCAAACGACCGGAAGCAGCAGACGCCAGTCTGCGCATGTCCAGACGGAACTTCTGGCTTTAGCTCGTAATGGAAGAACAGTTCAAAAGTTTGACAAACTAATGATCGGCGTACGCAAGACAAATCCAGAAGAGGATGACGTGGACGCCGAGAAGCTAGCGAGGGTGGTAAATGTACCTACAATCCTCCTGGACGTGTAAGTCAAACTAATAACAGTCTAAGCGTATTTGTCCAGTAGACAATTGCCTCCCCTTCTGACAGCTTCCCATGATACTTTCTACCCCTCCGACCTTCACCATCGGGTGACGAAAGGGAGGTCAAGCCGTACACACCTCGCGACAAACGCGACAAAATTTCATTTCTCTGTCTTCGCCCTCGGAAAAGGTAGTGTTGATGAAACGAAGACAACAGGGTGTTTGCTGGATGCGTCGAGGTGTTGCCATGCAGTGGCACTTTGCCCAATCAGATTGGCACGAACAGAAAGCGAACAATGGTGCTCAGAACTCTTATCAATACACGAGAGTAAGTGGTGCCCTCTCGGTGTCACACCTTGAAATAGATACCACAGACACATGTGACCATAACTCTCATCAGTACACGAGAGTAAGTGGTTCCCTATCAATGTTCCATCTTGAAACATTCTTCTTTCCGGTTATGATCTTCTTCTCTACACTACTTTGTTCACTCAATTCACTTATTCCTAAAATAGTTCTCTCTTGTAGATTATATATATATATTTGTGTGTGTTTTGAACACATTTGCGTAAAACTTCGTTTCGATTTACTTTACCTTATTTATCTTAGGTTTATTAAAGTTTCCTGTTGAGTACACAGCAATAGTACTTAAGGAAAACGCGAATAAATCCGAGATAAATAAGCAGTAAGGGAAGACCTCCCATCGGCTTTATGGCGGGATGAGAGAGGTTGGGTACTAGAACTAGCAAACGAGTGGGAGAACGAGAGAGCATATTCTTTGCTGAATAACAAACTTTTTCCCATCGTCTGCCACAAAATGAAATGTTTGCTGTTCGCAAAGCTAAAATAAATCCATATTCAAGGCAAACACGTGAGAGGAACTAATGACAGGGTCTGGCAAGAGACGATTCCCTGGTCCATAGTACACAGCCACTCAAAGTGTGGATTTGAATACTGCCACACAATGCAGTTTCTTCAAATTTTCAATAATTATATTTTCTTTTTTATCTATATATGAGACATGCAAAGTTTTGTCTTGAATAAGTAGTATAATTATTGATCAGTTAATCTAATGGAATTAAAACCACAATGAAAATCAAACAAACACGAGCACAGATAAAGTCAGAGCTCAGTTGCACAGCACGTTTCTAAATTAAACCACTTTTAGGGCTTTGATAAATTTACTTAAAGGCGTTTTATAAAATAGTTTTAAATAAGCTCCTTGCACAACACTTTTCTAAAAAGATTTAGAAGCGATTTGATTAAACACGTTTAACAGAAAATATTCGTGACTTCCATCACGTCCCATCAGCTCGAGTTCTATCAACAAAGCAAATGGCGAACAAAGTTATAAAAAAAAACCACGAAGGAAAGGAATTTTTTAAAAATACGAAGAAAGAGTGCTACTGATTAAATTCTTAAGTAAGACGATAATTTTGCTTGAAAAATTTAAGATAGGAATAACAAATTGAGATAGAAAGAACGCGTGAGCCAATGAATGCAATGAAAATGTAGAGGAACCATTGCCGATTGTAAAGATTAGGTAAGTCAAGACATAAAATCTTCTACAAATCGTACAGAAGCTGGTTTTTTTTGTGCTACAGATTTTGCTAATATATCATTTGAGTTTACGGAGGTGAACAAGATGGACACGCTGCTTGCTCTCTCTGCTTCTTCAGATGACTTCATGTGTTCCATTTGTTACTCGATGAATTACTTGCGAAACGGAAGATTTGTGAACGTTTACTGTGTCCCTCACCACAATCTGTGTACTTTCAGTCGCACCAGAACACATTCCAATTAGCACCTTCTGTATGAGATTAAACTCTGTCGGTAGTCAAAGTTTACTTAGTCGTTAGTTTCTTTAACCATTTTGATGACATCCCTTCAGTTGAATTAAACCTTGGAAACCGCTGGCTGTAGTTCTAATCCAAACATCGGGTCTTTTGCCTGTACACTCGTAGATTCCATCTTTGGAATGATTGTTTTGGATCCTATTCATTCCGATCGCCAGTTTGATTATCGCCAAACGTGATTTACAAACAATTTTAACTAGTTTACAACAGCTTTGAGAAAATTGTTGTTAAAAAGAATCTAATGCGCTCGTGCAACACGTTTCAGGGGCTTTTAGAATTTTAGTAAAAACGCTTCTAAATTTGCTTCTAGTTTAAGATTTAGAAACGTGTTGTGCAACTCAACTTACAGCTTTTTTTATACTAAATTCCTCGCTGAATGTTGACTAGACTTAAGAAGTGCCAACGACAGAAAATATGTCCGAGTCAAAGTAATTAAAAAAGAAATCGTGAACTATTAGCAGTACTCCAGTCCAGCACTTCATGAAGCTTCTAAGACCATCCCTACTGCAAACAGTCAATGAAATGACAAGATAATACCATCTATAAGAAATGGAAAGAAAGCAAACAACTCATCAGGACGATAACCAGTGCAACCAGCATCAAATGGTTGCTGAACCTTGAGCAGACATTTTATACACAAAAGCACTAAGTCCCAATTTCTAAGTCCAAAGGAAAACAGAATTTATTTTAATGTTATTTAGGCCAAGAGATGTACAGATTTTTTAAAAACTGTCCGCGCGATGTAGAAAAGTAAAATTAGTGCATCGAAACCTATGGAATGTTTCATGACCAGAGCACACGAGCATTTATTTCAGTTTTACCTGAGATCCATCTTGGGTTATGTAATCTGTGTTTTTGTCTATTTGTCTGTCAGGACATCTGATGCTGATTTCTAAATATCACTGTGAACACGTCTGTCATAATCATCTGTTTGCACAGAAACAGGATGTGAAGTCTGTTGCAGTGGTGACAGTCAACAGAAGGATGAAACAATGTTTAAACCCTAAAACAAAACATACCTTTAATGATTCGGAAAGGAAGAAAAGGAAAAGGAACAGTGTGTGTACAAGGTAGGCGAGTGCAGTTGTAGCGAAAATGCAGGGTTAGGATGTTTTTCGTTCTGCTCAGATTCCCTCTCGATACTCTAAACAATAAGAGTCCAAACAGTTTTTCTTCGTGAAGTAATTGTTTGTCGGGAATCGATGGGAAATGATGAAGTGCCAGGACCCTATATACTGGCATAGAGACGATGCTTTGTTTGCAGACTGTTGTACAAACGTAACGAATATTGATTACAAATTGTTGCATCAATGAATGCAGAATGTTATAAAACATTGTCCAATAGTTGTCCAACAACGCGATAAAAAACAAAACAAAAAAAAAAAAATAGAAAAATTGCTGAAAACTGAAAAAAAAATTAATCGAGGTCACCGGCCTTTTACTATTAAAAAATTGTCAAAAATATACAGGCAGAAAATGCACATAGCAAAACTGTTTTTCCCATGGAATTTAAACCATGACTACAAATGGTTTTTGTAGTTGTCTGAGTATAACAATTAAACATTGTCACTGTTTATGTGATCAGACTGTTTTTAAACGAGGATAAAGGAAAGAAGGAAAGAATAAAAGAAGAAAGAAGGAAACAGGAAAAATAAAGAAGTGACAAAGGAATGAAACAGAAGAAAGAGGAGAATCAAACAAAAAGAAATGATAAAGGAAAGTAAGGAAGAAAGTGAAAACAATGAAGAGCTTGATCACTAGCGGGAAGACATGTTATGCAGGAAGAAGGTATTTATCACATCTCTCACCCTTCTCCATGAATGGCACTGCCTGTTAATTCTTCATACTTCCCCGTATTTGCATCATCACGACCGCTCTCGCCACTTCCTTCGTGATCGGAGTAGTTATGGTTGTCATGGCGATGGTGGCGGCCAAGCGCCCGACGGTGGCGGGCCGTGCGCAAGTGGCGTGTCCGTGACTTCTGGTGCGAGCGGGTGTGGTGAGACTTACTCGGGTGGTGTGCATGGCGACTGTGCATCATGGTCACACTCCCACGGCCCTTCCAGTCTCAGGTGCACAGACTCTGGTTCCAGCCTCAGGCCTCCAGCCAGCCCAGCGGGCCCTCCGACCTGCCTCAGCGCTTGACACCACTGTGGGGAGTCGTCCTCGTCCTCGCTGTACTCATCTTAACACTCAATTCCAGCTCTTCCCACGCCAAAGCTCACCCGACCTGGCTGTGTAGACATTACCTGTCTAGCGTCAGTGCTTCTGACACCTGGACTTATCACCGTGCAATTACGTTCTTATTTACCCCGGACAAATGGAAATCATGAACAGCGGATAAAAGGGACGAAAAAAAAAAAAACCATGTGGTTATTGTCCGGAACTAGGACAGAACGATTTTTCGATAAAAACCACAGCAGAATAGCTGTCCTCAGACTGAGGAAGACTACAGGCATACCTCCAGCGAGGGGAAAAATCTCTCACGTATTCCACTTATAATATTTACTCGTCCTGTGCGAGCTATTTTTCTCCCAAAAGAATGCAGAAGCGTTGAAACAATGCGGCTGTTAGTTGGACATTGGACCGAGGCCACCCCTGGTGGTAGTCGTAACCCGAGGGAGCGCACAACGTGTTGGAATAACAGTAGAACTGACAGTATGGAACTGAGGACATCATAATTCACACGACGATGTCCAGGGTTACTCATCTCCTGACGACGAAGCCTGACATCCAGCGATGGCTTTGTTATTAACAAATCGATTTGCATGGCGATATGAAGAGTCGACCTCTTGATGTACAAACACTGCACCTTCGTCATATCTGCTAACACAGTCCTCCATGGTGATCTGGTCCTACCTTGCAGGTTCTGTTGCCCCTAGTAACATTACACAGTCTGGGAAAAACCAGCAGCTGTAGTAATAATTCTTTTCACAATTCTGTACACAAGTCTAGACAACCAAAATTAAAAAAAAAAAAAACACAACATAATCCACAGTTGGATGCTTCATCTTCCATTGCTTCTCCAAACCTGGTGAAGGAGTCTATAAATAGATTTACCGTTGGTGTTACTACTATTATTCAATCTAGGTCCGATCTTTTGTCAAGAGACGAACCAACAGGGAGGCAGGCGAGAGAATCCGGACACGTAATCTATCGCTCGCAGGTGGAGGCAACTCTTTCGCCGAATTTTACTCTCGAATCCGCGACCGCAGCACCGATTTGCATAATCGATCCGCCAAACCAACGATGGTGTGATTGCACCCTTAAATCAAAAATTTAAAATAAAATTTTCATAGACACGTACGCTAGAAGAGTATTTCAAACATTAAAAACAACAAGTAAATTGTTTGTTTACCCCAAAAGGTAAACGGATCAATACTGTTTGGATTCTCTCAAGGATCATGAAACAGAAATTTCAAGGTCTGGCACGGTAACAGCAATAAGCATGCCGGTCATAAACCAAACAGAATGAAAGGGATGGGGGAAAACAGAAGTCTTTGACAGGAAAAATAAAGGACAACAAAGGCGAAATGAAAATGTGAGGCTTTGGGAAGGAGGGAAGGTAATGCAAAAGATGAAGGAATGAACGATGTACGCACCACAGTGACTCGATCATTCTAGAAGGATGCTGTCGACGATTGCATCGTACTTATCCCACACAGCCTCTTCCCAATCTGAATGATGAAAGAAAAAAAGTTTCACGAGTTAGGCTTCAAGCTTTTTTTTTTTTTTGGTGATTGGCGCTGGGGATCCTGACTGTAGAGTGGTCTGCTTGCGTCATCAACACGTGCACGGGGCAGGAGTAAGGGGGGGGGGAGTGCATCAAGGTCTGGTGAACAACCGCAGCAACTGTCACCAGACCTCGTGGACACTGTCGATTGTGGATGAAGAATGATTAGAGTGGGATTTGCTGCAGAGGTTACCGTGGCGTTGGTAGCACTGCTGCACACCAGCGGGAGGCTTCATCGACTTGGCAAAGCCGAACCCTCCGCTTGTTCCTCCATTCTTTCATTTGAGACGATGCATGCCAACTGCAGGAAACGTCCTCCTAGCACGTCTGCGTTCTTGTCACCTTCTGTCGAGGGCCGAGTTCTTTCTGGGTTCGGGTCAAAAGTGTGGCGTGCTTTTTCTGAAACACGTGCAACACATCCACGGCTGGGTCGATGCCTCTCGGAAAAAAAGTTCCTCGCAGTCTGGCCAAGGTCGGTAGGTATGTGTGCTCAAAGTGCGCCAAGGACCTCCAGCAAAGTCCCACATGTCAGAACCCATCGATGGACGATAATCTGCATCGTGAGCACCGCTCATTCACAAGGCTCCGAGCAGAGCCTGTTGGCTCAGGCGTCCGTCAGTGTTAACCCGAGAGTAAGAACAAAGCTGGCGGTTTTGGGATCCTTTGATGGTGACCGGGCTTCTGCTATAGACATTTAATTAAGCAGCATAACTATCTAATTGTTATTTTCCCCTGAGTCGACAGACCAGGGTGTAATTTCCTGATCTCTTTCACCTGTTCTGTTAACGAGGACAGTCGGTGTGGGAGGCAAGGAAAGGTTAACATTGGAAGCAGGCCTTGCCGAGCTTTGCATTATCACAGATGAGTCATTAGCTAATGTAATCCATTTATAACTTAATTGTTTTACTTCCTAGGACGATATTGCTGTAAGGACCTCTGTTCATTTTTTTTTTTTGGCTTAAAGATGCCTTTTGTCAACGGCTGTTAGCTCGTGTGTGCAGTCAGGTTAATGGAAGTTTTGTCCAGCAACGACGCGCAATCATTGGCTTCAGCCAAATCTTAAATCCAGTCGGAAACGAATCAGTGTCCGAGCTGCAATCGTGAAACTTTTTTCCCCTCTATCATTCAATGCCAAAACTTAACACATATACTCTGACATACAAATAAATTCAGAAATTAAAGTGGAGACAACGTACTGCAAGCAAAGGAAACTATTGTTAATAAATGAGTGACTGTATCAACAAATGACTCTGAATGAAAGAAAAAAGATGGCTGCAGTATGGCAGATACTAAACAAAAAATGAACTGTTGACATTTTAAAGTTAATCTAACAGCTACACATACACAAGCAATCACTCAGGCTAAATTGTTTCAAAGTTTTCTTATTCCAGTATCTCCAAAAAGTTAGTTTACACTAAATACCTAACGTGAGGATTAAATACGAACTACTGAGAAATTCTTCTTGGGTAAGCCGGATCGTGATATAATACTGTAATGTATGCCAGTAAATGCTATCCAAAACTATTTTTTTCATCGTCTCAAAAGAAGTCTTAGCACTACCATCACAGCCACCCTTACTCAAAGAGAAAATAAACACTCGACCAGTTCGTGCTCACGCGCTGATAAACAACAAAGTCCATTCTACAAGCTAGACACATAATCAGCAATCGCAAAAAATTAAGCCTCTTAAAACGCAAATAAACAAAGCGGACACTGTAATTTACAGGATTTTACTTAGCTTTGGTTTTTTTTTTCCTGCGACAGAGACTTAGCGAGGTTTAACTTGTCACTTTAGAATCAACCTACGAATTGAAAGATAAGGTTACAGCAGCCACCCAGCCACCCACCCCAACACTCACCCACACATCTTCTGGCACTAAGGTCTTGTTAAGGAGCTGAAATAGTATCCTTTCGGTGAAGACCGTTAAATAACGGTATTTAAAGAAACCGATTTGAAAGGATTCCACGAATTAAAGCATTGTTTCTTTTCGAAAAGTGGAGTGAGAGAGAGAGATTGTTGCGGTTTGAGGTGAACACGCTGCCTGGGGAAACTGCTGCCTTTCCAGAATGTAGTCAAACAGAACCGACACTCGCTCAGCAAGTACCACTTACGAAAGTGGATGTCACTTAAGTTGTTTTGCTTCCTTTCTTGGAAAAAAAGTGGTTTTCTACGATTTGTTTTACGTTCAACGACCAGCCTCAAAAACTAAACTTCATTCTATAAAGGCGACAGCCGGAAATTACATCAACTGGTAGTGTGGAGGTTGTCTGAAGATTAACAAGCCTTGTAGCCATTGTGAATGCTCTGTTTGTAAATTCTTCTCCCTACGACTATTTTAGGGACTATCTTGTAAAGGGGAAAAATGTGGTAATCGTGAGGTTTGAGAGAGACACGATTTATAGAAAGAAAGGAAAAGAGGAAGGCAGTGACATACACTTACATACTGACGCCGACACACACACACAAAAATACAATCATACTCTTCTCTCTCAAACAAACAAACAAACAAACAAACAAACAAACAAACAAACAATCAATCAAAAAAACAACAACAACAAACAAACAAAGAAACAGACAAACAAACAATCAATCAAACAATCAAACAAACAAACAACAAACAAACAAAAACATGAACATTTGAGCCTGCAGGGATGGAAGAGAGAAAAGTGAGACGGAGAAATAGAGAACCATCAACATATCCACTTTTTCCTCCATCATCAGTGTGAACAACCCCATTTGTCAACACCACCCAACGAACTGCGAAGGCAGGTGTGACGGATTTCGACATCAGCGGAAGCGAGCCGTCCTCATTAACGCGGGAGATAATCAATAGCGATTGGTGTTGACGGGAGTGTGGCAGTGCTCCCAGCCTGCTGTACCCAGCTACTTCAGGCCGGGTGTCGAGTACCCGTACTTTGACGTCAGGCGAATAGCAATTTATCACGTTGAGCTTTTGTTTTGAAAACAAAAATAAAAAGTCCTTTGATTCATTCTTTTAATTGATTACGGGTTTCGAAATTGTTTGAAAATGAAATGCTTTACGGTCTTTGCTTAGCTCTTAAATTAATTTTGCAATAAATCCTGCTACTATATCGCACTTCTAAGACAAGCAGAGCCACCCAAATAAAATTGAAAGTGGTTTTATCTAATATAGGCTTTTATCCAAAAACATATTAAAATGACCACAAATAAATGTTATTGAAGTGAAGAAGTAGTTAAAAACCCTTATTATTTTTTTTTCTAAACATCGATCTGAAAACTGAACATTGAACATTTTCTTTAAAAACCAAAAGCCAGTGGCGCACCGGTCGCCATGGAGACGGCTTACTATCAACAGTCAGCAGGTTGGTGAGACTGGATGTGTTGTATCGAGGTTAACAGCGACAGGGATGTGTCCACAACAAAACAAGAGCACGATGGATGTTGTCGACTTCTACACAAGCCGGCTTCCTCGAGAAAAATAAACCTGGGCGTTTACATTACCGACATTTACTTTTATTAGATGTTTGAAAAGGAAATTTAAATTTGCTTTTCAATAACTGAAGTAGCGAGGCCATTGGTTGGAGATCTCCTTAAGGGAGATGCATGTACCTGACAGCAAAGAACGCTACCATACTAGATAATTCCTGACAGAAATAGTAATCAGAGAAGATACTGGAAGAAGACTATGTATTATTTATGTAGTGAATGACACTTGATAGAAAGACTACTACTATAGCAGGAGGTCCACAACAGAAGAGTGTGTCGGACCCAGGGACATCCTTCTTGCAGCACTTTACTGCTCACAGTACAACTCGTTCCCGGAGCTTTTTCCACAGAAATCACACAATAGCTACCCAGCCTTCCTCACTTATGAGACAAAAGACTAGAATAAAGGCAGGTGTAAAATGACAAGTTCTACAAACAATTTACAGGCATGCAGTCAGTGTCATGGACAGAAACAATCCCAGTAACCTGACGAGCTATGGTACTTCAGCAGCTTCCAGTGATAAAGTATTTGTCACTTGCAACAAATAAGTCAAATGATCAGGTGATGATCCATGTGCTGTCAAGGGTGAAAGGATAACTACAGCATAAACAAGTAAGAAAGTTAAACGAATGGACTGTTTTATCTCCTTTTTTCTGTTTCTACCCGTTCCATCACTATTTATCTTTCATCTTTAGCTTTAAAAAAACAAAACTGCCAATTAATGTATTTATACAAATACGATACAAATGTATTCAGATATACTGCAAATATAAATTACTTAATCTGTACTTTGTTGTTTACATTTTATTCGATAAAATAGTCCTCAGGGATATTAAAAAAACCATTTTATTGCCTTATCCCTTTTTTTAACCTTTTCTTTTCGGCTGAGACACATTTCGGCAGATAAGCTTGCAGTAGGACACTCAGAAATGGTCAGATGCTCTTCTAGCGTCCGTCTTCAAGGAATAAATTGTGCCGAAATCTCAACCTGTATCAGCGTTTCCGGTCCCCAAAACATTACGGCCATCATCGTCTCTTCCAGCCTCTTCTCTTGAATGTCGCCATTGCTTAGGTCCTCCTTGCCGGAGTCTGGAGAACTCCAACAAACTGGCCGCAGGATGGTGACCTTTCTTCTAATTGAGGTCACAGGCAACAGAAAAAAGCCCAGCGTGATAGATGGAATAGGAAATTGGAACCGTTAGACTTGTCTGGACCAAACACTACTGGCCGCTGTGGGTACTTGCAGCCAAGATTTTGTTTCTAAGAACCCGGTCATGTTTTTCCGACAGTGTAAGAGAAGAAGAATGAGCCGGTGTACACAAGCTTAAATGCATCTTTTACAAACATAAAAAAAGATTTTATATATTTTTAAGGGATTCTGGCGGTTATATATTGCGTTAAGATGGTATGCTTTAACACATTTATGCTTGAGAGAACGCCTCTGACTGGCGCTCCAGTGAGTATAAAAATCGAAAGAATACGAAATGAAACAGCCCGTGGAATGTCGCGAAGTAAATTACATTTGTTTAATCACAGCGGATGAGCTGCTTGAAAGAAGAATCAACAAATAAAGAAGAATAAAAAATGACGAGTTTGAGAAATTGAAGTTAGCACGCTGCCCTCCTGCCAACACCTGTTTAAGACAATTTTATTTTATTTAAACCTCCATGTTTGTGACGCTCTGATTTACTCGTTGCGAATGCGCATGCTCCCTGGACATGTGATCGATCAGTCTTCGATTTGCCACGCTTGCTGGCTGCAGGCAAAGGAGCGTGGTCCAATGTGAACGGGTGTGCCACTGCAAACACGCTACGTCACACCCGGGAGGGCTCGTCCAGGGTACACACAGCACAAAGGTGTCGACACCCAGAAACCAATGGCAACGCGTTCGACACCTCTTGCACCACTCCCCCATGTCTCACCTCCCCCAGGAGGGAGCGGTGCTCGCTGTCGAAATATTTATCCTAACGTCTTGACGATGTTGGCTTTGGAAATAGGGGGCAAAAACTCGCGAAAAATCGAATGTTTATTCAGCGTTGGTGGAGGTTGACCTGTCTTATTTGGATCCTCCTTTCCAGTTCAGGATCGGCTGATGAGTTATAATGGAGGATTGAAATTCCTTAGACCTTAGGTGTGAAGCTTTGACCGCTTCGTGAAATATTTTGGATTATGCAACAACCAAGTGTAAATAGAAAATGGTGTGGGTAGAAAAAAATTAGATGAAAAAAGCGTGAGAGATTCCTAAGCGAATATGATGGACACGAAAATGTTGCCTAACATAAACAGAGAAACATTCACTTGGTGTTAGTCGAGAGGAAAACTGCGAGGATTTAAAAGTTCAAAAGCAATTTACATTAGTGTATACTAACAAAACAACGATATTAAGTATATATAAATTACTTCTAAAATTCTCTCTGACTTTAAATGAAGATTTGTTTTTGTTTTTTCTAATAAACTTATTTCTGCGAATAACTGTCATAACCCATCCATTAAGATACTACTATAACTAGACGATCTGTATTAGTGGCTCATTCTTTCGATGACTGTCAAAGCCAGTACAAAGTTGGTTCAGGTTAGAATGTGTTCGCCATTGCCTAAAACATACACATTCTTCTTCGGCGGTTGTGATCTGATTAATAACGATGATGAGTATTCTTCTGTTTTCTTGATAAAACGTTTTAGTTATACCATACTATTTACCCAACATCAAACAATCTTTTTCATTCATTCAAATAGCTTGAAAACAGTTTTTACTGACCACTAACGCCTTAGCTCAAGTTAATGATCTTTGACCTTTTCCCCCGATGCACTTACCGCGTTAACGAGTGCATCATCGTCATGCAAGCAGCCCGTGTCCATGTCTTCCCGTTCTCGTCAAGAACTGCTGACTCGGTGCCATCAAAAGAGGCAGCAGACACATTTGGATGTCGGCGACAACTTTAGTCGGCATTAAGCGACCGACGACGCCGCCGCTGATGCATTCGACGGTGCCAGAGGAAACCGCGGTAACTCTGGGCTTCTGTGATCTTGAAGAATTAGGACTGAAAGATGTCCTGGAGCTTGATCAAACCGAATCAGAGAAAAATCCATCAACGAGGTGTCTGACGCAGGCACGGCAAATTGTATTGGATCATCGTCCCGAGCCGCTGGCTATTCTCTCGAGCAACAGGCGGGCCGAACTGGCCACCATCCACGCCACAGACTACAAGCCAGCTTTCAGCTTGGGCGGGAGGTTTTGATGATATCCCAAATTTTATTCAGAAGCCGAAATCAAAGCTAGAGAGCTCGGTAAAGTCGCCCATAAAATGCAGGGCCAGATTTCGATGTTCATGTGGGTCCATGTTCCTGGGGGCAAGGATCGTCTCGCACTTCTAGGGAAAGCTTTCATTCGCTTTATCTATCTCGGATCGATGTAGAAGCAAAAGTCAGCCATCAGCATCCCGTCAGGTTCCAGGGCCCCTTGTCATGTGCGCAGCCTCCTCGTCTTCTCTTCTTATTGAAAAACCTGTCGCTGGCTAGGCCTCTTGGTAATCCTTTGTGCTTTTAAAAGAAATCTTCCTCACAAAAACCGCCGCGCAGTCCAAACACTTCTCTTAGCATTCCATTAGCTCGATGAACTCTGTTTTCCGAGAATCTCTAGGATTTCCAATAAAATAACACACCACGACGATTGGCCGAGACATGCTCGGAGCAGGCCATGCAATTGCGTTTCAATTGACAGATTCCTTTTCCCACAAGACCTGCTTCGGATCGCCGACTTAACATTTAATAACACGGCTTCCAGGCCGGAAGCCTACTTTCCTATTCTTTCTCGTAATGAAAGTCAAGAAACGCCGTCCGGCCCACGGATTTGGCCTCGTCATGAGTCGTGAAGGACAGGCCCGGCACGGGAGGGGAGGACGGGGGACAACTGTCGATCACCTTGCTGCGGCCGATGGAGGGAGGGGATTCTCTACTCTCGTCCTTCCGCCCCCGACAGAGAAAGAAGATGCAGATTAACTTGTGAGTCCTATTCCGCTGATGGAACCACTTGGGAGCCGAACCACAGACTGACGATCGGAGTAACAAAGAGACTTGGAAGTAGTAGAATTCAGCATTCCACTTACGAAGCACTCTTCAGTGAGATCCCTGGGTAGGATCCATGAGTTCAGACCAGGGTTACAATCGACTTTTTAAATTATTTCTTACCTTCTTTATCTTCCTTCCGTACAATGATTAACATTTTAAATCCAGTCAACTTCCTCCCGTGTCAACTTATTTCCAAGTATTTTCTCAGGCACTTGCTCTGAGTTGATCATCCTAGCTCTGCACCAGAGGCTGGTTGGGAAAGTAAAGCCTCCAATCCCAAGGAACAACTCCAGCCAGTTGCTACAACACGCCACGCTCTAGCTACTCTATTCTCACTTTCTTCTATTCCCATTCAGAGCAACTCCTGCCTGGGCCTTTTCCTTGAGTCGGCCCAGCCTGGAGTTCAGGTCTGTACAATGGAATGATCGCGAGTCTTGGGCACGTGCCGGCTTGTTCGATACAGTAAACATTTCTTGCTTTCTCTACACACTAGTATCGACCATCTTTTATTTGTGAGCTGTCTCTGCCACCCGGCCTAGGAACCCTGGCTACTACTCTGCCTCACAGACGAGCAGGCGGCCTACATATTGCAGGAAGACAGACTCTGAGAGAGAAATACCAAAGTCCCTGAAATACCAACTGTGTTTTTCAAGCTACGGATGTCGAGGCGCCAAGAAGTCTCTAGCCATCGCTTGATTAGCCTTTAAACCCCGCTTTGTACTCCGCCAATCGATGCTTCACGTAAGATAGTTCTTTAAACACTCTCAAACATCCTTTGTGTTACATCCCACAGCCTAACATATATTACCTTCTCAGTATAACAATGCTTCTTACGTATCAGGAACAAATATTGAAATTTTCTAGATATATAGCAATAAATGAGACAATGACCTAAAACTGTAAATATAATGTATATTAAAAAATAATACGTAGGTATGTATTTAGTTATTTTCTTAAAACAGAAACATATATTAAACAAGTTTGTAGTACAGGACAAGAAACAGGTTTAATAGTTGAAGCCACCGTGAAGTATTTATTTCCATCGATATCGATGCCAGACCCAGGGTTGAAGGCGTCGTTGTGAAACTGTAACTTGCTGCGACTCCTCGACTTCAAGTCTGGGACGGCGGCCATGAGGCCCGCTTACAGAACACAAGCTTTGAATGGAACATCAGAAGGTACCATCTGATTTCCGCCTGCTCCTTCCTGCAGGTCTAGCCCTGGTGCCAGCCCGTTAACCTCTCGTCTCGAAAAGGAATAAAAAAGGGAGTCAGGTTTCTCGAAAGTCGACGTGAATGGCGGTTGTAGCTAGTGTATGCTGGAGGACAAGGTGGAGAATTGTAACGAGTGCTGAAGAGTTTTCCCAACAGAGGAAATTGAAGAAGGTCTGAATACAGACCCCGCGCAGTGAGTGCTTCATTGATTGAGCCTCCAGGGAGGAGATGACAACGAAGTTTCTTTAAAAATTGATATGCTGGGAGACTTCCCCGATCGCGTGGAAGGACTAGCTAGGTAAATTTCAAAAGAGATCCACAGCCATCGTGGAGAAAAAAAAAATTATGTGCTTACAGCTGATCGCTCTGGTCGTAGCGCATTCAGGTTAAAGAAGAAAAAAAAAAGAGAACATTGGAGGGTTTCGAATCAATGGGGAGTGCCTTGCAGAGTCGGTCTTCAGCTGCTCGACTGCAGTGCATAGCAGAATAAAGGTCGGATGTTTACGTTTGTGACAAGTTGCGGCACGTGAAAACACGTGATGGCTTGAACCGAGCGAAGCATGAAGGGACACGTCACAGTGTATGAATATCTGGGTCATGACAGAGAAATATTTCCTGTCGTAAGTTAGTATACGGTCTGTTTGGATACACTCTCTTAAAACAGCCTCACAATCTTTTACAAAATGTAGAGGAACCACGTTATAATAACTCGCAAATTATACATACAAATATCCCGACATGCTTGTTAACAGAAAACAAAATATCCGAACGGTTAGGTTTAACATAGGAAAGGGGAGAAAAACAAACACTGCAAAGGGAGACAAGCAGACAAACTGCCAGACGTGGAGAATGAAAGAAAACAGGCGGATCGAACGAAAGGTCAAGAGATAAAAGGAATGGACAGGCATGCAGACCAGAGCGTCGACAAGCGAAAAAACAGTTTTCGACGATGAATTTGCTGTCTAGGAAATCGGTCTAGACGGATATCATGGATCTCGTCCGCATCTCAACGCGTGGTCATGCGCGTGGAATCAGGCCTCAGGACTCGGTGCATTTCAAGCAAAAAGTAGGCAAATCCTAGCTACTCATCAAAGCAAACAGGGTGGGAACAAGCATGGTGCTGAGGAACAGTCCTGGCCCCCCAAATGGCGACAGGAAATCCGAACAAATATTCCGTGTCTGCTGTCAACAACACGCACGCCGGCAAATGGAGAACTCCTTTCCCCCCTCATACACGCTTTTCTATTTTTCGCCGGAAAATTCACGAGGGAAAATGTGAGAATGTCAGTGAACGGATGACGATCCCCAGTTGGGGGAAATTAAAACTTCCTTGGAGATTGAATAGGAGCTAAATCCACAGCACACAGTGGTCCACCTACACGTGATGATTTGTTGACAAAACTCAGCCTGGGGACTGTTTTCTTTCATTTTTCTTCGCCTACTACTTTCACGGAAGTCGTGGGTGCATTTAGGGCTCGCTGGCAGACCTGGCGGTTGCTGGTTGGTCACAAATCGACTTTCGATATTGTGGGAGGTGTGTGGGTGTGAAGTAGAAAATGGCAGAGACTGAGAATTTAAGAAAAGCAGCTGGTCAACGAGGGAAAGGTTTCAATTAGAGTCACTATGATACAAATCTTTAATCCAAACCTACAATATACGACTAAATGATGGTTTTTAAAGTCTATAGGCAAAATTCTTGAATTCGAAAAAGCATTTGATGCGCATTTAGTATATGAACTTTTCGCAGCATAACGATAATCAAATAAATGATAAAAAGTATTAACATTGAGAATGAAAGATGCAATACGATAGAAAAACTGAAATCAAGATTTAAAATATACAACAACATGGGGGTGTCCCTAGTCTATGGCAAAAAGCTTACGTCCAAAAAAATTTTGTTTATTTCATTTGCATCAGTTTGCACCATTTGATATATCATTGTATTGCAGAATACCGGGAGATCTAATAAATAAACATGATCATAAAATAAAAATTGAAGAATTTACGCATTATTTATTTGTCAAGAGAATTATAAAGGCCACAGACATGACAGCAATGTTCTCTCACCATTTTCCACAGCTGTCACACTAGCATGCGTGTCTTATCGTAGACCACAGCTATATTTTATTATTTTGTCGCCTTGTAAAGCACGTGCTTGACTGGACGGCCAACAGGAGGCGCTGTTTTTTCGCGCTGCACAGCCCTCTTGGGAGTCCAGCAAATCAGAAAATTCATATTTCCACGGAAACATCCGAGGTCGAAGAATTTGGCAAGCCGTGGGCATTACCACACCCGGGGATTGTTATTATCGGAATATTGGAAGGGGAAGTGGAACAGCGCGTGGCAGACGGCGACTGGCCTCCCATATCAGGGCAAACATTCCGGGAATTATTTCTGGGGAAGGTTGCAGGGGACCTGGGCGCCATCCGGACTCTGTGGGATGCTCTCTCTGCGTGCGGAGGTTGGCACGGGGGAGGGGAGGTTTAACGCAAGGTAACGACCGTCTGCATTGTCTTCTTTATTCAATTTGTGATGAGAATTGTTTGTCCTCTTAAAACAAATAGGTAGGCAGGGGTTAGGGAATCAGACATGAAATGGATTGGCATTGCAAAGCTTGCTTGAAACCTTACTGCTATTCAAGGATCGCTTGATAACTTGACTTAATGAAACAGGAAAAAAGGAATTTAATGTTGGCTGTACATCGACATGAATCCATTCGTGAGGTAGGTATATATCGACAAGCACACAAAGACTCACAGACTATGTTTACTGAAAAAGAAGAGTGACAAGATAAAGGATAAAAGAAATGGGACAAATAACTCATGGGCACACAAGTAACGTAAAAATAATTTAATAGACGGAAGTAGAATTTCTAGTCGTGAAAGCTATCCAGTGTATTTACAACTATTGAAATATGCCTGTTCTGAATGACACTCACGCTGGTCACATAGCTCTTAAAGTAGTATTTGTTCGCATAAAGAGACCTGCTGTTCTCTAGTGGTTGGCCCAGACAGCTCCGAGAGCTTTATGGAAGTAAATGCATTTCGTTGACGATCGTAATTCTAAGCCACCTCTAGCTGGCTGCTTTCTCCACATCCTAGCATCCCCTGTACACCAGGCCAAGCCCAGGAAGAGAAAAAAGACACGGTTCTACCCTCAAGCCAAGTCCTGGACCAGCCTCCTTCGCTGACCTTCCAAAGACCGTGTGGACACCATCGCACAGTCGAGTGATGCAAAAGTTCCCTTCTGCACTATAAATAGCACTTCTCGCGTGGACTAAGGCAAACAGCCCGAGGCGAGAACAAGAGGGTGAGCAGGAGACAGAGAGGAAGACAGGATCGATAGAAGATAAAAGAAAAGAAAGGTAGGGCGAGCTTAGGGGAGGCTCAGCTTTACACGTTGGTGAACGGCGCAGTCAGCGCAACAACAGCAGCATCAGGCTTTTCTAGTACAGCCAATGTAACAAACTTCCTGGGGACATGGGTGACATGCAAAGTACACAAAAAGAAAGCAGAATAAATTATTATATATAATTAATAATGCATCCGATACATGAAACCTGCTCAGTTGTCGACTTTGTAAGCTGGTCTTGCAAGGGTGTGCTACAGCCAACAGTGTGTTGTCTCAAAGCTACCCGACCTTATTTCACGAGGATACTTGCAGACACTGACCTAGCTTCTAGACTAATGTATTTGGACAAGCCAGAAATAGAACTGTCATGATGGATTCCTTTTCACAAAGTTCTTGAGCTGACAAGACAACGTAAAACCCGTCTTTGGGCTTCTTAATGTCCTACTGGGGTCTTTCAGTATTCTTGAAGCACCCTTCGGACTTGATTAAGCAATCTGAAGGCTGTAATTAGTTGTCTGAGGGCAATGTTTACAAACATTTCATTTGAGATGCATAAAAGAAGGCATTGGTCTTGTAAAGAAGTATGTAAGTAGTCTTCTGACTAATTGTGCAACAGTCTTTAAGTTTCTTCATGTTTTAAATGCCCATCCATCTGTTTGCTTCTAGTTGTTTCACGGCACCATGCCTTTTCGCTTCCAACGCCTATCCAAAACGCAAAATAAGTTAAAATTATTATGATTTGTAGTAATATCACAAGAAAAAACTCTTTTTCCTAGACCACTTATCTTCCTAAAAATAATATGTTATTTAATTGGCCTCTTTTGCAATCAAAGCTTACATTTTTATTGTCACCGTAACTTTGCAATTATTTTCCATCATTCCCCTGAAAAGTTGGGGCTGGTGGGTAAATATCTGGGAGATACCGGCACTAACTCTTGCTGTGTGTAGTAGAAACTAGGCCATTAACGGGACTGGTTACTATAGAGATGTTCTCAACGGTACTCCTCTGGAAATAAATCGATTTCGGAAATAAAAGCATCGCAGGAGTTCTGTCTCAGTGGGTAGTCGTCAAAGATTTGATTTCAAGCTCATATATAGCTGACATGTCCTTGGGATACTCTTCCTGCTTACGACCCCTAAATGGCGCGGGGCCACCATAAAAACCAATGTACTTCAGGCCGTTATAATGTTTACGGAATTACCCTACCCTCCCTTCTCCCATCCCGCCATCACCAGATAATCGCACGGGAAGTTGTTCTCGGGCCAAACCTTTGCGCATGCGCAGTCCGATCTTACAGCTAACTCCTCTCCTCCATCGACCTGTAGGAAAACCCTGTAATGGACTGCCCACAGCTAGCCAAGGAAGCCGGCGTTTTATTTGTTTATTTTTTGTTCTTTTTTAGTGGGGGAGGGACAGAGTTGCTAAATTTAGCCAAACGAGGAGCTTTCAGTTCTTTTTAGAGCACAACGCTGAAAAGTTAAAATTGAAAGTTCTCTCGTTACTACTGAAGATTTTGGTACGAAATGATACTAATAAAAAGTTGGGTTTGCTTACAGTTGAATACCTAGGAGGCTGGGAAATGTAATACTCCTAACGGTTGTAACTACAAACCATTTATAGCCTGGGGGTGAAGGGGCCTCGCTTACATCTCAGACACGAAAGGAGACGTCATGGTCTCTATGACAAAATTTATTCCGTTTTCGCCGCCGTGTCTGTTGAAATGGCGGTTCTTCACGCGATGGTCTAATCAGTCTTACCGTTACATTAATCAACGGAGTCCATTGCCTCCTTGCCGTGCTTTACAGCCAGTTGTCTGACAGCATTAATGTTTCACGGTGTGTGTGTGTGTGCGCTTGATAGAGCTGTAGTAAATATTTGAAAAAAATGATCTCTTCTTCCTTCCCGTGCCCTTCATCTTGTAGTTCAAAAGTCAGTGAGATACTGCAATATTTAGTATGCTAGCATTGTTCAATAGCTGCAGAATTCATCAATGCATATTTTAGACAACTCTTGTTATAAAAAAAACAACATTTAAAATAAAGCGACAGTGAAGACATGAAGATACAACACTTTGCTCTTAACCAAAAGTCCAAGGGTGGAAGTGGAAATACCCGCAAAGAGCATCCTCGAAGGCATGTCTTTTACCAAACTAAATTATCCGTCTGTTATAATTATATCTGAGGACAAGCCTCTGACTGTTTCCAGACACAGCCCTTCAGACACATCGTTTAGTTTCCAGCTGATTTTCATTTTTCGCGAATCAGGACCGAACATATTCTGTTTTTATTTTTTCTTAAGTACTTTTGTTTCTCTAATTATTGGGTAAAACTCAGTGCAAGATATCATTCCCTAAATATCGGTGATACCTTTATTTGTTTCTCGAGCTATCCTCCAAACATCACCATGCACAGAAAGGGAACTAAATCGTGACGTCACGAATGTACATGCAAAATTAACACGCTCCGACCTTTCTCATTGGCTGAGACCTTCACAGTGTAAGTGTATCGATGCACAACCCTGACTTCTGTGTTGCTGACCTCTTTCTGTGAACTGCGATGCTTATTGGAGGGTTAAAAAAACGAAGAAGAGTGTTCACCCAGGTTATTGGAAACAGATTTGTGCAATCACTCATTAGAAATAAAATTTAAATCCCGATCGTTCTTTTAGGAGGCTTAGCAATCAGAAGCCACTGTTTTCGAAGATGCTGATTATGATGATGACTATGAAGAAGAAAGGAAACATGATGAAGATAGATCTGACGAAGAAAACGACAATGAATCAGCAACCGATAATGATGAGCAGGACGATGATGTTTGTGTGTGTATTGCCCATGCTAGCCTCCAGACGGAAGCTTTTCGGCAATTGATGTTACACAAATTCGTTGCGTGTCCATTGAAGTTTTCTTTCTCTGTCTTTGTTAATACAACATAAAGCTAAACGACCCATCAGAAAGCATCTGCCTCATATTACTTGAGAAAGAGACTCTTTTACTCTCCATACTTACCTTCCCGAGCTGCCCTTTGACAACCCACTTCCATTTAGACACACAACCAAACCTTTTAGACATTGTTGTCATTCTCATACCGCTGATCATTAAACATCTGTGTTGAAGGCTAGCTTGTGTCACCATTCACATTCACAAAATGATCTTTCAATGCACAGGGACTTCATTTTCTTCAGGGCTTCTGCTTACGCAAAAAATTGCGTACAGTACGCATTAAAAGTTCAGAGGACCCCTTCAATTTTCGTCAATGGGGTCCCCTTCAAATTTGGGCGAAGAACAGGGACCCCTTAAAAATATGAAGAAGGGGTCCCTGGGACCCCAAAGAATTTAGCCTTAGCAGAAGCCCTGTTCTTAAAATGCTAGTTGCTATGGAGACAGGTTAGAAAAAAAAAGAGGAAACAATGTGTGTGCGTTCGTGTGCGCGCTTGATTGAATTTTCTATCTGTTGACATAGCGAACTAATTTTTGCCTTCCTTTGACATCACTTTCTCTGTATCTAGTTCCAGATTCTGGTCTTCTCTACTGACCCACCCACTCTCCGATTGTGTCTCTGTCTCACGTCTCTCTTTCTCTCGGTGTTAACGCTCACTCGGTTTCCAAGCACAGGCGGATATGTCAATAGAGAGAGAGAGGAGGAGGAGGATGAAGGAAGCCAATCGATGCCCACCTGAACCCCACACTCACACACCTTCACGCCCACATAAGCAGGACACACCAACCCACCTATCGATCACCATCTCTCTCTCTCACCCCGCAGTACGCTTGCACGCGCACGTCTGTGTGTGTATGTTTGTGTCTGTGTGTCTGTGTGTGTGTTTGCGTGAACAGACAAGTTCCTGACTACCGGGTGTGTTTATTAGGGATATAGGCCAGTGCAAATACAAGTCTAGAAGGAGGGGCAGGACACAGGAAAAGCCACTGAGACCGATGTGTAGAGCTCGCTGATGCAGTTGCTGGCTCTTCATCCGAAAGACTGACAGGATGAGCTAGAAACCTTTACTGGACATACAGGCAGCAGTAGGTACAAAAGCAACCACAAAAGAAACAGCCAATATTTATTACGACTATAAACTTTCTTATTACCTTGTTAGCTTTGCTGCCCTGTGTGAGTCGTACACATCTGTGGTAGATAATGAGTACTTCTGATTGTTATTCGTACATAAACCTATTGTCAAGACCTTGTATGCTTTGTAATGCGTTTATAATGGGAGTAATTCTTTTCATGAGCCTGTTGTTGCTACTCTGTGTTTCCATGAACTGGCCAAACTGCACCAATACGAAAATGTGCGTGCTTAGGTCTTCATGTCAGAACATGTCAGAATGGCCATTAGGATGTATTAAAAGGACAGTTTTCGAGCACTAAGATTACCTAAGTACGTTTGCTCACATGTGTACTCTTAGCCCCAGCAAGCAAGGTTCAGAAAAAAGCCAGATACGAGCAACTATCAAAATGTTACACCAGCGGATTTCAATGCCAGGTAAACTCTATGTCGCAAAACATCTTCCCAGGAGAACTTTAGGAGAGTTTCAACAAAACCATTCAATGCTATCGTCAACCAAGCGCTTGTGAAAATCTGAAAGAAATATTAACTGCTATATCTAAAGGAAACCTTCATGAGTCAAGGGAATTATTATGAAATCTTCATGAGTAAAACAAAAGGTAATACAAAAATAAAGTAAAATATATGCTAACAAATATATGTCTCTCTGGGCTTCCGAAAATGCAGTTACTGGATTTAAACTGCACGCGGTGCGTCATGGGAGAAAAAGGGTTCCAGAGAGGCCATGTGCTTCTTGTTCTCTCTCTGTGGCTCACTCTCTCATTTGCAATTTCCATTTAAAATAAAAAAAAAATCAGTTACTCCCCGGAAGTGCAACACACCAAGATTCCTGCCAGCATTTGCCGTTTGGCACTCCGTGGGACCGCTGTAGCCTGATTGCTGTGACAGTGCCAGCCTGTTGGCCTAACAGACTACCCGCCAAGGGCAGCAACCGGCAGCAGTTACGGCCCTTGATTAAGGGACTAAAGCTCGCGTTTATTGGCGACTTCTTGACAGAGTCATTGGACTTGGCGCAAAATCAATGCACCCGACAGAAGAGCGCGGTTGGGTAGGCGAGAGCTTTCCGGGTTGGCTTTATTACATCTGACCAGATGAAGGTTTATTACTTGCACTTCTACAAAAAGCCAAAGCGGCAAAACGAGAATTTTTGGTATTGTCGACTTACGCTGGACAATTAAGCACATTGATTCATGGCTGCAAATTCGAGATGTTTGCACCCACGCGACGCGGTCTTTATATTTCCTGAAGAGATTAATACAACAAATATCCCTAGTAAGATGTGGAATTCACTAACATATGCATCATTTATGTTCTTTACTGAAAACATAAAAATCGCGAATAGAAGACGCCATAAAAAGGAAAACAAACCCATCCACAAAGGACTAGGGATATATGGTTTAATTTCTCTTATTTACTAAGTGTGCTAGTTTTTTTTCTAGATATCGTGTTCAGAAAGAATTCAGTTTTCAGTGAAAATTAAAAAAAAAATTCTTTTGCGTGTCGTTTAATAAAATCTCCATGTTAAAAACATAGATACTGTATACAAACTGTATTAACTATGAAAATATGTGTGTAACCTGTGTGTGTTTGTGTGTTTTGATATATATATATGTATGTCATCTTAGAATTGTGCATCAATACAAAAATTATTTATTCACTTCTCTCACCTAAAGATGTTCCTCTGAAATCACACTTTAAACTATTCTAAGGAGTTAAGTGATTTCTCTGAGCTCTTGTCAGATCTCTGTATTCCAAAAGATTTTTCAGCTTTCCGTCGGTTGCTCAGGTGCCATGCAAAAACGTGAAAATAAAAGTGACAGAAAGAGAGCAAAAGAGATAGAGACAGACAGGTATAACTAAATTAAAGAAAAAAAAAAAGGGAAAGAAATAAAGAGATATGGGCGATAAAAGTCTGACAGTCACTTCATTTCGCTGCTGCAGGCATTGTGAACCTTTGACCTTTCCTCGCCCATCATTAGAGCTGGCAACAGTTGAACGTACAAAGACTAAGAGGAGCTCATACGACCCTCCCTCCCAAGTTCCTCAGCTCGTTAATAGCAATTTTTATGTCTTCCATCACACTTGAACATACCCCAGATATCGGATTATCGCTGATCAGTGGGTCCTCAAAACAAGACGCACACTCGAGAACTGCACCGATTAACTTGGCGATAAGACAGTCACGTGAGGAGCGATTTGTTATCAGCAAGATTCATTCTTCATGATGCTCGTTGTGTTAGTCTGGCTTCAGTCAAACTCTAATAAAATCTTGTCACGTCTTCTCAAAGTTCTTCTCTAGAGAGTACATTCCTTCCGGGTCATTGTTAATCAGCGAAAGGTCAATCTTCACTGGGACATTTCAAAGACGCTCAATACAATTATACACAACTTTATTAGAAATCTTGTTTCAGAAAAAAAGAGTTGGTTGATGGCTGCGACAAGATAATAATTCAGAATACGAAATAAAAAAAACCACTTGTGATTTCCTTAGCTTATTGATTCATTTATCGTCCCTTCGTTCTTTTATTTTATTTTATTTATTTATTTTTTTTTGTTCGTTCATTCATTGATTCATTCGACAAGAGAACGATTTGCTAATGAACACGATTGTAGACAAAGTCCGTAACTCAAATGTTAAACACCGATTGTCTAATTGTTATCATTTTTTCAAGTGTCGTAGTTTGTCACTTTGTCATCTTTGTCTCAATTTGTCTCTTTGTCATAAAGACGTCTAGGCCTGACGACGATGTCGTTCAATATCATTACTACAGAAGACCAATAACACGTCATCGTAGATAAGCAGTTCGAAGAAAACCTGTTCACAATCAACAAGACTGGACTCTGGACTATCATCAAGACTCACCATAACCCAGGCCCCTTAAACATTTAGCCAATAAAAGATACACAGCTTTCAGATAGTGTCAATAAGAATGATCATGTCCTATTAATCAGTTCCAGGACAATTTGCTTTTATAGGACGGTGTATAGGGTCGGAAGTGTTTTTTCTCCACTGTACTTTCCTCTGTTCTGTGTTGCTCGTCCCTCCATTGAACAGGAAGGTTCGCAGACACAAACAGGTATAACGCCAGTCGGCCAAACTCTGAAGCCTGAATGAGTTTCATCCCACAAAAGATCCCACGCTGCAGGATTTTGTTGTCATGGAAACGTCAATATCATGTCTGCGTAGGATCGCGAGTCTTTGCGACCAACAGAACGTGGGAAGAAGAAACAACTGCACAACATCAAGTTTACATGGGATGAACGGAAATTTCGGTTTCATATTTTGCGAAAATTGGACAATAAATGATTGAGTTTTTAGGAGAGCACATTTATTAAAAGGAAGTTATTTCCCCAATTGAAGGGGACTATCTCAGGTTTCAATAATTTTGCGAAGTATTTAGAGAGGTTTTATTTTTTTCCTGACGGTTGGTCGGATGCTGGGAGAACACTACACACTCAGAGATGTGTGTGAAATGGATCTTTTCGGGATGAATGAACTATGTCCACGAACGACATAGCAATTTTACCGGGCTTAGTCAATATTTAAGTGTCTTCGACAAAGCAATGTATAAAGGAGGAAGAAGTCTGAGGGAATGTCAGAAAAATTAAGTAAAATAAATCGACATCTTTGTCACTTGAGAGCCTAACACAGTTTTTATTCTTTAACCGAATGTCTGTTTGTTTATCTCTTTCTTTTTACTTTTTTTTTCTAGTTCCTCATTGTCTCTGGAAATCTTCGAAAAGGTGTCGTGCCGGGTCATATGACCAAAGAAGACCAGCTTTAGTCACTTGACTGTTGAAAGTAGAGGTTCCTGGTGTCCTTAGAGTGTGACAATCTTGTTTCGTATATAGTCGTTGGTTTTATGTGTGTATGAGATTCGGAGCAGCTCCCTCAGGCTCTTGTTTTCAAATGCCTGGATCCTCCTCTCCGTTTTGGCGAACAGAATCCACCTATCACATCATGCCTTTTAGAAATCAGGGAATACTAAAATAACAGAATGAAACGAAGCTTTTCCCCGGGACACCCCGTCTAAAAGTAATAGTGTTTATACAAGTCTGATGTTGTGGTCAGAAGAGTCAGTTCAATATGGTTTAGGCTTGACCCAACATCCACGGGAAAGATGAGGCCTGTTCAAAGAGGGTCAAGGTCTCGGCCCTATTGTCGCGCCATCTGACAAGATCCTCCGTAAAGCCAGAGAACGGGAAAGGCCCCGAGGGCCTCTTGCTTCAGAAAAGTGGTTGTCGGCAGAGAAATGCTTTGGACACGGCGAAGAGTTGCGGGATTTAAGAGTAGCACGATGGAATAGCAGTTGTTTTTCAAATTTTCATTTTGAAATTTTAGAGAGATCACACACGCAAGGTTAGTACATAATAATTTAAAAACTTCGTCTGTACTTGTCAATGTTAATATTTCAAGTGTTGTATGGACTGTGACATAAAGTCAGTAACGCGCCAACTAAAAAAAAAATACAATAAATAAATAAAAATAACAAAAATTTAAATAAAGAAATCAACAACAACAACAACAAAAAAAAAAAGATTCCCAGAACAAAGAAGAAATAAATGAAATCAAAAAGAAAAACTGGAAAAGAGAATGGCGTTTTCTGTCAGAAAGAGTAAATAGAATGGGACAGAGTAGTCCAGAAATAGACCCGCTCTTTAAACCAATCTCCATACAAATCTCTGTTTAAGTAAATCCGCCAGACTTATATGAAACCATACACTTGTCCACACACAAAACCTCGATGGCTTATCTGTGAAGGGCATACTATATAAAGCATTGTCAATATGTCGCATTCGATCCACGCACAGACACCTCCGATTGACGAAAGCAGGTCTTATGCATGCAGCGGGACCCATCCATTCCTGCAGCGCTCTACATCTTCCTCTTGTCTCGTGCCGGCGAGAAAAATAAAAACAAAAGGCGAAGAAAGGAGCAGTCATACAGAATATAAATGAAGTCATTATTGACATGAAGATCACACGCTATCGTGCGCCACGCAGCCTGCGAGTGTTGGTATGTGCGTGCGTGCTTGTGTGTGTGGACACGTGACTTCATTGTGATGCATGGAAATAACACACCGACGTCACAGGCTGGAGGCTGAGGGCCCTCGAGTAATATTGTGTGACGCTCGATAAGGGCATCTCCTCCACAGGTCTGGTGTGAGCGCCACTGACGTCACACAAGTGGGTGGCAAGAACAACAGGCTCATATAACACTGGCAATGGTTCCTTTGGACGAGGAGACACTCACAAAGCTGGTGCTATAAGTAATTAAAGTAACAATTATCCCGCAATATTACTCACAGAAACTTACTTACCAGCGTCGACATTGTCTAAGATTCTAAACTATGTTTCCACCAGCTTCATTATATATATGTTTTTTTTCCTTTGCCAAGCTTACTAAAAAGTATTTGGCAAATATTTAGATGAGAACATATTATTGCAAGCATCAAGTGATTAGGACTCATAACTGAGAAATTATTGTTTCACGCGAAGGATGAAGTCACTTTAAGATTTAAAGTGTAATTTATATTGAGGGAGTTTAAGAAAAACAAGTTAAGGCATCATTCTTTTTGCCAATTTGCGTTAACGGGGAAAAGAAGGAGGGGTAAAGATGACGATGATGATGATGAATCAAAAGAGAAAACAGCTGTATAGGTTCTCTGTAACACAATCCTCTATCTTTCTGGTATATAATTTGAGACGAGCTTCCCAAAGGTTTTGAATACTTAAGTATTTTAAATGTTAAAATTATAATATTTGATAAAAGACAAAATATTTGTGAAGAGCAATGGATTATTATCCAGTAAGTGTTTTATAATGCTTTGTGCACTGTAATGGAGACTTTTCCCTCCTGTATGTGTGTGTGCACGCACATAAGTGTGGTGTGTATCATGTGTATGTGTGAGAGAAAGAGAAAGAGAAAGAGCGAGTGGTGAGCACACGATCATTCTGTCTCATATCCGTGTCTGTTCTAGTCCTCCACTTCAGCATATCACGAAAGCTTGATGAGCCCTCGTTCAAAGCCAAAACTACGCACAACAACCACGTCGACAGTAGAGGACAACACGAGAAACTGCTGAGAAACTGAGATCCGGCAAAAAAAGTACTTGCCCTTTGATCTTTGAAGAGGCAAACAGCAACAGCCGGAAGCCTAAAGAGTATAAATATCAGCTTTCCTCTCTTCTCCATGGATTAGGTGTGGCCAGCTATCTTGAAGTTCGTTACATTTACGCCTGATTCAGGGTAGATGTTGATGCATACACTGAGTTTTCTTTAAATGATCTTGTCACAAAACTTGTAATTTGTGTGCACACAGAATCAACACGTACACACATGTACAATATAAGAATACAAGTAGTACAAGAGAAGTGCATAATCCTCGCCAGAAGAAAATGCTAGCATGTGTGAGAAAGTAACAAGAGGAACACTCACCTAACGCATACCAGCGTTTATAAGAAACAACAACAACAACAACAACAACAACAACAACAACAACAACAACAACAGAATTTGTAGAGCTTACTTCCCGGTGGAAAGTACAATTTAACGCTCTATGAGAAAAACAACAGTTGGCCATACAATGAAGACAAAGAACTCCAAACATTAACTAAATGCATGTTTGTAATTGTTATGCCATCGCACACTAAGGCAAGAGACGCCCGGGTAAGCTCGTCCCGCTGCTTCACGTGGACCAACTCAAGCTGACCAATGTCTATACGATGTTGCGTCCCTGGACCTCTTAATGCACACAATAAATAAACTGTAGATGGTGGTCGCAGAAGTTGTAGGGGTTAGCAATAAAGTAGGCAAATGACCAACAGCAATGATGACTGACGATATAAACAAGTACTAACGTGAATATATTCGGTTTACGAGAGCGTGTTGGTCTGCTTCATGTTCGTCTTCTCTTATCAAATCCCCATATAAACACACAAATAAACACACGTGTAAACAAACATGCGCAAGAGAACACTAGAGATAGAAGTTAAAGGTCTAGTGGGGTTCAGCTTTGTTCTCCTAATGATTGGTAAAACTCAGACACCCAAATCTGAGTGAACTTCCGTTCTCGAGATACACGCCTACAAACATCACTACACACAAACGAGGTCACAATCACACTATTACACAGATACACCTACTTAAAATAATATCCCAGTTCTCCCAGTGACTGGGGCATTTACAGTGTAAACATATCCACAAACAATCCTGTTGTCTCTTGTTGATCTCCTTCTACTCATGTTTGAACACATTTATCTCGAGATCAGAAGGGGTGTGTTTAATTACATTTGAAATATATTATCTTGTACTGAACTTTATCTACTCATTAGAGGATAACGCACCCTACTACACCTGTTAAAGTGCACACTTGGGTTACCGGAGTGACATATCCTCCACAACACAGCCGTGAACTGAGTTTGTACCCAGAAACCTGCATTAACTCCATAGCTGGTACATGATGCAACTGTATCATACAGACTGACTTTATTTTCTTCTGATTGTCAGTTATTCTGGAGATAAGCACACATCCGCTGAAAGCATTCGCGAACCACTCGCGAGGACTTGTGCCAAAACTCCAGACAGTTGGTGGCCAATACAATTAGTTCCCTCCGAGCGATGTCAGCCCCTACATCTACTGCCGATGTGTATCGACGGCAGGGACGAATATCAAGCTTCCGAACCGATTTTACTGTCTTTAATTGGTAACAAGATCTTTCTTTGTCTGCTGTCTAAATGTGATCAGAACGAAACGCGAGAAGAAGAGGCTTGTTCAAGCATGCTTACACTGTCTTTGAGATGGTCAACAAAACAAGAACACCCCTGTAAACATTTGTTTTTAGTGCCACCAAAATGTATTATAGTTGCGTGTTAAAATAAACTATTGAACTGATAAACATTTTTAAATAACTAAGCTAGAAATAATAAGGTATGAGCTTTTTTTTCCTATAAAGAATCAAAAGCAAATAAATAATGAGTGAATAAAACTGCCAAAGACATATGAGGACGTCGGGAAACTTCAGCCAAGAGTGACAGCGACCTTTTCATCAACCATTTGTCTACCACTGATGCAGAAGGATGTGCACATCCAAAAGGTTAACGACCCTGTTGTCAGGGGCAGCTGATCTCAGTTCTACCGTCTGTCACATCTGTGAACCTTTTTTTTTATGTGGAAGTCGCCATCATAGCTCAATGAAACTATTACACAGGCACGGAAAACCAGAGTTTACCCAGAGAATCAAAGAAAGTAAACAATAAGCTATAATTCCAACAATTCCTGCTCTCGTATCTCTTTTCTTTCCGCAAAACATGGATCTTGAAATTACTTTTGTCTTATTTCAACATCTGCCGTATTTAATAACCATTCTTCGTGGTTTTCATCTAAGCATGTGGGAACTGCGATCTATTTTTCGTTCATAACTAATTGTTCTTCCTGTTCAGAGAAACTCATCCTTTCAGAAGTTTTAAGACCTACATGAAGCAGACCCACAGGCCTGCACATCGTCCCTCGCGGCCATGAAGAGCGTGGCACTAATTGAGCCGTGACACCTTGGTGATGTCTGCCTTCAGGACGATTTAACTTGAGAAAATTCTCGAGCTAGATGACCAGACATAGCTTTTACCGATTGGTCTTCTGCTGAGTAATTACAGGCGGCAGAAGACTGAGTGTTGTAGCTCAACAACTGAACTACTGTTGATACAACTGTAAGTATAGGAGGACCGGCCAGACGACGCGCCATGGCTACCATCGACCGACGACGCTGCTTGAGTTACTGCGGGTGTTGGGTACAGTATGGAATGGTCAGATGACAACAGTGCTACTGGTTTATGGCCAGACACCAGGCAAGGCAAAGGATAATAGTACATAAAACTTTGATTTTTTCTCTCTCACACACACTATCTTCCCCTCTGACATACACAAACTAGCAGGTAGATGTGTATGCTGTACTGAATATGCCAAATCACATTTTCTATGTCCACTTTCAAAACTCTTTATATTCCCAGAAGGGTCTTTGGATGCTTGTTAGCAATAGGTTAGCAAACAACTGGTTATTTGAGTCATTGTGCCATTGATGTGATATATTTCGTATACTGGAGAATGAAATTATCGTTGAATATATACTATCTGGTTGTTTGTAAACATCACATAAAATGTGTCTAGCGCTAACATTCTTACAAACATTTTACTTCCTACCAACCATTTATCGCCTCTCGCTTAAGCTAAAATTTCTGATTAAAATCTTAATAAAATATTCGGAATAAAAAATAAATTTACTTTTTATATAAAAAAGGCTGATAATGTTTAGTCATAAATAGAACACGCTAAATAGCACACCGCCAAAGCTCTGTCAGTCAAGAAGAAATCCTGCTTAACTAGCAGCCAGAAAGATCGGGTTCATTACTCACAATGAATGATGATGATGAAATCGATGCAGCATGTCTTCCGTTTCGGCGTGGTCCTGGCCGTGGTGATGGTGTCTGTCAGTCATGAAAGCACCAAGGTAGATAACCCCTCAACCGAAAAATATCTGGAAAGAACTAATTAATAACCGCGGCCTGCAAACGACCACGACCCTCAAAAGGCCAAGAGTCTGCTTCTCACAGCGAGATTTTCTCGACTTCGGTCACCAGCAAACACCTGCCTCAGGAAACGTAGACCGCGTGACATTCGTTCTCCGCAACACGCACGTCTAAGATTCAGAAGCTGCAGGCCATCCATCCATACATTTTTTTTTTCTCTTCACAATCCGTACTTGTGTCGACCGTTGATTTATCTCCCCTCTCAGTCCCCCCATTCCAACTCGACCTTTTTTCTTCTCTCCCTTTCTGTCCTATTTTTTTTTTCGCTCTCTCTCACTCGTCAGACTTCGGAGACATGCTTAGGGTAGAGCAGAAATGGCCGAGCAGTGTAAAGAGCTCTGGCAAAGCCGGCGAACGTGGTCAGCGCGCGCTGCTAGCTAGAAGCTTATTCACAACTGCCAAGATGACTTTATCGTTGGCTCTCAGGCGCTGGCTTGTAGGGCGACGTGCCGGGCCATTTGTCTGGCATCGTTGCCGCTCCGGGGGCTCGACGAAAGCCGGTGAAGTTTATCTGTCAGGAAACGTAACTTTCGGATCCTTCCCACCAAGCTCCTCATCTCCTGTAAAGGAACGACAACCCGGCCGTCCCATCTTCATGCACTTTTTTTTCCCCCCGTTCTGATGGTGGGGATAGGAGGAGAAAGACGATGAGAGAAATTACGTGGGTGTTGTTCTGTCTGCCGTTTGTTTGTTCGTGGGATCCACAGCGGAGCCAGACTCGGTTCTGCTGTTGCTGTTGCAGATGTCGTTGGAGCGTGATGTTTTGTTAAAGAGAATCTGTCAACCGCATCGGTTGTCCAGCGACCCGAAGAAGCGATCAGTGAAACTGGAGATGGAGCAAAGCTGGAAAAACAAGCCTTTCAAGCTAAATCCTGAACGCTGCTGCTTTTCCATGGCAATGAAGGTTGTAAGAAATAATAAACCGGATATTGTCACTTTAAATCAAGTTGTCCATGGTCTATACCATTGTCAACGGTCTGTGAGTAGTCAGGATGACTCACTGCGTCTATGTGTGTATGCAAAGGCAGCTTCCACGTGCGCGGTGTTTGACGAATGGATTGTGGGTTGTTGCTGGCTGAAGTAAGAGAACGATGGGTTTGGGAGGAGTGGCTGGGTGTGACAATTCTTCATCAATTGGTGGAAAGAACACTTTTGCTTTGTGGATAGTTCAGCCGCCTTCTCTTGACCGCCGTACTTCCTTTGAAACTCCCAAAGCACAAGCCGGTCTCTAAGGCAACGATCCTCGTAAACGGTGGGATGGGTTTAGTCCATCGTCTGCTGTTGGTCTTAGCAATCAGGGTATCGACTCTAGATAAATGTTGTAAATCTCCAGTTATCACAGGCCCGCTTGCAGTCAGTATAATAACGGACCTCAGGCCTTCAGAACAGAGCGGGCAACGACACGCCTACACACACACGCACGCACACGCCGAGAAAAGTCTATTTGCTTGTGTGTGAGAGTGTGTACATGTGTGCATAATGTGTATTGCTACTTGTAAATATGTATTGTTTGCGTGTTTGTGAGTGTGCATGTAGGTGGGTAAAGCGTGCACGCGTACCAAAACAAACCACCAAACAGCCACACGACCTGTTATCGTCTGTTGTTCGCAGCAACTGGACTACAGCAAAGCTCGTCATCACACCAGTTACATTTGGTAACAAACAAACCGAGAAGATCCTTTTTTTTTCTCCAAATGGTGTCACATGTTTTACAAATGCCATAGATGGCGGCCAGCGATGCCAATGCGTAGTATGTTTCAGTAATAACACCATCAGAACTAGTGCAACATGATGGGGGACTGCGCTCAGGACAGATCCCTCCCACCGTGAGAAGAGATGGCTGATGGTAAGGCCAGTCCCAGAACAAGATTGACCATGTAATTAACTGATGTCGCACCCGACCAGGTTGGACAAGTGGTGACAAGGTGGCGAGCGCCATGGATGGTCACGTACTACAAAGCTAGTCTTCTCCACAACACTACCTCTGGGTGGACAAGAAAAGATGCATACTTCCTGTGTATGTGTGCGCATGTGCGTGTTTAAGGACGAACGTTAACTTACGACGTAGATGTCACTTCGACAGCGAGAGCCAGAAAGAAGAAAAAAATTATTTCATGTTGAGATAGCATCTTGCAATTGAGTATATATTTATTGTCGTTTAGTTATGTCATTCGGAATAACTCAAAGAAAACATATATTTAACGTTATTACAAGCTAGATTCTCGGATGACAGAGACAAGAGAGATACTATAACTTACTGACAGTGACAGTGGTCGATGAAGAAAATGGCACGATGCCTTGCTAGGAACTTTTGAGCGAAAATACTTGCGAAGAATGTTAAGTGCATTCAGGTCATGCGAAAATTAAAGACATCTGTTTCCACTCTTTGTCTTTCTGAAAAGTCAAGAGAAATTCTATCAACAATTTACCCGAGGCAGTAATCTAAAAGAACAAAATATTTTTGTGGACACATTGTAAGTGCAGCTCTTACAGAGAGTCCATAAAGCAGCTTAATGGGGCAACACACTCTAATGTAAACTTCACTCTTCTTCGTGGTCTTCGGTTTGTAATATGACAATATTCGTAAAGAAGACGAAGTGTCTGGTTTCTGAATCATGTTTAAAGCAATGAACTGGCCTCATAAAAGAAGAAGAAGAAGACATTCACAGAGGTTTGAATAAAGAAAAATAATAATTGATCAATGAAGGAAATTGGAACTAATGGCGCAGACACATGATAACATTCCAATAAATAGACGAACTTGATAGATAAAGATAATTAGGGATGAGTGTGTGTGAAAACATACATATTTTGAATATTTGAATACCAGTTAGAGCGTGACATATTAATAATTTTGAAGAAGGCGACAGATGAATACAGATGAAACTGCAACAAACATCTGACATTCAAAGACAAACTTCGCAACCAGTGGGGACAGATGCACACAAGAAGAAACTGCAACAAATCAGGCAGAAACTTGGACATGAAACTAAAATAAGTAGGACAGACACATAAAGATAAAAATCCAACAGATGAGACAGATTAGACCGATCCATAAAAGCTGCAAGAAATTGGTCTGACAAACTGGCAGACACATCGAAATACAACTGCAAATGGCGCACACGCAGAGACACGAAACTGCAAGAGATGGGCAGACACAAAGATGTGAAACTGGAGCAAATGAGATTTATTGAGATGCTGAAAAGAGCAGACAGTCGTATTCGACTTTTTTTCATCTACTTTCTAATCTTTTAAAAATAAAACAATATTCGACAAAAACGTTTTTGCTGGTTTTTGTAGATATTGATGGAATAAAGATGGAATGATCAAACAGATAGCTCAGGAGGCAGCGATTCGTTGGCTGGAATTCAACGAGGTGTCATCGCAACACTGGAGTCAGCGGAAGTCGCCTCTCGGAGGGTCTGGTGCCGGCAGTGCGCCCCCGGGCCTTTGATTGCTGACTGTCCCGGGGGAGCATGCGCAAGGGACACAGTCTCCATTTAATCAGATCAAACGAGTAAGGTAGGACCGACAGATCGATATACAAACTCGCTCGCAGCGCCCTCTTGATTTCTCGTCTTGTGGGAAACGTTGGCGTTGGCCTCAGCCACATCATCGCCCCGGATGCAGTGCGTTCAAGCGTCGTGTGTATCGCTTGCGAGATCACAACGCGAGAGTAATCGCTCTGTTAGTGCTGCTACTTCGCGAGATTCTCGCACCAAAGGCGAGATCAACCTTTTTGTACTAAAATGATTTGCTCGTGCTTTGTGTTGAGAAAAAAAAAAATCGACATGAGATCGTGTTTTCTGGCTTTACACAGCTGAATAATGAGTTAGTACAATGTCTTAATCATATTTTCATCGAAAGACATATTTGCATACATGCTTGTGTTCGTGTTTGTGAATGAGAAAGACTTGCAGAAATGAAGGAAAGAAAAGAATTGTGTTCATACACACACGCGCACGCACATCAGTTTGGTGAAGACAAGCTGGGTTCCTTTTCATCACCATCTTCAAAATACTTTATCCGGTTTACATTTATTTTCAATACTTACAGCGACAGAACAAAATTCTCATCAAGCTCTACTCTCATGGCATCGTTGCCAACAGCTGCTGTTATTATCAGTCCATCACGGTGATGGCGACGAAAGATAAGAGGAAGCAATCGATATCGTGATTGAAGAAATGTAAAAAATAAAAAAAAACCACAGTGTAAACAGCGGAAGATGCAAATCACGGGAGGATATCTTGCATCTACACTCCACGGTGGGTGAGTCCGCGGGTGGACAAAGGAAGGGGAGGAAATATCTTGGTGACTGTGGGTCGATAGACAGCCCCATGTTCCTGCTACAGATGCTGCTCCGCCGCCATGGTGTTAATCCCGACTAAAATAGAACTCAGCCCACACGGTGACTAATTACAGTCCAAGAGAAGCGTGCAGTGTGTGTGACTGTGTGTGTGACTGTGTGTGTGGGTGTGTCTGTTTACGACTATATAAGTGACAAATTAGGTTTGCGGAAAGTCAAGGTGTTCCAAGCTATTATCGCGAAAGGCCGGGTGCTGGTTATATTGCCATTGACCACCGCCTGTTAATTACGATGCCAGCATGTTCAATACTGTGAAATATAAACAGTATCAGTTCATACACAGATTAAATGGAAGCAGGTGGCAGCTCAGCGCTTAATCGATGGCGTTTAGGTGAAGGGCCGAGGCTATTCTCTGTCCTTAGATGATTACAGAAAATGGTTATTTTATATTTCGAGTAGTCGGGTATTTATGGAGCTCTTGTGAACATTTACAGTGAGTGTGCCTGTGGGTATTAGACTCACTTTCGATAGGGAGGTCGGGTGGTGCAACGGTTATCGCCTGTGAGGGGTGGCTGTCCTGGGTTCAGCTCTTGTCTCGGGCACGCTGTTCTTTCTGTGCATGTGGCATCTGTTTACATGGCTGACTGCCTTGCCGTGATATATTTATATTAAATGCTTAGTTGTTGTCTCGGTACAAAATACCCGCTTTCTATACAGCAGTTTTTGTCGGGTACTGGTCTTGTTTGAGATTCACGCGTATTCTTGACATAATATAAAAGATTGCTTGGAAAAAATAAATGAAAAATAAGAACAATAATAACAACAATATGGTTCGAATTGTCTCCGCTCTTCTGAACATACATACGTTTATTTATTAAACTGCTGCCTTGATTAATGACTTTGTTCATCAGTGTCTTTGAGAAAGTATTACTTGTGACAAGGTGCTGCTGAGATACATACATTACTCCTCAGTAATGTTTGATGAGTTCAGGAGGGCACCTGAAGATGAGTATTCTCAGAAGTGGAGATACAGGTCAAAGGAAATGAACCTTTGCCCTGTTGTCCATCCCTTAAAGGTAGGTAACCCAATTGATAAAACGAGCGTGCTTTGCGAGTGACGTTGCATGAAAAGAACTCTGGGAAGTCTGGGGAGTCAAAGTGGTGCCCCCCACAGACAAGACTCCAAATTGAAGATCGATTTCACTTTAGACCAAACGTATTTGCCTCCCTTTCTTCTTTTTTTTTTTTTCTTGCGCAGCCGCTTTGAATAAATTGACTAAATCTTATCAACTGGTTCGTTGCACACATACATGTACGTTTAAAAAAAAACGAGAGGGAGGGGGGATATGGTGTTTTACGCCGAGCCAGCAGCTAAGGTTATATCACGGCAAGGCAGTCACCCCTGTAAGCAGACTCCAAACGAAGAGAAAGAACAGCGTGCCCGATAAGAGATCCGAACCCAGGACAACCAATTCTCACAGTATTGATGACTGACGCTAATTGTTGCTCCAGCAGATCACTAATTAGAAAAAAATCGAAGGGGTTATGAAGTGGTTCTTTAACTGATCACAGCAGAAGATTTACTCTGAACAGGAAAAACATTGTTTCTTAAAATCATGTGATAATAAAGTACTAACCTTCGTACACACTGATGATGACTCGTCACAAGTAAATAAGTACGAAGCAGTTTGATTCGTCGTTATACTCACACACATCTGTCATAACCTTCTCTCCCCCAAATACGAGCACGAGCGCGCGAGCACACAAACACACACATAAAATTCTAAATAAGAAGTCGTTTACTTTACAACTCTAACAATACTTTTGTTTGGACTGCTCATTCATAACGATATTATTTTTAATAAAGAGGAGACAACTCCATTCTACAACCTCGCAGGGAACTACGCCAGGTGGCGGTTATCGATCCTAGACGCAGCGGACGCCGCCGTCAGCAGTTTAATGGGAGATCGCCGCACAGCTCCACCACCATCCTTGCTGCGCAGCATCACCGACGGCGTTGTTTCCCTTGGATTGCAAACTCCCCCACCCCCAGTTCAGATCCCTAATCTCTTCTTTTAACCTTTACAGGATTGCGGTTTTCTACCGCCGAAAACGAAATCGTTGCAGTTTAGAAAAATGTTTACTGCAAAATTTGTTTTGAAAAGTAAATGAGTTTTGACGGTGTTTAGCAAAGGATGAGAGAAACATACTTGCTGCTGTCTTCATTACGTTTATCGAGTACATTTTTGAAAAGACAAAAGAAATCACTGTGGAGGACTACCAACATTGTATGACTGGTTACAGATGCAACCTTTCGATTCACGTTCTTCATACGCCCCGGAACACACACACACACACAGGTGCTACAGCAAATCAAGTTGCAATAGCAGCTACAGATATCTAGGGATTATTTGATCGCTTGACTTCACACGCTTCACACTGTACTCCCCCTCACACATCCAATCCTCTTCCGCACTCTCACAAGCTACAGCAAATCGAGTTGTCACGCTTTGTGCGCACGCGTCATGCATACCTTTACATCCTTCAAAGTTCTTGTGCGAGAGGGAGCTAATCCAGCAGAAAGTTTGCCGCACATGGAAAGACGAGTTGTCATCGACCAGTTGACTATCTTGCTTTTTCTGACATGCTCGGAGGCTACCACTCCCTCTTCCCCTCCCTGTCTCCTCCATCCCTAGTTTTGGCACTACAAACACGCGCTTGATGGGGTAGGGGCTGGGCGTTTGATCTTAGTAGTCCTCCTAACGACCTGTCGGTTGTGGTGGGAGGAAGTGGTACGATTATGACCATTTGAGATTCTTAAGCCATTTTCTTCTGCCCAACTCCAATAATATCCGACAAAACCATGAGACAAACATTAGACAGAAAACAAAAACATATTAGGATACTATCACTCAGAGCACCATCCCGTCTGCACCCAAACGCCGAAGACAGTCTGTATTTTATATATATATGTGTGTCTTAGTGATTGTCTGGGTAGCTGGGTGGATTAATGATAGATGTGTTTATGTGATGGACGTCGCAGTGTCCAAGGAAAAATGTCAAGGCCAGATAAAAGCATCTCAACCCCGTTCTCAAACGTGAGTACAACTGTGTCTCAGTGATCCAAGACTACTGGACAGACCCGGCACTCACTGTAACAAAATCTGCTAAACTAATAATGTCAGATATGTGTAGCTGTGTATATATATATCTATTGACACCTCCTTCCTCTGTTTTAAAATCAAGAACCAAAGAAGTCCAAGAAAATACAAACGCATGCATCGTTGATTGCTTATGAAAAGTCCACATGCAGCGGCATAGGGTTCCAAATGCTGAGACAGTATCGCCTTACAAACACCAATATGGCCGCTAGTCGACTTCATGCAGAGCCAGCCAGGGTCTGTCTATTAGTTTCGGATCACTGTCCGGCGGAAGTTATCACGGGTTTAGACAGTGCATTGCCATGACGTCACACAAGTCAACGTCGGAGTAAGACCCTCGCTCGTTCCTTCGGTGCAACTGCTGAAGGCGAAGGTCTGTACAACTAACTGTTAGCCTGACACAAGTCAAAATAACGAGGATTGCATGTGTGTACAGCTAATACTGAAACTACATCTGTGCGTGCCCCGCACACACTTGAGCACGCATACAAACACACTGGCACACACATAGGTGCATCACGTTCTGAGGTTCTTGGTTAAGATGCGATGTGATGAAGTACAAGCAAAAATGATGCTGGGTTTTAAACTGGCTTTTCTTTCCCAAACTCTTAACATACATCACTGTTAACTGCTTTTTAATTAGTTTGTTTGTCTTCTTTATAAAAAAAACGAGAATGTATGTGCATTGATTTCTGGGATGTTGTGGTTTTTCCTGGAGTAAATAGAGATGTTGCATAGAGGAAGCTACATTGTAAACACCTCTACCACTCGTTCGCCGTGCATTATTGCCATTTCTTTATCCGTAAAGGAGATACGAATGCTCAAGAATGGCAATCATTGTGTTTTATGACGAAGAAAATCCATAACAAAAGTAATATTGAAAAGATTTATTTGATTCACTTGAAGAATGCATGCACGCATAGGAAGGTGAGCGAAGAGTTTTGGATGGATGGGCTGGAGAAGGATATATATATATGCACTTTTCTTTCTTCCTCTCTCTTTATATATGTGTCATTGTGTGTGATAGAGAGCTCGCATGTACATGAAGTTGTCTCTGCAAACACACCTGACATCGATTTCCCTCCCCATGCTGTCTAGGCTAGAGAACTAGACATAATAGATTACGAATGATTACGTGACAGAGAAGAGTATAATCGCCATAATAACACTATTTATAGCCTCCACGACACAGTAAAAATATATCTGATGCAAGTCAGGATCCGCCACAAGTGTCAGCATCCACACGAAGAATTATTGCGACACCAAGCAGAGCCCACCCCGTGAACACCATAATAAAGAAAATTGAAAGGTGGTTACCCGCCATGTGTAACGGAGTCTGGCGTTATTTTTATATCAGTCAATATGTTTCCTACATTGAGAATAAGACCAATGACACTGTAAGGACGGCAGTTATCAGTCACGTGGGGCACTTGTAGCCTCCTGCAACAGTCAAGTAGTTGGAGTTGGTCTGGTTCGGGTATGTGACTCGGTACGACAGCCTCACACTGTGATAAAGGGTACCTTGGAAGAAAGTTCGTTGCCGGGGTGGACAGAGGAAGAACTGAAGGAATGGACTAGTCGTTGGATGCAGGACGAGTACCATCGGACCAGCTGAACCTTTCATCGGTTGGTACCAGTCGACGGATGAATAAATGAACGAATGAATAAATAAATTAAATGAATTTGTATGTATAGCTTGATATATTATCCGTGTGAGAGCATGGCTTTACTGGTCGTAAATTGTTACTTTACTTGATCTGTTTTGGTTTAAAAATAATATTCTTGTTCTTATTTTGTTTTATTTAGCTGCTTGTTTCAGTTTTGTACTTGATTTTTTTGTTTGTTTGGCTTGTTTTTTATTTATTTATTTTTTTTGGATTGGGTTGGGGGGGGCTTAGTGTTCTTTTGTGCGCTTTGTTTTATTTGTAGTGTTCACGGGGCCAATTTTGTCAATTTTTATTTATTTATTTATTTATTTATTTATTTGCTCAATCTTTGGTGGGAGTTGATGGGGCTGAGAATAGGAGAGGTCCAGTCTCCTGTCCTTGCCACCTTTGCCATATTAGCCCTGTACAAGCTCAGGTATCCCAATCAACAGCTAAGTCAACTGAGTGAAATGCGCGGCGCCACGCGGGTATCGAATGGGTTAATTTGTGCTACTAAGGGTTCGGACTCCAGCATCCGTATTCCTCATTGGAGGAGGGAGGAAACGGTGGAAGAGAAATGAGGGATCTGAAGGGGGAGAGTCTGGAGGGGGGTTTTGTGAAGAACCCAGCGACTGCGTGAGAAGACAATCTATGGCTGGGCTGCGACAGGCACATACTTGCATTATTTATGAAGTCTCGACAATGTTTGCTCTTCGTCAGCACCTCGGGCGGCAGCTTATCCGCTCCCTTGTGTCCTCTCGACCCTTGACCTCTAGTTATCTCTTGTAACCCGCGGTGCATCACTCATTATCCGAGGTGCCAGCAATATTCTAATACTTAATGACTAATCAGACATCGTGTTCACTAATTGGCTTTAGGTGTGTACCTCAAACACTAGGAACGAACTAAATTTGTCTATCGCATTAATTTCATCGGAAAATATTTTTTTAAACTTTGGCTTACTGATTACAATTGTATATCAAATAGCCTACCTTTTAACCTTTATTTAACATATCGAGGTTATTAAATGTAAAAAGCCAAACATATCAATATACATTTCTTTTTCTCATTCTCTCACTCTCCATTCCCTGCTGTCTAAGTCGTCTAGCTTTTATTTTTGTATTTGAACTCTGCCTGACTTTAACAATGCCTGACAGAATGCAAAGATTTTTACTGTGTCTACATGGAAGAAAAAGTTCTTGACAAAAGCGAGTAGATATAACTCGATCTGTTGAAGAAAGCGTCAGCGCATATAGAGGGAAAATAAGAAATAATAAATGAAGAAAAGGGACAGGATTGAATAGGAAGAATAAAGAGACTGCTGCATGTGCTGGATCGTAAGCTGTTAGCGCCCGCGAAAACCGACTTTGCTTGTAGCTTGTCAAATAAACGTGTTTCAGATGATGGAAAAGTCGGCGGGTGAAAGATAAGAATTGATTATTCATGCAAAAAGCGCGGGTCCAGTAATGGCTGAAGTCTTGGGGGCCATGCATGGTCCGAAGGAAGGGGTCCAAGAAGTCGATAGTCTGGCATTGCCAGGAGATTAACCCTCGGGGGTTTCCCAGTTGCAACAAGATGCTATCATGTGACGTCAGGTTCAGCCAATGAGCGATCGATGGCTCAGCCAGTCGCCAGCATAGCGAAAATGCGTTAGACGTGGTTGTGATAAAATGTCATCAGACCACCCGACTATTGACATACCACAGTTGAGGTAATACGCCATGTCCAGGACCATGTCTGGCAGAGTGCAGAGAGCAAGGAATTGGCGAAGGTAGAACAGATGATAAAATGGTCCGAGCAAACACACGTGCCATCCAAACGGACAGAAGTAGTGATAGGGAGGGAGAAAGGAATGCAGACAGACAAACAGACAGACATAAAGAGCATATTTATGTAAGGGTAATACAGATATAATTATGTCCCAAGATATAATTTGAGGTCAAGATTATTTTGAAAGCCTGTAACAAGCAAGTTATTGCCATTTTCCTTCTCATCGTCATCGTCATGGTCATCATGAATAAATATAAAAAATCTCAACAAAACAAACTTCATTTCACTCATACTAAATAAACGTACACTCACACGCGCGCGCACACACACACACAGGAATCCACTCACACATTTACACAAATCTCGGTGCTTTGTTTCTCCTGGATATCGTCAGCCTCTGTCAGTAGATTTTTCTCCTTCCTCCCTCCCCGAATACCATCAAATATTCCTGAGCTCTTTCCCTGCCAGCCACCTTCATTATTTTCTCTCAGTTCGGCAAATCCAACCATAATATTTTGTCGAACTCAGCGAGCCTGCTAGGCGGTGTGGGCCTGTCTGTTTGGCTAACCGAGCTTGACACAACCCTCCTCCGATATCTTTCGCCCCCTTTCCTCTGCCTGGACCTTCTTTTTAATAAAACAGACTAAACAGTCAGCAGAAAGGGCACTAAGCAGTCTATTTTTCTCAGAATCCATCTCGACCTACAATGACCACTTCGCCTTATTCTCGTCCTGAGAACAAACATTACCCGTCCCATCATCAGCCCTAACGCATCCAAAAATATATCAAAACAATTTTTAAAAATGAGTTTGGTGGGGAGGTAGTGGATAATGTCGGGGAGAGAATCAGAGACGACATCGATCCGTTAGCAACGTGCAGTGATGCACCACCTTCTTTATCTGTTTGCTTTGCTGTGGGGCCGGCTTTTGATCTTCAAAGGCGAAACGTGGCCGTCCATTAGAAGGGACGGGACGGCAAGGTGCTGGGATACTTTTGGCTGAGGCAGGTTTAGTTCTGACCAGTGGACTGCAAAAGGAATCAACTGATCCGATGCTGAGCCATTCTCTCCACATACCCCATACCCGTTCAACCACCATTTCCATCCGCTCCGACTGCCACCTGTTTCACACTTGAAGTCCCTTCGGGGTGGCCATCAGAGAACCCACAAAGAGGAACAGTTGTTCGTGAGGGTACACCGCATGCATGCCAACAACATCCTTCCGATCAGCATGCACTGAGAAGAGCATGCATGAGTCAATGAGAGTCACTCACTTGTCCGATTTCTCTCCAAACCTGCGCTACCTTTTCTGTCTGTCGTGTTATCTCTTACGCTTTCAGACTTAACAAATATTAATAAGTTATAGTCATACAAATTTCGCATGAGAATGTCGCTTACTTCAGTGTCTCGTTTTACAGGCTAGACGTAGATGAGATCGTTCTTGATGTACCCTACCTCCACCAGTTTACTTTTAACTTCTTTCTTCCCTCTCTAAAATCTCTCCCAATATTTAACCCCTGTCTTCTTCTCTGTTTTCTGTCCTCTGTACCTGTCCTTTGAACAGTATTTTTGTATTTCAGAATTATGTAAGAGTGCGTCAGAAGAAGTAAGAAAATAATGAGCAGTTTGGCTATAGTTCATTACACAGAAGGTGGGGGTTTGTGAGGGAAAGGTGGGGGCTCTTAAGACGAAATACATTGAAACATTTTATGACGAGGTTTCACATTTCTTTGAGATGGTAAAGCTGAAATAAGAACACACACACAAACACACACATGTGCGTGCGCGCGGATTACCTGCTTTCATACATCACAACTTCTCTAGGATCAGTGAGAGAAATATGGAGAAACCCTCCCTAAAATATTGCTGCTAATAATAATATGGTGAAACCTTTTGACTTGTTTGTTATCCGGTTAGCACCAGTAAACCAGGCTTTCAACCTGCCTGCCTTCTGCAAGCTTTTTGAACTCCATCATTAGGGAAGTGGCAAGTCTCGTCCACAAGGAAAGCGCATAAGGGTTACTAGGGGTCAGAAGAGCAATACACTTTTTTTGCGAGGGTTTTTCGTTCGGATGACATATCGCTTCTGCCAATCAAACATGAAAGCCTCTAGATTCAAATTTCAAATCACGAAACAGTTTGCGGGGGAAATTTTTTTTCGCGGGATCATAATTAATAACGATATGGCAAATTGTGAGGAAAAGCTGACAAGGAAAAATGCGAGCAAATTTACAATTTGATCCCAAAAAGATTTAGACGTCAATCACTGATCTCCCCCGGAAAAAAACAAAAACAAGAAAATACAAAATAAGCGCATTTTGAATAGTTGGTTTACTTGAGTTTCGCACTGTGGGTGGAATCCAAAAAACCCGAAGAAAGCCCTGGATGGCCAACCTTCAAAAGGGATAAAGTTTCGAATTTAAAGATAAGAATGTAGATCCCGAGACAAAATTTGAACCTCGGACCGTAGATTTATCTATTTATAATCAGTGCTGACTCACCACATTACCAAATCGTTGAATCCTTTTTGAGACCTCGTGTATTCGTAAAAAATATATTTTAAGGCATGTAACATTTCAGAGATTTATTTATTTGAATACGGTAGTACTTTGTCTACATCAGAAGATAGTTCTTGGGGATTCCTATGCCAAGTGCTTGTCAGCAACATACAGTCAGGTCCTACTCAAATCAGAATCGAACACGTCACCATCGAGTTTAAGCTACAGTGCCATCGGTAGTCTATTTGATCAGGCTCTCAGTGACTTTGACTTCAAATTTACATTATTAAAACGAAAATTACTCCTACTGCGGTTCAATCTGCTCCAAGTCGCCGCAAGGGTAGTGACACCATGGGACAAAGGATGTGAAGTGAAGGCACAGCACTCATTGTAATTGGCTCCATCGTCTTCATCCAAAAATCGGCTGCATAGAGCTCTTCTCTTTCTCCTTCCGTCCATAAAACGTGTCCTGGGAATTTCAACATTCTAATATTTATGGACACTCGTATTTATGGAACAGACATACCACGGCTCGTGCCATCCATCCCATCTCCGACGTTTAAATATTATATTATATATTAAATAATATTATATCATTATCTTATCATATTCCAGTGAAAATTAAGGAATAGTACTGTGTGATCATATTTATTAATACACTTCTTTTTAGATGACTTTTGTAATCTCAAAGAAACGCAGACAGATATTAACTAAGCAGATCACACCTCTTGTCAGTGATTATAATTATTACAGAGAAATTACAAAATATCAAAGTAAATGGACTACCTATTTCGTAGGAGGCTAAACCTTTCCATAAACAATCTAAAGTTTACATTTCCTAAAAGCCTAGCCAAGTGTAAATTGGTAAACCTACACAAAAAAATGCAGAAAAACATTCTCAGAAATAATGCAAATCTGTCTTTATGCAGTAGTTTTGGACATTATAGAGGAGCTACAACTAGAGCGTTGCTTCACAAAAGAAATTAAAATAACTGGTTTTAGACATTAGTATTTTCCCCTGACTTTGCGTCCCTGAAAGCAAAAGAGAAAGAAAAAAGCAAGATGTGTGACTCAGAGCCTCATGTGGCAAAATGTCAGGAGTGCTGGTTTTGGATATCAACAAGACCATAAAAGGAAAAAGAAACAAGCACCGATGCCGTCTGATACAATACGGCTGTAGTTGTTTTTTTAATTAAAAACTCTTATAAGCTAAGAGTGTTCCAAGTAGAAACATGATGTCATTAACTGAAGTCAGTGAGGACATGGTTTCCTTTTTTTAAAACCACTTTTAATGACCTTCAGACTATATCAAGCAGCCATTTTCAAAAGTCTCTGTAATTCTAGGGGATGGAGGGCATGTTCTATGTCAAGGATTCCTCATGATTTTGTCAAGTTTTGTGTACTGTGTGCAAGGACCAACAGGTTGAGGCCATTGTTATGACTGTACAAATTTCTGACCGCTGCTTTGTGAGTGAATGAATTGTGATTGTATGGAGTCTATATGGGGGTTGGCATTGAGTAGGTTGAACGTGTGATGCCATTGTTGATGTTGTGCTCTGTTGTTCTAATCCTTGCTTCATTACAGAGCTGGTGAATAATTATCATCTGAAAAAAATAGTCTTATTTTATCTTATCGAATTTTATTTTCCTTTTTAAAGTACATTTAACATGAGAATGAAAATATAGATATTAGGGGAGATAGAGGTAACTTTGTATCTAAGGAGTGTTGAAGGTGGAAATTAGTTGTGGATGTAAAAGTGCTGTCCTCTAGAATACCTCTCAAATTATTTATAGTTTTCTATTATATATTACACACGCAGTTTTCAGAATCACAACGCTCATTAATAACCCATGAGATATCTGAGACTTGTAGTGATGAAGTGATCACGCGTGGCAATATTCATGTCATAATGACACTGTATACTCTCACTTCACTGTAGAGTACAATACATACGAATTTGAAAAAAACTGCAGTAAAACCCAAAAACATTAATGAAATAAAATAAAAAATGTATTAGCTTAATGTCTTGAAAAGTCTCGTATTTTAACAAGATATTTCTGTCGCTGCTTTTTGAAGTTATTTGCTCGGGATTATCTGAGGATGGGTTGCTAATAAAAATGTATAAACATGACAAGTCATAAACAACACGTGGGTAAAAAGTCACGTGATCAGAGGCCATTAGCAGAATATAAATCAGGAACGAGCATGAAATGCCACAGAATGACTAAGGAGCATGGGCCTTGTTAACAGCACGCGTGGAAGATTTTATGACTTGGGTAGAATGGCTGTAAAGGACGACAACTCTTTGGCACATGCTAATTGCGGAATGAGCCAGGCCGGCTGTCAACGAGGACGGCTTTGTTGCAGACGACCTAACGGTCTGGACATTGCCTCAGAAGTGTCGGGATGTCAGCCATTGTACAGACATTGGGACTGCTTCATCCCGACAGCAGTAAGCGTAAAACCGTACATGAGACCAAACAAGGGAGGTAACACATGGAGCACTGTACTGAGGTGATAAGAGAAATTCATCCATGCAGAGGTGTTTTTTTCAAAGCATAACTGGTTAAAGGCAAATAACCAATCATAGATGATCACACGTTTTACATTTATGATGCAAAGTAATAAAACCATATTTAAAGAACAGACTTAAACAAACAATAATGGCGAACATCTTGCTGTTGTCCTCTTTCAGCAAGTACGGTTCATTGCGTCCAAATATGCAAGTAGGTGATGTCCAGATAAAAGAAGAACGATTAAGTAGTAAGGCTCAGCAATATTTCCGTAATACGAATTAACATGTTGTGTGTGGGGGGTAGGAGGGTTTGATGGAGTGGGGGTGTTTGAAGGTAATAGTAAGTCGATAGATGATTCCAAAGTATACCCCCATCTCTTCCCCTTCTCCGCCAGTCCCCACTACTCCCCTCCATCTCATTCTTACTCGAAAGTACAAAACCAGTTGTTTAAAAAAAAAAAAAAAAAACGGTTACCGAATCGATTGCGCCGAGTCGCAGGCTAGCCAGAGGGCGCTACCGTACACATGCGATTTACACAGACCCTCCTCGGCCGTGCTGGCTTATCGCTTCGTCTAGCCTGGCAGAATGACAAGCAGCTCCGTACAGTATTAAAAGAGGACATCTTGCTATAGTCAGACGAATTCAGCAGCTTAAAGAATAACTCGAGCAATCGTCCACGGCTTTATGTCTGTTTTTACATTGCGCCATCTTTATTTTCAATTCGTTCTTTTTCCTGCTCTTCCCCTTCCCCCTTCCTTTCCCTTGTGGCTAGCGACCTCTGGTTGCCAAGCGACGTGTGCTGATGAACAGACGCCGATCCATTTTATTCAACATGGCTGCCACAACCTGACGCAAGGCTTCCCCAGCCTCACCACCACCACCACCACCGCCACCATCACCACCACTACTACCGACCAACCTCCCGCTGGCCGCGCTGCGTTGCGCTGTGCAGCGCTGTGCGGCTGGCCCTTTCTCGGCGCAGCAATCAATATTAACTGTTGCTAAACCATAGAATTTAGTGGCCATGCTTCATCAGTATCACCACCGTCCACAAACAAGCTCATTACTGCCGGCACAACACCTGACAAACTACTCTGTTTCTTCGGTGAAATTAGAACAAGAAGGCAGCGATGAATGCAGACCCATCAACTACAAGGAATACAATAGCAAAATTTACTCCTTCTCTCTTTCTATACATTTTTCTCCATCTCATTTACTCTTTCTATGCCTCTCTCTTTCTTTTTAGTCCGTCTATTAATCATTTAGAGAAGTAGGCTTAGTTTTACCGCTTAAAGATTACAATAAGATAGAATCGGCTCAGTGGTGTATAAACCTCCGTATTTAAATATTTCAAAAGTAAGATTCAGTGAAGACACATTGAAGCAAACCAGATTGAAGGCAATAGATGGCAATATTCCGGTTAAACCGTGAGGTAAAAATGGCAATGCATGTGCATGCAAAACAGTGGCACCAGTGTCTTGTCATCTGGAGCGTTCTGGAGAGAAAGGTCACCTGAGATCGATGCTGTCAAGACTGAATTGAGAGCTAAGAACCTTTAACTGCAGATTAAACGATTCAGGACCAGGTTGGGGTGGAGTACTATCTAGTTACAGCTCACGAACATCAGCTGATAAAAATGAATATCTTATCATGTGGATTTTTTTCTTGAAATATATATCTGTCCGACTTCTTGCCTCTAACCTTATTAGCTATCTTTAACCATCCATGATCAGAAGATTCAAAATAAATACTTATTTGTAAGGACAGACACAAGTTTACAAAGAAAGAAACTAGCAACGTACACACACACACATACACAGGGATGCTAACTTACATTGGCACGCGCATTCTCACACGAACGGACAAAAAGACAAACGGAAGGACGGACACACTGGGAGTACTCACTCAGACAGGTGATGCATCTCAGTCCCCAGGGAGCGCGCCTTGACGGGGGTGAGTTTCGGCGCTATTTTCATCCAAGCCCATTTACACTTCCCATGCACACAAGTCGGTCAGCAATGGGCGCCTGTGTCCCACACCAGTTCCACTCCAAGGGATGAATCAACAATGGGGAAATTCGCGTGCACGCTTAGGAAAAATAATCGAACTACGATCTGAGCAGGCGTTGAACTGTGCCGATATGACAATGTCAACCTTCCGGTAGTCTGCACTGCACTTTCAGAAAACGTATCGCAAGAAAGTTTGGCGGGAAAATTTAAAAGAAAATTCTGTCCAAGGAGTGCACAAAAATGTCAAGGGTTCCTTCAGTTCCTACTATGTGATGGAAAAGTTTTCAAGATGTCCTGTGGGAAAAAAACTTTTGAAGCAGAAAAATGCTCCTTTCCTGTGCAGGGAAAGAAGTTACAGGAATACTCTTGCCGGAGAAAAGAACAGATTCGGTGTAACTGAATCACGCAAGTCCATAATGTCGGCTTAAGACCAAAGACCCGGTAATTCTTGCTTTCTTCAAACTTGGTGCTTATTTACATTCTGCTGAGACTCAGAGATCAATACAAAGGTCAGTGAATCAGTCGCTTCTCCCAAGTCCCATCAGCTCGATGTCTTTAAAGCAGGGAAAGCCAACTCCCGAGACCAAGCGCGGACAACTCTCTCTCTCTACTTTTCTAGACGACAGATGGTCCGGGTCCGTATCTTATCTTTGGAGAAAGACTGGTGAGCCGCCTCTCCATCTGACTTAACTCCCCTTACGACACCAGTCAGCTCGCAGTGCGTCTCCACGAAACACTCCACGTCGCGGTCTTGGTTGCTGCGTGTCCCACCTTGTACTGGCTCAGGAGGACATTCATGCCTGAAAAACCGAAAACTAAGATACTTCCGTCCCAGGCACGACACCACAGGTGTAGTTGTGTCAAAGGTGCAATCTCGCCTGGAAAAATAAAGTACGAAAAAAAAAAAAGGTAGGAGGAAGAAAGATTTTGTGAAGATCTAGCATCCAAACAAGTTTTGGCACCGGTCAGGGTCTGGCTACCCATCTGGACAACTCGTGGCACTATGGTGTGATAGTACGCCAAAACTAAACAGTCCTGATAGTAGTAGTACGGGAGCACCGTATATGTCCAAACTGGGCGGTTCCGACTGGCGAATTTGCCGGTGTGTGACTGGCTGGCTGCTTGATGTTGTCCTCCACCCTCTCCATCCTTAGCGCCCCCCACTGAGTCTGCGCGCCCAGAGGTCGATGAGGTTGACGGTACGTCCACACTGAAGGCAGGCGTGTAAAGGTTTACGGGTCAGGTTTTTGCCGCTCTTCTAACTGGCGGTCAGTTGGCATCTTCTTCCACGACACATTTGACACTGACACCAAAGATCCTTTAGCTGACACACGGCAGCAGGCTCTGCGAGGGGAGGACGGATGGGTGGCGAGGGATGGGGGAGGGTATTTCTCCTTCCCCCCTTTACCTCCCCCACACGCACACGCACGCGAGTGCCCTGTCAATCACTGTCTTCTGTTCGAACGGCCTTCCGCCGCCACCGCCTTCACCTCCACACCACCATCAGCCACAACGTCTACCACCACCTCCTCCTCCTCCTCCGCCTCCCCGCTCAACTGACTCACTGTCGTCCCATGTTTCATCGCTGCGTCATGGGTGAGAAGCGGCAAACTGCGCGCCCGAGCACGTACGGACACACACACGCGCGCACGCAGGCGAGTGCATGCAGCGCGCACGACACACGTGAGAATGAATGCGTGCGTGCGCGCGCACACACACTCACACACACACATCACGCGCGGGCCCACTGAGCATGGCGAGGAGCAGCGCCACACACGGCTGTGCTAGCTTGGCTTTTCCCAGTCCTATGTCATTCACTGACGCACGCGACACACAAGCACAAACGCATGCACGCGCACACACCACACGTGCACACGCACACACGCGCATGCGCTCTCTGTTGCTGCTGCTGCACAGCCGCTGCCGGTCGGGATCTGTCATTGGACTGCAGGCGGTTGCAGTCACAGACTCCCGCACACGAGGGTACGACTAGCGGGACGGCGCTACACCGGCCTAAAATGGAGGAAGATTCTGTTATTGGCGTATTACAATTAGAGCCACGTCTCTCTCTCTATCCTTTCCCCACTCTCTACCCCATTTTTTTTTAATTCCTTAGCGCAGCTTCCAGAAGCGGGTTTGCTAGCTGGACCCTGACACGATGCACAGCGAGAAGCAGGTTTGCAAGGGACACAACCCTCCCTCGCTTTAGCTAGTCTCTCAGTGTGGTACATAGAGTGATGCTGGGAGAGTCCATTGTCGTCACGTGACCCTTCGCTGGTTCAGATATTGTGACTAAGCCTTCACACACAAATATGTCCGTTTATAGTCGTTATTCGTGTCGAAATGCAAATCTAGCGATGGAGCTACGCTTGTGACAAATATCTTGTACTTAAAAATGATTTGTCTCCCTTTACTTCTCGGTCTCTCAGCACTATTCTGTCTTTATCCTTTGTCGATATTATCGCTTTATCGAAAGATTCCACAAAGGTCTCGTAACCAAGATTGATGTGACTCGACTAGTCACTGATGAACTTACCAGCGGCCCCTACCCCTCCCTCCTCCATCTACATCCCTACCCTGTGAGACAGACCGACTTCTTAAACAGTCTTAAGACGGACGGACAGTGTCAATCAGACTCAAACAGCCAGACACCCGCTGCACTCTGATCCCTTCTGTCCCACCTACATCCGTTGCGTATCACGTGACTTGTGCTGACCAGGACCGGGCACCACACCCACTCGTTCAGCCTAATCACGTCACAGCAGGCGGGAGGCTCATAAAATATTTGCGTCCGTTTTCTCTACAAGCCACGAGTGTCGGCCCCTGCATGTATCCTTCGGATCTCCGGGCTGCACGTCCGGCCATGCCAGTGTCCAGTCTGCATCTGATCTTCATGAAAAACAAAATTGTGATTCTGGACAACTGTCGCTAGCTACCGTTTTTTACCCGTATACGTGTGTGTGTGTGTGTCCCCGGGTAGCCAGCGTTGTCGGGTGGGGGGTAGGCGCCGGTAGTAAGCCCGCGACGTGCTTCCTGTCCCGCGGAGGCTGTCTAGAGGGCGCTAGCTACCGGCGGCTGCGTCCTCCCACCCTTCCTCTCCCTCCGCCTTCCGCTTTTCCTGTCTTATTTACTAATCAAGCTCTATTTTATGTGTCTTAGAATTGATGATTCAGTTTTTCCTTTCTTGTTTTCTTCGGGTTGGCTATTGGTACATCTGCGTGACAATTCTTAAGCACAAAAATATAAACAAACATTAGACCAAAATCGGCAAAGGGTTTAATAAAATCATAAAAACATCATGTAAAAGCTTTAATTCTATTCATTATTTTCCGGTTAAGAAATACCCTGAAGTGCTTGTCATAGACAGTGATAAACAATATTAAATCTCGCCTTTGGAACGTATACTTTATTTCCGAATGGGATTGCTACTTATAGGGCTGGACCACCTCACCATGATGTAGACTCACTTGTTGACTCCGAGTAAGACATGACTAATCAGCAGCCGAACAGCTAGGCAATCATGCTTTAGTTAATTGTTTGCGAGAAATACCAAGAGGGTCGGTTGTTTCTGGGATCAAATTTCCGCTCTGACTGTTGTTCTCGCTCTACACGGGGCTGCTTGCTGTGTTCTAGTCTCAGATCGCAGGTGATATAAAACACCACTTCTCTCCCCATGTTTTCTTCCGCAAGCACTCCCCCCCTCTCTCTCACTCTCTCTCACTCACTTGATCTATCTCTTCTTCCCTCTCTTTTTTTTCTGCGACGTTTATTTGCGAGACAGGTCTTTGAGAGGCTAACATGGGGTTTAATGAGAGAAAACAAGTTTTAAAAAACATTCGCTTGTAGTTTTTCTTCCAAGAAAATCCGCCACCCTTCCAGCATCTTGCATCAGATTCTGTCCATCATGACGCATGAGATGCAGGAGACTGCAGCCCTCGCATGTAAGAGGGCGCGTGATTGGAGAGGGAGGGGAGGAAAGGTGGGCACAAGACCGCCCTCATCCCCTTCCCCCCAGCTCCTAATGTTAGGACCCCCTCCACCTGTTTCGCTGTTACATGGATATTGCTTAAACTGGCTGGTCTGTGATATTACAAATATTACAGAATAAGCATGGTTGACAACAATGAAAACTGTGGTTCCTGTCTTCCTGAGTCTTTCATTTGTCAGCTTTGTTCACTTGAGTACGTGTTTGTCTTTGTATGGTGGGGAAGGGTATGGGAAATGATATTATTGAAAACAGCTCAAATTCAACACAAACTGTATGTCTGTTCATTAGTGAGCACTCCTTTCTCCAGGTCCAACACTGGGACATGTTAGCCCCAATCCTGCCCATGGCAAAAAAAAAAAAAAAAAGGGAGCTCAATCTTTGGAATGTGGTGCCAAAAGCTTGCGAAGTATAATGGATCAAGTAAGTGAAACAGGGGAAGAAAAAATACCTGGCAGCTTGGTGGAACCAGAGGCTGAGCCCAAAAGCAGCTTGAGGTCAGCAACTGCCGACAGTGCAAACAGCGGCCTCTAGCGGCACGTCATGCGCGTGTTTTTCGCACACTATTTCGCCCTCCATAAGACCCTAGTGATACAGCAACGCCCTGCAAAGCCCTCAGCAATCTCCTGCCACTTGCTCCTCACAGTCGTTAGCAAAAAACAAAAACAGGAACAAATTCCCGCAAAATAATTATTTGTTATTTTACACTATTTCGGTTAGTTTATTTTGCATTTGTGTTAGGGATAGTTTGCAAAATTTTGCAAGCATTAGCTTAGAAATGATATTTTCTTTATTGAAAAGGTTGAAGGACGCGATAGAATGAGTACAGATAGGCAGGCAGTGGAAAAAAGTACAGAAGAGCATCAATCAATGGAAAAATACAAAAGATAACTTTTGTATACCTCTAAATGTGTTTAACTGTAGTCGTACACGGCTAATTTGAGTTTTTAAAAATCTACATTATATATATATAAGGCTTATTTATAATACATAAATACAGTAAAACATAAGCTTAAAAACTCTTATCACATAGAATTTATGCACGGTGATTGATCTTGTTTGTTCATCAGAAAAAAGTGTTTGTGAAAATAATTTTTTGTCAGTTTGCGCCAGGCATTGGCCAAAAAAAAAAAAAAAAAAAAAAAAAAAAAAAAAAAAGCTGACTAATATATCCATGTACCAGAAAAATCGCAGAAAACCTGTCGTAAGACCGAGAATCAAAGTAATGATGCTAGCAAAGACTTAAAGTGAGAAGAGTTTTTAAGAACTATGAATCTACCCAACCAATAAACCCAGGTACATGTATATCATTTGTAAACGCATGTTATGACACTTAAAAGATTTACTTTTTGCATCTTTAGGGTCTTTTGCATGATGAAGACATGATGACACTGTCTTGTTCCTGTTGCCCTTCACACAATGGTGCGACAGGGCAGGGTGTGTGTTTGTGAAAGGGAGGATGTGGGAAGGAAGGAAGGACACGCAGCATGCACGACATGCAAGTGCAGTGTTGCAAGGAACGCACGTGCTGACGGTGGGGCTGACGCTGCTGGCTGCAGGAAAGTGGCCGCAGGCTGCTGCTGACGTCCTGTGACTACGGATGGGGCCCAACAGGCGCGGTGCCGGCGTTGGAAAGATTGATTTTTGTCCTTGTTGCGGCCTGAAATTTCTCGTCTCTCCAATCATCTATACTGCACTTGCTGGGGAACAAGTGTTGTGGCCTGAGACGCGGTATCCGTGAAAGGAAGTCTCGACAAGTCTCTCGTGTGAAATACATACATACATGCATACATACAACAAAAAATGTACTCTGTAAATAGTTTACAATTACAATCTTAGGCATTACTGGCTTGGACGGCAATGACGATGGCAATGACAATTTTGTTGAATGCTTGGAGACTTGATGTGAAAACAGTACAAAGGCCATCCTCACGGTGGCGTTTGGAAGTTATAAAAATAACACAATTTGAAAAGAAAATCGTCTTAAAATTAAAACATTGATTGGATTGATTGACTGATTGACTGACTGACTGACTGATTGATTGATTGATTGATTGATTGATTGATTGATTGATTGATTGATTGATTGATCTGTGTGCGACCGATGAATACTTCAGCCAAGTCTAATCCAAGTAAAACTGACGCTTAAGTCAAGAAAGGCATCAGACACTGGAAGTCGCTCCAAATCTATATGAGAACTATTCTGACATTTCCCGGCAGCAGATTGAGTTCGCAGACGACTTTCAGTCCGCAACTTCCGCTCTCTTGACTTCCGGCTGGTGCAGTCGACTTGGCGAACCTAGGATTTTGTCTCTTCTCTTCGCGATAAATCGATGCCTTCTTGTATATGTGGAGTGACATTCAATATTCAGTAAAGATAAATTAATATCCCTGGATTAATTCGGTTTGATAGGATCTAATAATGCCAAACATTTAAAACGACTTTCTCACACGCTTTCTTTCTGACCCTCCTCTCTGTATACATCTGTCTTTGCTGTTGTCTAATTTTACTTTACCCCTTCCTTCCGTTCATGCAAGAAATGGCCACAGACACTGTGAAGCGAGCACAGCTGAAGCGGAGAATTATCTTCAAGTGGCAATTCTTACAATAAACATTTTATTCTCATTATTTCTATTAGTTCATAAAATAAAGAATAGAATCTCCATATGCCAAAGGAGAAAAATGCATTTTATTTCGCAGAAAATGATATAATGGTACATCTCATCTGCCTATCTTGAAACTTTCCTCCCTGTCTTTCTGTTTCCTTTCTTCCTTCATCTTTTCTGTTTATTATTTCTTCTCTTTTTCTTTATTTATTCTTTTAAAAGAGAAGTAGTATCAAATTCTTTAAGAAACCATAATTAACAAATATCCAACGATACTAGACAGTTCTAGCGATTAGCCATTGCTGCTTGTGTCTACGTGTGACAATATAAAAGAATTAACACTTGTTTCTGGTGAAATCGATGCGGCATTTTCATCATGACGTTAAAAACATTGCGTATCTAATTTTCTTACTAAGATGAGAATTATACAGCTGAATCAACTTTTCTTCTATAAAAATCTGCTAAATGGAAAATAATATTAATACAATATTTTTTTTTCAAATATCGTTGGCACTAATGCCAACAAATAATTTAAATTCGTATTATTAGAACTGCTGACTAAGTTTAATTAGTGCCAAGTATTGTTAAGCAGTACTATGTAGTTTTGACTAACAAGTCTGACCGAAGAGTTTTGTCGTTAAAAACCTGTCTTAATTACTTTCCAGCGGTCAGAAGTACCGACAAAATCAGTTGTAAAAAGCGTTTAAACGAAGCTGGAAGTGGCGATAATGAATGAAAGTAGTAACCCTCCAATGACTTATTGATGTTAGTAAATTGGATGTTTTATATTCAGTAGATTGTCATAAGATCAGATGAACAGACACCCGAGATTTTTTGTACTGGTGACTTGATAAGAAACGAATATTCTTGAACAAAAGGTACTGTAAGATAATAACTATTAATCGAATGAGAGAAAAAGTCGTTATTTGATCAAAAACATCCAGACAAAAGATTGCAATCAACGTAAAGTACAATCCTTCCATTTCACAGTGAAGTTTATATTATGCATCTTGAAAGTCGTTTGAATGCATTATGGTTTTAAAATCAACATAACCATGTGAACAACGGAAGAAAAAGATATTGTGTAGCCTTAAATCGATATGGAATGTAATAAATCTTCTTTTCACAGAGAAATTTAGCTTATACGTCTACCATGCAGTCCAATGTGTTGTAGGTTTTTTTTTAATTCACTTGTAACGATCTGAGCATTTTTTAAAATGCAGAGCCTTTCCTATTGTGTGATGATGGACAGCAGAACTTTCACATATCGAATTCAATTGTTGTTGGTTAGTAAGGAGAAAAAAAATTGCAAAATAAGAATGTCCTCAAAGCTCTCTCCGAAAGCGTTCGCGAGCGATAAAGAAGGTTGCAAAGAATGGCCATGATTACTGAAAGGAACATGCGTGTTTACCGAAGTGTATATTGCTACATATGAAAGTCATCAAAGAACAATAATCCTTTCGTCACATGTGGCTAGTTCTGTTTACCCAAATCCCCCGTTCCCCTCTTACCACAAGCTAGGCATTAATTCAAAAGGCAGCATCGCATGTAGGGACCTGTTCTTCCACATCTGTGAAGCAGTTGCCAGAAAAATCTATATTTTCTTCAAAAGCTTGCTGCTTCCTCAATAGTGTGATTAATGCTCAGGGAAAGGTAGCGCTCCCTTCAAACACCCGCTCGTCCGGCAACGGCCTCCAGACGCCGGGCTGACGTCCACTGCCGCATCGATGGGTCATTAGCCGCCATTGCGGGCCAGTTAGCAATACGCAAAACCTATTTGCGTCTGACTCGCTTTAAGTTGAGTTTATGCTTAAAGAGGCGACGGGCTGTGGACCGTTATCCTCTTCATCTGGACGTCTTGACGACCCAGTCTTGGCGTGCCGAGACGCCCTTGGTCGCGGAGAGAAGAATCGCGTCGTCAGCGATGGACGCCGATTGGTGGAAAGCGAGATACACAAGTGATGTAGTTTCCGGTTGAAGACAGACCGGATGTTCGCTTTTGGACTGATATAAGAAACATTGCTGCTTAAATGGAGCGGTAAGAACGTAGGAAGATAAATCTGAATTTTAAAAATATTATCGTTTACATTCTCCGGTTGGAAAAAAATTGTTGACTTACAAGAGTTTTAAAACACAGTAGCTCACGAAGATGGTCAACATTTGGTGCACTCTTTTGCAAAGAAAAACATGCTAAGCCCACATAGGTAAACGTTGTTTTCAAACCCAAATTTTTTTTTTAATCGGAAGTGATACGGTTACGGTTCCCTGCTATGACTCCTTTCTTGCACATTCTGTCTTCGAGTCTTGAGACAAGTCGGCTCACGATAAATATCACTGAAAAAGCTTTATACTTCATAACTTTCAATGCTTGAAAGATGACCATGGTACGAAGAAATAAACTTGTGTCTAACTACCCACCCTGTAGACTTAAAAAAAAATAAGCCAATGTTTGAGAGAGGGGTGGCTACATCAAAGCCCGTTGGAACAGAGATCCATGCTGCAAACGAAAAACGACAAAGTAGCGCTGGCTCTCTGGTGAGCCATAAAGCATCGATAGGCAGATCGCTCGTGCAGCCTCTGGAGTCTGTGAAGGATGAAAAAAATTCACGATGAAATATACGCTCATGTACAGTCCATCCTTCTGTACCTCTACACGATACAATGATTTCTGGTTATAACCATACTACATTTTGCGATGCTATCGACGATGAAATTCATGAATACATTGAGAAAGACTTCAAGCAGCGAGCAGAGATAGGCTCGATGAATAAAACGAAAACAGGAAACAAAAAATGGAAATAAGAAAGAATACTACAAATACTTAAAAATAATAAAAGAATACTACAAATATTTTCCATAAGAAAGAAAAATGAAAGGAAATAAAAACAAAAAGAAAGAAATACAACAGTAAAGAAAGAAAAATAAAGAAAGAAATAAAAGAAACAAGGCTTTGGGAAAGAAACAAGCTCCCTAGGAGTGTGAACATGCGCTATACAAATTTTGCGTTTATTATTATTAACGGAAGTTGAATGAAACATGAAGGAAACAGAAAGAGATACACAAAGAAATAGAAAGAGATACATAAAAGAAACAGAAAGAGATATACCAAAAGCAACGGGACTGGCCTGACAGTATGCGTAGGTCTGACAAATGATTATAAACAGCGACTGACCTCCTGCCCCTCTGGGATCTCTGGTACAAACCGTTGGTGCTATAAAGGACAGGACAGTCACCTAGCAAATGAATGGGTACCAGCCAGCCAGGCTGTCCTCCCATAGGACTCGAGGGCCGACTCCGCCAAATAACTTCTGCTATTTCCAGGGCAATGTTCTCCGTTATCTGGCATGATGAATATTGCGCGTTTGTCTTATCAGACAGTAAATGTGGGAAAACGGGGAATAGTTGTGGGAAAAGAAAGCATGCAAGCAAGAAAGAAAAAAAAAATGAATAAATGAAAGAAAGGACAATAAATGTTAGTTCATTAAATGTGGCTGCAGGTATATTTTCTGACGCTCGTTAATTGATTATATTAAACATGTTACTAGTAGAGAGTATCAATTCCAACATATCCCCGGTATCAGAATTCCAACATTTCTCCAGCACGTTCATTAAGTCTTCCAACACAAGTTCATGCATATATGTGTTATCTAAGGTAAAAAAAAGCAAACAAACAAATAAGACAAAACTGTAACAACTAAGTCTAATAAGTCGATAAGTCGACTTTTCAAATGATGGATGTAAAAGTTATTAATATTATTCTGTATATGTCGGTCCGTAAGTACTTTAGACCAAACTATGATGCAATTGGACAAGACTGGGTCCCATCCTCTCTCTGCCCCGCTTGCCAAACGATACCAGGATGACTGTTGAGAAGCCACCTTTGTTCCTCAAAATAGCCGCCACTCCTCCCAGTACTTAGGCGCATCGCTAGCGCGTGACCTGCTTCCTGGAATCCCTCCGTCTCTAGCACCAGGTAAGTGCTTGCCCGCCGCTCCTGCTCCAGACAGGTGAGAACACACAGGAGCCATCTCAGGTGTCCAATGTTATTGATGGGCAGTTTAGCCGCCATTGGACTGCACCGACCAGGTGCCTCTCAGGTAGGCTAGGAGTAAACACTAGTCCACTGACCGCCACTCTTGTGGTTTGCCGGGGTGGGATTGGTGGACACTGGGGTGGATTTCGTTTGGAGGGGTTGCTAAGCTTTTCAGTTGGCATCGGAAGACATTTGGGAGAGTACAGACAGACAGGTAGACTGACAGGCAAGGAGGTAGAATAGAGGATTGATAGATTGCAGACAACGATATCAATAGGACAAAAATGGGAGGAATAGATGCTAAAATCACCAGGGTTGGGAGAGTAGCTCAATACCAAAATGAACTATTTTTTAACCCATTGTTTCTACTTTCCAAAGTATCTATATGTCTGGACAAGTAAGTAAGTTTCAACACATATTTATATCTTCACATCATTATTGTGATTTATGAGATTTGAAAATTTGCGACAAGGGAGATGATTTATTCGCATCTCCCCAGCACCATGGCCATGGGGACTAAATGCGAATCCCACCAAGCTCCACTCAGGGCCGCAGAGATCACCAGTGGTCGATCATGATCAACAGTAAATAACGACTGGAGGAACCTACGACTTATTTTGGACGCCAGGGGAAAAGTGAATAGCATGCGGGTGTCTGCCACAGCGCCAGACTTGTGGCTGAGCTGCTTCCTCTCTCAGTGAAGATGGATTACAATACGATCTGGTGGACTGTCTCACCCTCCCTAACCACACAACGGAGGGTCACCCCACAGCCCAGAACTTCGGGAGGATGTCAAAGGAACATCATTCATTGAGAAAGGACAATGAAAGGTGAAGGACAACTACCGAAGGTATCCATGGTGTATGACGAGTTCATCAAGACGAGAAACTATTCTTCTTGAACTTAATAGTCAGCAGTGCTCTTTCTTTGATATGGCCAGATACTTTTGTACACACCTGGTTCAAATTAAAATCATTATCATTACTAGTTGCCCATAACAACTAAACTCACTAAATGTCACTTTAAATCAGCGATCTGCACCTGACATCAACTATTTCATCCATCTGCCAGCTCCACGACAACTTCCCTGTTGTTCCCTAGCTCGGTCAAGATAAACAAAAATAAAGTAAACGATACAAACTCTTATTAGAACCAGAAAAAAACTAATTTAAAAATGGAGTCTGTCTGGAGGACAAAGGTTCCTGTCTAATGCCAGACCTGACCTTCCCCACAAAATGTCAGGTCATGCAAACTCGCATTTGACACCTTGACGAAAATCGATCTTCAGTGAAACAAAATAAATTTCCCGATTTGATTAGGATCAGTTGGTTGTTTGCTTGCATGGTTGTTTGTTTGGTTGATTAGTTCAGTGTCTGGATTGACTGACGGATCAGTATTTGTTCCATCAGAATCACCCGATGACTGCAAACGAACCTTCAGCTGGAACTTCTCCTTAATAACTCACATCCCTCCGTCATCTTTAACTTCCTTTTCTTTTTCTTTGCCATGCAAATTGCAGTTCAGCACACTTTTTTACCACACAGCTCCTCCCCCCTCCCCGGGCCTCAGATTAAAGAAAAAGAAAAAAGCCGGTGCTTAGAACTTAGATTAAACAGTCCTTTTTTTTCCTTTCTTCCAATGATGGAGGAGTCTGTGATTGACACCACACTGCCGGCGTCTGCAGGTTTCATTACCGCCCAGCTGAGTTCGCGGTGGTGGGTAGTGCGAGCCAACTTTTTGTTTTTAAGTTTTGTTTAACTGTAGCCCCCGTAATGGCGCTCAAAGAAAAACAAAGAAACCAAGAACAAGTAAAGAAAAAAATAGTTAAACTGAGGCTAGCGATGGGGGAGTAAAGATGACCTTGTTTTCATCTCAACCTGCTTTATTATGTCACTTACGCATTCTTGGACATCCCTGTCGAGTTTTTAACAATGTGATCAGTAAAAAATGTGCCATATCTGCAAGAACTGAGGTAAAATAATCATAAAGGTTAAAGGTCGATGAAAATGGCATGGCACACATCAGGCCAATCCTAGTCACCTCCTTCCTTTGCATTCAGAGATAAAGTTCTGTTTCTTCAGATCCCGCCTGGTGTACACTCCATGTATGTAAGAAGGTAGACCATAATAAAGATCCATACATCCATGCAGTTATTAGTCGTTAAGGTACAAATTGCTTTTATCCCAACAGAATTTCGTCTGTGGATTTTATTTCACACCCTGTCAGGATTCAGAATGTCCTAGTCAAGCGTCCTAACAGTAGATTAGGAGAACCAATGTCTGGCATCTCAAGAGAAAACTTATATCGGTCAATTAAGCAAGCAACACAAAAAGCATTTTTTTCAGACAGCAATAACTTGTTTGTGTTTTGATCAATAACTTCCATCCTCCCCCTTCCCCAGCTACCGGACTGAGCCATCAAGATAGAGGCAGAGTGGTCTGCACTGTCAAACATCAAGAGATGTCAGCTGGGGAGAGACGGTTGATGACTATCCCGTGAGGAGCCCGACTCACACACAAAAAAAAAAAAATAGAGATATTAGATAACAGGTATTGGAAACCATCATCTTCTTCTTCTTCCGTTTTTGTCGTCGTTCGTCGTCGCCGCAAAAGAAGCGAGGTTGGAAATGGTGGAGGTAGTAATTTTAATCCCTAATCTTATATAAACGGTTATGTTGATATTATATTATTATTTTTGAGATGTGGCGTGATTTGTCACGCCTGAATTCGATCTGGCTTCGTCAGCAATGCTTCCGCCGAGCCTTATGAAAGGACCACTCTGACTTTGCGATGATTCATCCACGATTGGCTGCATCTGAAGCCGGATACCGCGACTGCGCAGTGACGTCATCCCGTTTATCAGAGCAGCCATGAAGAAATAACTCATCTGGGATCAAGCGTTTAAGGTAAAAAAATGAAAACGATAGAAAAAAATTTCAAGTGAACCGAACGTTCATAACAACAAATTAAGTTTTATGTGCTGCGCTGCGATTGGTGGAGAGAAAATAAGTGCTGCAGACAGGATAAAAGCTTCGCTGGGTCTTAACGGTGAAGAGACTGATGTATTCTTTTGCAAGTGGGGAAATAAACATCTTTCAAGTCAACCCTAGCACGAACACATCGAAGAGAAAGAGAGAGAGATGGGGGAAGAGAGAAAGAAATTCGATTTGAAAATGGTACGTGTCAATGCTTGTCCCGTTAATTATCCACCCCTGACAGCCGGACAAGAAAGAACTGATTAAGAAGTACATGTAATTCTCGAAATAAAAGAACGGTATAATCAACACTGTAATATTCTCTCCCTTCCTCACTGGAAGGTGAGGAGGAAAATTCTCTGCCGTTGCTTGGTAAACATTTCTTCGACCACTGACTCCATTGGAAAGAGTCCGGCAACGACTGGAGTGACAAGAAACAGAGGAAAAAAGTAGCAAGGGAGGAGGACGAAGAAAGGGCTTTTGCAATGGTCGCCCAGAAGCACTCGTGCGATACTAAGCCGGCCGAACGTACTGCGAGGAAAGAAGCGGACAACAAAGGGTCCAGGGTTTGACTGAGGTGGAAATACCTTCGCATGTTAATCGAGCCATTTCATTTCTATTGTCACCCTTCGGCGCTTGGAAGGATTTTCACAAGGCTTTCGTTGGTGCATTCAGTTGGATTGAGTCTACCGGGAGTCTATCTCTCCAGCGGGGCAGTGAGCTCCTCTTACTTGGTATTCCAAGTAGGCAAGTGCACACAATCAGCAGCTTTATGATAATGAGAACAACAAAGAATGGTAGGATGAGGGGGACGTCCAAAAATCGAAGAACTTCAATGAAAGAAGTATGGCTTGTTATAATTTGCTGAACTTGAAAGTTTATCCTTTAACAATTTTAACGGAATTGGATGATAGAAACTTTCAAAATTTACATACTCTCTTTCTAAATTTTTAAAAATTTTTGGACCTCCCATTGGCTTTGAATGTAACAAATGTTGCTGATGCTGCTATAATATACATGAGGTCATGTGGATTTTTTTTCTCAAAGTGTCACAAACTTTTAGCATAAACCTGCTCAACACTTGGTCATTGTTAGTCATGTCAATAAATTAAAGAGTAAATAACTTAATAAAAAGTCTCAGGTGCTTTTCTAAGGCCACTGGCTGCTGATGCTCCATCCCTCCTTAATTCCCACAATCAATAATTACACCAGATCCACGCTATCGGACTGGATGAAGAGGAGGAGGGAAAAAAAAAAACCCCAAAGACATCAGACTAATGCGACATGGTCAAACTTGTTGTGGTTGAGGTGACGATATCTCCCACACACACACAAATTTTAAAAAAAAGATGGTGACCGGGGTTGCCAGGTCGCGGCAGCTCAAAATACGGCACGCTCCTTAAACAAACCTGCGGCGGAGTGGACAGGCTATCCCTCTAGCGGTCGGCAAACTGTCTGTTTACTGGCATGCCATAACGTTGTCGTATTTCCACAAATCATCATCGTTTCACTCTTAATATCATTAGTGCCAGACCCGTTCCTTCCCCCCGGTCTGGTGCCAGGGCTCGTGCTGGCTCGGGGAGAGCGCGGAGGGCTACGAGAAAATAATGTGGTATTGCACCATTGTTGTCCGAGGAGGGTGTGTGTGTGTGGGGAGGGTCTGTGAGAGAGAGGGGGAGGGGTGGACGACAAGCGGGTGCGTGACGTGTGGGGTAGAATGTCGGGTTGGGGAGAAGAAGGGGGGAGGGTTGATCTGCACCTGTAATGCCGACTGGGGCCAAACACTGGGCTGCCCTGGCCGCTCACACGTGCTGCAAGTCTGCGGTGTCTTGGAGTCTTGCACCGAGAGACACGACCGCGGGCCCGTGGCTGTTGCCGCGACCCTGACTTGGAAATGAGCCCGTTTCCTTTACCCAGCTCCCGGCGGTGATTGCCTGCCTGGACTCCAAGGCCACACTACGTGCTCTCCACCGCAACACACTTCCGATGTCCTCCATCCCCATCCCTATCCCCGCCCTGCATCCATCCTTTCTCCGCCAAACCCTTTCTCCAGCCCCTCCCTCTACTGCGTTTAATACCAAGAGAGCTTATCATTAATGTCGAGGGAGAAAATTTCGGTAGACTGTCAAAATTAAAGTTTTATCATTCGACTCGGGTTGCGGAGGGAGGGTAGAGCGGACAGGGGTAGGAGTGGGGAGGGAAGTGGCTGCCTTCTGTAATATATGTTAGCTTGTGCTTAGTGGTGGAACTGAACCAACCTTTCAGGTTGCTGGACAGTGTGCAAGCAATCAATAACGTATTCTTCCCCCTTGCCCCTAAAATCATTTTTTGTTGTATTCCTCTAGTATTGTCATAAGAGACGATTCTAAGTTTGAGACTTAGTCAGGGTGCTCGCAGGACTAATGCAATAGAAAACTACAAAAAAATGTCGCAATACTTCAAGATAAAAAAAACAACCTCGGACAATCATTAGAGCATTAGAGTGGTCGACACTACCGATGGTATGGAGGATGACGAGTCATTCCAATTAAAATGACAATGAGAAAGGTAGGGGCTGGATGGGGTAGAGAACTAGAGAATTGAAGTATCGAGCTGGGAAAGGTGTGAAAAACTGGAAAATCGACTTTGTCGCTGTACTGTAACCATTTCAAGGAATAATTTAATATTAACAATAATAACTTGATCCTCAAAAAAAAAAAAAAAAAATTCTGAAATATCTGTAAATAAAAAAATAACCTAAATACTTTCTCACTGTACTCACTGAGCCCCCTAACAGAGCTGCATTTAATCCTGACAACAGGTGAGACATTATATGATACTTCCATTGACAGCCATTGGCCCTCACCTTTCAGCATAGTCTAATTTCATGAAAAAACCCTCAGGATACCCAGGGTAAATAGTCGAGGTGCACAGGGTAAAGATATTCAACTTAGGAACGCTACGCCACCCACAAAAGATCATTTATTGTCAAAGATTGAAGCTGCTTACTCCAAGCTTAAATGAGGCATCGATCACCAAGACAACAGCTGACACAATAACATAATCAATGAATCAATGTGTCACTGTCAGTGTGACTGATGACTATTATTTAAGCCCCGGTAAGTACAATAAATTCTGAGTTTGTTTTAGTGCATGGGGACCTTTAAGTCGTTAGGAACAAATGTATGTTATATATTCTATGCATGATATATTATCTTTGTAGTGTAGGGAATCTGCACTTAACATCTTATAATATCACATAGACTCTCTGCAGTTTACAACATTTTGAAAATCTTCATTATCCAGCTTTAAAGGTGAGCAGATGTCTTTGGAAAGACCATGGCACCAAGAAACTTATCTAAAAAAAAAAAAAACTTTTTTCTTTTTTTAAGACAAGTTGTCAACATTACAAAATCGTATCAGTAGACTACAATCCCTACACTGCCCAGTACAATTCAAAGGTGTAGTTAGTAAGAGAGGAATAGTAATCAAATTCGTTTAGCAACCAATGATCCACAGAAATTAATAGAATATCGTCAAGTGAAGCTCGTGTCACGTGAAAGACTAGGACGAAAACCTTCATCATGGTCATCCTGACTTCTTACTATGTGTAAAAGTTGTTTGCCCCGCCCCTTGTCCCAGAACACTTCCAGACCCCTCCCCTTCCGGAAGAGGCAAGTTTCAGATTCCTCCCCTACCCTCCACCTCTACATTCCCTAACGTCTGCAGGTAAAGATTATCTCACCTCTGCGGCCTTGCCCAGGTAATCACCTGCGAGCTTTTCAGCCTCGCCCGGCATATGGTGGTCAAGCCTTCATTATCTTTTAGCCGCGGGTCACGTCCACACCTGGATTACTCGGCCATGGCCTTGCCTCTGGACCGGGCGTTTCACAAAACTACTGCTGATACCGTCCCACCCCAGCTGAGCCTCAGGTAACCCTTCGCACCAAACTCGCAGACACGATTCGGTGGCAGTTGACAGAGCAATCATGACAGTACAGGCCCTGTATCTTAGCAACTGGAAGGAAGCCGAGTGCTGACGAGGCTACTGCAATGGGTGCGAACGTCAGACGATCATCTCGCTGACGACATCGATATCCACACCTACGCTGCGGGGCTGACGCCGGCGTGACGTGACCGCGGGGCAACTGGCGTGACACACATCACGCACGGTGTGCATCACGAACGATGAAGCTCAGGTAGAGGGGACCACACCATGGAGGGTTTGGTGTGCAATGTTTGGTGGGTTTTCCCTAGCCTGGTAGTCATGCTTCAATCGAATCGACCTTTTATTGGGTGTGTGGCTGGAACACTACCCACCTCTACCCACCCAGGTGCTGATTAGTCGTAACGGGTACCTGAGTCATCAGGGAAGGTAAAGGTGACAAAAGGAGAAATTTGGCCTCCGTCTTGCGGATGTCCTAGCCGCAATAAGCCACCCTCGACCCTAAGCTAAAATGAACATTTCAATTTCACCTTTTATGTGAAGCAGATCATTCCAACAAAAGGTTTTATCAGGGGTAGCCCTGTAATACGGAGGTAAAGGACTCGCTGTAGAGACAAATATTAGTTCTTAGTGGTTTCATATCCAATCTCGGAGTAATATTCTCTTTTAAATGTCGGGCCTTTTCAATATTTCTGGCCTTCATGAAACTGTTGTAAATACTCTGTATCCTGTAGCCAAATCGCCTTACCAAATACACCAGGCAAACAAAAGGTTGTTTCTCTTATTTCTAGGCATGATATTACATCTTAACAATATTTCTGTCTAAAAATAGCGCTAGGAGAATCAACAGAAATAACGGGCAGAAATCCTTTGAATACATTTTTTTTTTAACGTTTGTTGTTCATGAATATATTCATGCGTTTTGTGTTGTAGCTGGGATATTTCCGATAATGAGAGCTAATAAATGGGTTGCTATAAGAAAGATCTGTTCTATGTCAGAAAACTAAAAGGAGATCTTTCCATTTTACGAATATTTTTTTAAGTTTTTTTTTTCTCCACATATGAACTTAGACATTTTCAAATATAGTCAGAGAATGTAAATCACAGACTGTGTTCTTCCAAAATGCATTGGACAAAGCCGCCAAACAGAACGAAAGAGACAGATTGACAGACACAAAAACACGCTCGAACACGCCGCCGATCGCTTGGATAAATTTATGCATATGCACGCAGCCAAATTTAGAACAAGAGGCACGGTGACGGATGCAGGGAGTGACAGAGGCGGGGAGTAGGGAAGTGTGGGAGGATGGGATTTAAGAAAACCAGGCATGCAAGTCCGTGCCAACACACAAACACATCGGTAGGCAATCACGAATGTAAATTAGATAGTACTCATTAGCAGGGCGGGTCAATAACAGATGTGATTTTTATTCCTCTGTTTCACGACAAGTGGAAATTCAGAACAACGAAAAACTGATAAGTGAAAATGCAATAAACATGAAAAGCCCTATTTCTAAACAGAACTAAAACTTGCGATCTTGCAGTAATTGTGGTTTATGTAAATTACTGAAAGACCAATTTTGACGGAGGGAAGAGGCAACAATAGCAGAAAGCTAGAGGATGAGGAGTGGGTAGAGAGTAAGTGTCGAGTGAACAAAATTGTACGATTGACCCCAGTGTCATCAGGAAAGGTGGCTATTGGTCGAAAATTCTGTCACAGGCGAGAAAACAACAACAACAACAACAACAACAACAACAACAACAACAACAAACAACAACAAAAACAAAACAAAACAAACCAAAAAAAAGACCTCTAATTAGTTGTAGGCACTCTCTGAAAACATATCCAGGTGGTCGGTAGGATGTTCGCATCTTTAAAACGCTGGGTAACTGTTTCAAACACATTCTAAAGGTTTTTTCTTTCTCTTTCAAAGTTGTTCTTGAATTGTTTCCTTACTCCATGTGAAAAATGTTTTTTTACTTTAAATTTTCTCTTTTGATATATATTCGTAAGTATTTTCCTTCTATTTTTGCTTGCATTTTAGTTTGTTCGATCAGGAGTGGCAGACCCTACACCAGACTTTAACATGTAACCTCAGTCGTGTTTAGCAAGGCTGTGAAAAAATGTGAAAGAATCACAAATATCTTTGAATTCGATATTGAACGTTAAAACATTTTGCAACACGCTTCCTGGTTGAAATAATTTAGAAAAGCAAGTCAAACTGTTCGGGCAAGTTGTTATTTACATAAAATGCTACAAAATGAAAACCTTACACCTGCTTTAATAATCGTAGTGATCGAAATAACTGATTGGATAAAGAGAAAATCGTAAATTACGACTAGGCAAGTGAGAGTGGAATATGAACTGCAGAAGAAAGTTACTTTTTTATTGGTGTTTATACAAAACCAAGTTTCCCTGACATCTACAAGATTCAGTTAAACATTGACTGCTTAAAAGCAAACGTTTTGTTACCATGACACTTCCACACCCTCCTACTCTGTACGTCACGACTATTGGACCCAGAACCACAGGGGGCGGTGACATTAAGACAGACCTCCTCCTGTGACTCTCAAGGTCACACCCTTCTCTCTGCGACAGCACTGCCTCCTGACAGAAACTCCTGGAATCAATGCCATGACGAAGCCTGACATTTCCTTTTTTTTATTATTTAGCCCTCTACCTCCGGACCCAGCGGTCTGGCACGACCATAACCACCATGACTGTAGCGCGTGCTGTCCTACTTTCTCTCCTTTATAACTCGCTGCGCCTTTATAACTCGCGTGTCTCCCTAGCGCCATCTGTCGGCATTTGCTGTCCGTGAGTGTTTCGCTTGAAGTCCGCAAGTATTTTGTGAAAACAGATGTGCGGGGATCCCGAGTTGGGAGGAAAGGTGGTCAAACAGAAGAGAGAAAAAAGAGTAGAAGAGAACAAAGTTGAGCGAGGAAACATGGCAGTCACAGAATATGATGAAAGTGGTTTGGCACAACCGAAGAACAACTAACCAAAGTTGGTGGAAAATCAGAGGAGTATTGTCAGTAATGTGCTCGGAAAGTCAGGTTTGCTCTCTAAATTTACTCTCACCCTCCCTTTCTCTCTTATTTACTTGCTCGCTCACTCCTTTCATCTTTAACCTCCGTGTACGTTATATTTTAAAGATATTTTGGTGCAAAAGTAATGACCAGCGATAGTGTTTGCATAATAAATGAAAAGAAAAATTTATTAACAGAAATATTGAGAAGAAACAACAGTATGTATGAAGACAACAATAAAAAAATAACAATAACTAAAACTTTAGAGAGAAACCGAAGAGTTGTCTCCTGTGACTGTTGAAAAACTCACGACAAATGTGCGCTACTTTCTTAACTGCTTTTTTCAAAACAGATGGTTTATTCATCCGCGTGCTTGTCCACCACTGGGACTAGGGTCCGACTTTTGGACGTGGGCCGCCTCTGCATCTGCGCTCAGTTATCTGCCCTTGTTCGCAGCACGTGCCACGGGCGCCACACCGCGCCTGCCTCCCGGGCTGTCTCGCACGCACGCATGCCTCTCGCGTGATTTTTCGCGATTGATGGCGTTCCACGACAGATGAGGGATGATGGTTGGGAGGCTGGCTAGAAGAATCCGCACACACGATTTCCCGTTCATCGTGAATATTGCCAGAATTATCATTTGCCGCCATTTTTTTTTTTTATTCAAACAGGATGTTTCAAAACTTGTTGAAGACAACATACATTCATATTATTACTCATAAACCAAGATAGAGCATAAACATCTACCTTCTTTCCATCTAAAAGAAGTAAGGCATTTCAAGAAAGTTAAAAGAAAAAAATTCCTGTAACGCAGAGAATGCTAACAAAGAATACGAAAAACGGTTACACTGCATTTCAAATACCGAGACGGTATAATTTTACGACTACCAATATGGCAGTTATTCTGCTTCAAACAGACTTAACAAAGGAATATCCATTACTTTCAGATCAGTGAGTCCACCATGATTAAGCATCCGTGATGATGGTTAGAGAACTTAGAGGGAATGTCAGGATATAATAGATTGAAAAAGTTCTCTGGATATTTTAAAACACGCCTGCTTTATCTCTCCTTCTTTACCACACCCTGTCCCTTTTCTTTCCAGCCCACACCCCTCCTCCACCTTCACCTTCGCTCAATCACTCGCTGTTTCCCCCAGACCTACCCACCCCACTTCCACGCAACCAATATCCGGTCGATCTCATCGACCGTCAAAGAAACTTTGTTACGTAACGACAATAGATTTGAAAAGCAACAGCCTCCTGGCATTGATGCCAGCGAAGACCTGAATCGGCATCGGTTAAAACACCTTTTGATCACTTAATATATTAATGGAAAGTTGAATGACGGACCGCTTCCTTTTAACCTTTTCAAACCTCATATGGCGGCGTCACGCACTCGCTCAGCACAACGAGGTCACAGTCTCGATATGAAAGAAAACTCTTTTCGAGATGTTGAAAGATCCACGGGTGGTTGAATTAGGAACACCCTTAAAAAAATGATAATATAAAAAAATAACACAAAAATCCCCGACGAAACAAAGGGACTTAAGCACGGCGCCCAGACTTGCCGCCCTTTATACACTTTCACTAGGAAAGGGCAGAGTCCCTTGTATTTCTGGACAAGCGGCTGTGGGATGTAAGACCGTGAAACTCTCTGGATTCAAGCATGAACGAACTTGCATAACGGAACACAATGATTGATCGCTGTCTGGAATGGTTGCTTGGCTGGTAAATAACAGAAAATATGACCTATATGTGAGTCTGCGTGCGTGCGTCTGTGTGTGTGTGTGTTATTTTGTAGAGAGAGCACAATCACCTGCACGGAAAAGGAGAGAATCCAAGTCCTAAGTGGCACACCTACAACTGATGTCTTGCGGTTCACCCTCGAGTCACAACAGAGGCGCATGCGCAGTCAATGGAGGGTTTATGACATCGCAACTCATGTGAGTGATTAAGCGAGTGAGAGGTTTGTGGCATCACACAATTGCATAAATGATGAAGTGAGTGGGTTCCTGCCTTTTAATCATGTAGCTGGTGTTGGCCAGCGCGTGACCTAATGAGTGGGTGAGCAAACGGTGACGAGGGGAAGCTGGGATGGGGATGGACAGAATCAATAGCACGCAGAAGAATAAGACGGGCTGCAGAACAAGAAGGTCCGAGACATAAAGAGCAGGAAATTTGAAAGTCCTATTTGCTTCACATGAGCGTCACGCCGATGCACTCTGCTCCTGGCAATTTGCATGAAATGCTTCCAGAGATGCGTGCGGTATCGTCTGCCTCACTTTTCGTGGCCCCCGCACGAGCCTGCGCGTGCGCACGCGGGCGCAACCCCCACCCCCACCGTCCGTTAGACTGAGGGGGCAGTTAGAGTAATGAACAGCGGGAGGGAAGAACGTGTTATGACTGACGTCAATATTCTAATGTATTCACTTCCATTGCTCTCCCCTAGTTATTTCCGTCTGGAGAGTATATATCTCTTTCTCTCATTCCCTCTCACACCTATCCTCTCTCTCTCCTACCCCCTCCTCCGAGTGCATGCGTGCGTGCTTGTATGCTTGCGTGGGTGCTCGTGCGTTTAATGCAAGTGCTATGCAATTTACCGAATAGGCACACGCAAGGATCGTCCTAAAATAGGGCTCTTAGCGAATGAAGACTGTGGACTGTCTGGAGCTGGAACTGCGGGGTCCAGGCAGCGTGTTTCTGAAAGGCAGGCCCTCGTTAGCCGAAAACCTTGTCAACTCAAATATCACGAAGCGACCAATTATACTTCGAAAACCTGCCGTGAACCCCCTGAGGCCGATTCCCGCTTATGGTCTAAGCCCCTTGAGCCACACAGTGTCCAGAAATGTAGATTCAGTTCTCAGAACCGACGGTGGAGCTTTCAACTCCTCCCTCTCCCTCCCTAAGGCCTGTATCTACTCGCTCGCTTGTTGGTCTTCCAATTACACGTATCGTGTTTACTTCTGCTTATAGTTTTAACATCCCCTGAGAACTTTTCTGTTATCAGATTATAGTATGCTTTCACTTTTGTGTTAATTGTAAGAATATAAAAATAAACATTTAACCAATATTTTGAGAGACTAGGAAATATCTAACATCAACACAAAAGCAATTTTTTTGTGAATGCTTAGTAATTTGACCTTTGAAGGCATGATCGTAAAAAGCTCTGGAAGTGCTTAATTTGTCACAATCTAATTTGATATCTCGACGTAAGTAATTTGTATTTCGGATGCTGTGACTGGACAAGGAAGAAGGTTTCTATGACAACAATGTGCAGCCACCTTGTCCTCCACGACCTTTATCTGTCGCACAGCGCATTTCCTCCCTACCCAAGAGCAGGAGGCTCGCGATGGAGATAATGTGATCAGTCCACATCATTTGCCTGACCACAGAGGACCTCCGCACTACCTCCTTCTAATAATGGAGGGAACGCTTCGCGGGCTCCAGAGAGAGAGAAAATATTAGGCGATAAACGGGATTGGGTTAGCGTCCCGTCCTGAAAGATGATTTAGACAAGCAGAATGGACTGAAGGAGGGTGTGTGTGTGTGGCGGGGGGAGTATTCTCTAGACACGGTACACAACTCCTCCCATCAATTGGTGGAAAGGCACGTAGATAAGTAGACAGGGATAAAAACTTACTGGCTAAATGTGGAATAGATATATGGCGCACTAAACTGCCAGGTTCGTGAAAAATATTCAGAGGATCTGTCATAAACATCCTGGGAAACTCTTCAATGGTAAGTGAGATGAAGAATGATTAATAATTAATAACATGTACAGGAGTAGAAAGAATAAATACATATAAATGCATGTTCTCCCGATCCTCAGAATCTGCCTTTTCACACCATTGTTTTATTTTTGCATATACATGGGAAGATGATATAAGCAGAGTGAAGAAGTGGAATCTGAAGATGTGTGAAAGTGTCCTGCCTTGATGCAAAGTTCTTCTTTAAGGTCAAGGCTTGGAGGAGTGCGGGGAAGGATTTTATGAAATGGCACCGCGCATGCAGATGAGGATGCACAGCGAGCAAAATCAGCGTGCGCACGCAGCTTCTTCGCAAAATAGCTGACCTCTGACCTCAGGCCTTGGTCTGAAAACCCGAATAGCACTCGAGTGCCCGATCCCAGTGGGCCATTCTATAGTTGCCCGCCGCTACAAAACTCGATTTTCCCTCGATTAAAAAACATTCCCGAGCAATCTAGCCTCAAAGAAACAGAAAGCGAATCTCAGTTTTCACACGCGCGTGGCAAGCTGTTGAACTGAGAGACAGAGACAAAGATGGCCTCATTTTATCTTCACAAGTGAAATAGCCGGCATGTGGATAGTTGGATGTGGGGAAAAAATTTAAGTGTCAATCTGGTCGGTTTCAACTCGACATCACGCTTGCTAGAAATATCATGTTCCAACCCCAGGGGAGACTGATGCAATGATGTACTGACCGAGATGATAACACAGCAGATGACTGGTTAGTGACGTGTCCCACCATGCGTTTATCAAACTGTGAGCTTGCAGAAAAACAGTTTAACTGACAGGCATTGTCCAGCTCTGATCATCGCGGCTTGATGTGAAAATTCAACGAATTTTCTAACCAGAGGTCTAAAAGACACCCGAGTAGTCTTGGTTAGAACTGTTAAAATGCCGACCGCAGGATAAAAAATAAAATATTTTATTAAAAAAAAAATCAGTGATGTACACAAAATGAACACTCAGAATATTATCCATTCCAAAGCAAGGAAATGCCCAGCTCTGCAAATCATTCATCACTAGCATGCATGAGTGGGACAGACCCCAAGTCGTCTAACAAGCAGGCTTGCTGATGTCACGTGATGCGCTTTCAGGAAGGATTTCACCAAACGACTTCATTTGCAGTTTGGTCGTCTGGGGGTCTTCTGCAAGGCCCGAAAACTTGCCCTGAGTGAATGTTCTTGATTTGAAATGAGAGAAGAATGAGGAAGGACGGCCTTTGATAGGTTTTTTTTTTCTCAAGACGAAGATTCGGCCCGACACCGTCCATCTTTAGCATGCCGCGCGCGCTGCTTTATGGGAAGATCATCTCGCGCATAGCAATTCAGCATTTTTATACGTTCTCTCAGCGTCTTTAATACTTTGTCTTTGCGGATTTTATACGTTCTCTCTACGGTTTTTATACGTTGTCTTTACGGCTTTTATGTCTTAACTCCGGCGAATGTACTTCAGTGCCTAGCGAGCTTGGACCAGCTGCCAGTGGATTGCGAATGTTGGCGAAAGTAGGGTGGGGTATAGGCGAACAGAGGAGACCTCAAGTTTCAAGATAATATCTTCTCCTCATTCCCCAAAACCTCTTTCCCCAGTAGAAGGAGATGAAACTAAAGAAATATGTTTGCCATACCATCTACAGAGCCATGAGTGCAAAAGAATACTATGAGTGATATAATCTTGATCAGTCGTCAAAAAACTCCCCAAACTGGATTTAAAAAAGCCGAAGACCAAAACTCCACAGACCAGCATGATCCCAGGATTCCGAATCTGACAAAAATGAACAGAAAGACTTAGTGGAACATGAGCTGCACTTATGTGCACTAAGGAATAAAAACTATTCCAACAAAAATTTGTGTTTGTAACTTTAATAACCTAAGTTAGGCTTTTATTTCAGGAATTATTTCCACAATCAGCTTCAGGATCATGCATCTCGCCTGCGACTGTCAGTTGACCAGGTCACGCTGCCAGAAGCAGGAAGAAGGGAAGAAAAGAAAGACCAGGTTGTCCCCCACGTGATGTCCATCACGGTTCCTAATCAAGTCGGTGAAAGCGGTGACTGCGTCATCAATTACATTTTCACTTAAATCTAGTCGAGGGCAAGAAACGTAGAGCGCGTGTCTCTTTTCTTTTTCAGTGGAGAAGTCGGATTAAGGTCTGGGGTCACCATGATAAATGTGAGCCATGAAACACTTTGAGTGTTTATTTGCACCGCTAACCACTCCTTGTTTTACGACATTAGAGATATTAATTCAGCGCTATCCGACAAGGTATCGTTGAGCTTCAGTTGTTCTGTCTCACCTTATATGAGGTGGGAGAAAGACAATGAATGATTGTCGGGTGGGCAATAACCCAGAAGAGTCATAATTTCCTCAGGTCCCATCGAATAGCAGGTAGAATCGATGTCTTTGTCTGCCAAACAGGTTCATGAGTGGATTTCTCTGTGTGTACTTCGCTAGAAAGGTCAGGTGTGTGGCTGAGTATATTTGTTGGATATTGCATTCGTTTATTTAGTACAGATACAAAAAATGCTCTATCTCTCCCTCCTTCCTTATATACAAACCCATACATTTGGAAAATACACTCAATTGAACGTACACACACTTCACATTCATATACACATATTCTCTTCTTCTTTCACACCTCCAGCCACTACCTTTGCTCTTGGCACACTTCCACAGACCATCGCACAATCTTTCTGTCCAGGAACATCGATTGGTAACGGACGAAATGAAGATGCTGCTCTGGCAACTGTCAACCAGCTACCTCCTCCTGACATATTTAGTCTCGCCCTGTGACCAGTTCCTCGAAATCTGACCGCCGTCGAGCTTTGTTTGAAACCCAAATGTTTCACAGGTCAGCGTAAGGTTAGCAGCGTGGATTTGTTGATCCAAACCCTGTCTCTTGCGAAGAAACCACGTGTTTCCCGTCATTCAGTGGGTGGTGGTGTTTACGGCTGTGTTCCAGCGGTCTGAAGGGTCGTTACCTCTATCTTACTTCTCACCACAGCGCATGCGCACAGCTCACTACTCTGGTAGTCGCTGCTTTGGGAACGGCTGCACTGAGGCTATGTCATCGAATTTAAAAGAAACAAAAGTTGCTCAGGACGTTGATGCGATCTAACTAACCACGATGTTAAAAGCACTTTCATATCGCATTATTTTTTTTCTTCTTGTCTTTTTTATTTCCAGGAAGCTGTGGAAGTTCCTGTCGTACGGCGAAAGAGATTTTGGGTGTACCAGGTTGAACAATACCCAGAGGACTGCATATCTTATAAACAAAGAAGAGTGTGGAAGGCAGCGAGGCAGGAGGGTGTTGTTTGTCAGTCAGTCGATCCATGTCCAGATCCACACAGGTTGTCCGCCCCTCATCAAATTTGGCAGGAATACTCCTGATGTCTGTGAAATCAGTGTAAGCTATCATTGGTTGGTATATATTGTTTGAGAGTGTTTATTTCTTATTTGTTTTGACATTCTAATGTTTCTGGGGGCTCCAAAATGAAATGGGAAAAAAATCTACTGCGCTGTGTAAGTTGCGATGTACCATCGCTCTCGTGGACAACGCCATAAATGGAGATAAAACGGATGAGAAAGTAAGTGGGAGAGACAGAGATTGAGATGAAGAAAACGAGTCCAGTGGCAGCAATATTTTTATTTAATTTCACTAGAAGAGGGCGACAGGTTCGCTGACCTGCCTCTTCCCTTGATCCGGTCCGCGCGACTCCACTGTGCGCTGACAGCCACCAGGACGACGCTGACATACAAACATACAATTATTTTAATTTATTTATTTATTAGTGCATTGAAATTCATTTCCAGCATGTTAAATCACTCCTTTATTCGCCGACCATACCGTTTTTCGTTTCTCCCATTTCCCTACCCACTTTTGGGTTCTCCATCTTCACTTTGTCCTCTAATTACCTTCCCTGCCACTAAACCTTCCAGCCTAGTCTTCTTTCTGCCAATCTTAACTGCTTTCTCTCTTTTCCATCCCCTTCTCGTTATGGCTTCGAGAAATATTCGTGACTACAAAAACATCACACATGCTTAATTTATCTTTGATTTCAACAATAAAATCAGACCCAAGACAAATTTACTCCCTTCGATATTTCTTAGGAGAAGATATCTTGACCAGCATCATCGCAAAATTAGTCGAGCTCTTCCTTTAAAGAAAATCAAACCCGAAAAATAATTTAAAAAAAAAATACGAGACAAATCAACAATTGCAGAATTAGCCAGCTAAATCAAGAGACCAGAAAAACGACTATTGCTGTTCTCACACGCTTCTAATGTAATGAACAGTGGATTCTGACTTTCTTTTAGTTTGATTGTTGGAAAAAAATAGTGGTTGAGAATAAAGCATTGCTTCGGGACTCAAAAATACAAATATTTTAGGTCTGTGTTATCGTGAACAAAACATTTTAGGTCTGTACTCTCGTGACCAAACTAAAGACGAGGGCAAGATGGCGTCAGGTCTTGGCAGAAAGCAAGAGACCACATCTACTGCGCAACAGAGCGGAAAATTACAAAGCACATTGAGACATGTCACGTGCAGAAGGTGGGAGAAGGGGATCAATGTTCGTGGGCTTGTGGATGTGGCCGCCTGCATGGCGAAGCACGACCTACCATAAAAGCTCTAATCACCGAGGCAAGGGGCGTGCGCTTTTTAAGCCAAGGTGCGATGCTGACGTCACACAAAGTTCGATTAACTCGGAGAAGGAGCGAAGGAACACGCCTTCTACAGGGAATTCGGAGTAATTTGTATTCTACTCAGGCTTTAGGCAAAGTAACTGTATTATGCAGTTTCAAACCAAACAGCGATGATAAAATGAAAATGTTTGTTGGCAAGTGAACCCTCGGCATCGAAATGATTTAAGATACGTGCGCAAACTTATCAATCTCTCTTGAAAGAAGAGCTCTCTGCTGAAAAGAAACGACCTTTTATGCTAGCAGCAGAGAACTTCAAACCTGCAACTTGAGACTTGCACAATACAGAATGCTGCCATAAAATTGATTTAAATTTTTTTCTTGTAAATTTTGTGGGTTGTTTGAGAGGAATTTGTTTACATAGTCGACAGGGTAAGAATATCAGTTATAGATAGCGAGAAAAAAAAATATTTACAAGGAAAAGAATCTGAGATTATTGTGTGTAGCAAAACCGATTTATCGATGATACAAGATATGTTTAATTTACTTTGGTTAGAATACAGTGGCATAAAAGCATATCATTGCTAAGCGACGGACAAAACAATAAAGATTATCTGCAGCCTTGGTTCACAATTCACAGTTAAAATCTTGCACGTACCTAGAGTTTTGAAGTGAAGAAAATGTGTTTTCCAAAGTTTACAGCAAAGAAGAGATTGAATATTTCACGCACGAATGATGACAATGCAATTCTTTCGAATATCTCTGTCAATCGGGAAACTTACTAAAAGTACAAACAAATGAAAAATGTAACACAGGACCAGGAGAGGATTATACCCTCGCTGTCACACGTTCTACGTGGAGGACATAATCTGAACAAAGGTCACATTTTATCAAAGATTAATGAGTTAGTGCAATTTTTCTTCTTCCGGGAAGGTAACCCTCACAGCTTGATGTGACCTTTCACCCACCAACATCCGTCTAGAATTTCATTCAGTGAATCGCGTTGGTGAGGCAGTCACAAAAATGTCCGTTCACTTCTTGTACATACTCCTAGACCCTGACAGAAATTTCTACCAGACAAAGAATGGTTCGTGAAGAAAGGGTTAAATAGGTTGATTCCATGTGTAGACGATAGGTTGGGAATTAGAAGTGAGCGTGTTCGGGGTACACAACCAGTAATCGTCATTGGAAAACATTGCGGAGTTGATTAGACAAGCTGTTAGTCAACAAAGGTTCACTCAACCCAGTGCTGACTTTAATAGCATAAGACGATTATGACCATGTTTATCTGATAAGGGCTGAAAGCAGAGCTAACATGTTAAAACCAGAATGACACCGGTGTGTCATCACCGTGGTGACAGTTGTTGTTGGAAGCATTTCACCAGGGATTGTAGGACAGGAACCGTATTGATACTCAAACAGATTAAACATGTCAAAGAGTGAAGGACAACGATAAAAAACGATACTTTGTTTATCTGAAGGTAATTAGAGGCAGGTTTTATATGCAAGCACAACAAAAAATACTACAATACGACAACATAGTCAAATGTCTATATGTCCTTTAATGTCCCCTAATGTCCTTTTTTCCTTTTCTTTCTCTAGATAGATACTATTTTAAATTAAAAATTTTTAAAACACCAATATTGCACCATTTACAAATAAAATGATGTTTTTGAATGTATTTGAAAGCGCACTGTTGTCTTCGAGTTTATTCTTTATAACAGAGAGTCGCATGAGTTTTATTTGTCCTTCCTTTCGGTCACTGATGAAGTCGGTCTCAGCTGCTGATTTTTAAAATGCACGTGCGTTTGATCCTGGGATCAATACGGTGCCCAGTGGCAAGCCAATTGTTTTCATCGTTTTCTAGCTGCACCTTCAATAGCTCGCGGCTGCTGACTCTTTGAGAAGCATCACAGCTGCCTTTTACAGGACGCACTGCCGGGTTTCCGCAGCAGGTTGGCTCTCAGAAAACCCTCCCACGGTTAGAAAATCATCAGGCCACTTGGGGAAAGAAAGAGAGAAGCAGAACGGAAGGAGCTAAAGAAATGGTGAGAGAGAGAGAGAGAGTGAAAGAGTGAGAAAGAGAAAAGAAGAGAAAAGTGACAGCAAGAGAGAGAGGAGAAGACAGAATTTGTCGGTCCTTTGGTGTTTTTTAAATTTTTTATTATTTTCGGTATGCGCTCGTTTTTCTGTCGAATTCACGCGGGTTCAAATCTGACGCTCTTGCAACATCACTTTCTACATAGCTCACCCCCTACCCTTCTCTCCCCCTCCCGTCTACCCATAACCTCGACCCATTTTCTTATTTCAATGCTGCATCAACTCAGAGAAGCTGTTCAACACGAAAACGATGCCGGTTCTTCCTGCTGTGAACTTTTCATCTTCGCCGTCGTTCTGCTTGGGTCGCTCTTGTGACTACACTTATTAACTCGCTTTTACCTCCTCCACACAAGAGAGTGCATTATTGTTTGCGCGTGCTCCTGCGCTCCTCGTGTTTGCTTCCCTTCCCACCCGACTCTCTCTCTCCTGCACTCGTCATAGTCCATGCAATTTTCCCAATTTCGCTCAGGTTCCCCCAAGAGTCTCGTGGCTCTCTATCATTCAGAATCCCCATCTTTACACCATTCTGGCTTAAACTGAGTGGATCTCTCGTCTTCTTCCTCCGCTACCTCCTCCACTCCCTCTCTCCACCACCCATCTCTCTTTATCCCCCACCAGCTGCCATGTGTGGTGTTGTGGACTAATAGACAAGACAGTTTGGCACCGTGCAAACAGCTTCTGCAAATTGTCTGGCTTGTGCTTAAGGACATATCGACGCTTGTGCCTCCATCTGGCTCTTTGATTGTTGTTTGAAAGCAAGAGTTCTATAACGAGCTGCATGCTGGCTTCTTCTTTTTTTCTTTTTCTCCTCACTCCGCTGGAAAGATGGGAGTTTTCCTGAATCAGAACGAGGTAAAAGGGACAGACAAAAAATCATCTTAACTTGAATTTGGGAACTTAAAGCACCCCACCCAAGATGTTGACATGCTGTAGGCCAACTTCTGACCCTCTGGGTTGGAGTGACGAGTACATTTGCTCAAACAGCTACTTATTTGTAAAGAACAGAAACGAATTCATAAAACCTCTTTTTCGGAGTACCTTAGTCGAAAAAAAAAATAGGAATAATCAAAACTATATTTAGTTAAATATCCACAAGTCATCGAAGGTCATGCTAGGGCTTTTTTTTTCTTCTTATTTTTCGTGCTTTCTTCTCATAAACAGAAGTATCATATTTCTGGATGGCTTAGCAGAACTGATGGCAGAATTCTGTTCACCGAGTCTGAAATCGACCTCCACCAGCAGATGCATCTACGATCTGCTGCCACCAGCAAAGTAGAACGAAACTTCGTGAAAAACTCCGAAGACCGCATCGTCGTGTTCTCATAATTTATCGCCTTCTCGCATATTTTCGTGTTGCTCTGCCTGCGCCTCGACAAGTGAAGTTTTTAAAGAGAAAATTTATGACTGAGGGAAGTCACATAACATCGTGGCAGTGAGGACAAGGCCTTTCAATACTTGTGAAGGGGCTGCAACTGCAAGAGAGAAGCCCCACTCCTTTCCTGTTGCTGAGTCTCTGGTAGATGACAATGTTTGCTAATGATGATATTTTGAGAATGTTACTGACAGCACGTTTGTCAAAACAGTTTTTTTCAATACTTAGAATGAATATTTGTGAAAAAACTTTGTGAATAACATTAAATGTTTTTTTAAGAAGAGAGAACCTCGCAAGTTTTAAAATATCTTCTGAAACAGTCATGATTAAAATAATTTTAAAGCAAAATAATGAAAATTCTTGTTAATTAACACTGTGAGATACATTCAATAAACGAGGGGTAAGAATCGGAACCTTCAAATTTTCATTGGTCCTGAAATATCACACATCGATTCATGTTTATTTATTTGCTTCTGAAATGTTGCTGCAAAGGGAGATACTTTTAATGTTGTTTAACACTGTTAACATCACATGATGAACCCAGTTTACAATAAACATTCTGAACAACCAAGTTAGAAAAAAATATAAATAGATTCGAACTTTTATTGCCTGCCACGAAGATAACCTGGCTCGTGATTTAACTGTCTTGGTGTGTAGTAAATGAAGCTTTCAACATGACAGCTTATATCAATAAATCCACATAATCCCAACAAAGACGATGCAGCATGAAAGAGAACAAATGATATTGTACTGGATTCGTGAGGCCGGGCACCGACACAGAGAAGCCATGGGCCATGTGTCTGTCTTGGGAACAAACCAATTTGTTTTTGTGGGGTTTTGTGGGATTTTTAAAAATTTTTGTAGGCGTGGGATGAGGAGGGGTGGAAGAAAAGAAGAGAGGAAGGAAAGTTCCTCACTACCCTCTTCCAACCATCTCTTCGCACTGCGCATAATTAATTTTTCTTGAGCTTGCACTGAAGGTCCTTTGTTGTACGAGGAAGGTTGGACGAAGGTAGGGCTGAAAGAAAGAGTAAGAAAGAGAGAGAGGAAGGGGGTGGTATCCACTAATTGTCGAATTTATAATTAACGGGGCCAGGAGAGGGAGAACGTGGAATTTGTTGCAACCGTCGACAGCGACTATCAAGATTTGACTTATTTACAGGTGCAATCAATCATGAGAGTTATGTGCAAGGGCAATAATTTGTGACGGCAGCAGGGATGAATCATGATCACGAAAATTATTTCCAAGGACGATAAATGCGAGGTGCTGCTGTCGTGAAAACAGGTTTCACGAGCCTTGGGTAAACGAGTGAGTTGTGTGTATGTGTGTGAGTGCGTGTGTGTGCATATGGCCTCTCTCTTTCTATATATATATATGCGTTCGTACGGAATATTTGTTTGTGTTTTCGCGTGTATGTATAAGCGCTTCAGTCCGGCTACTCATTTATCATTTCTGTATGCTGGAGGTATAAATATACACATTCAACGAGATATTTATTAGAATTGTTATTCATCGTGCTTCTTGTTTGCTTTTGTGTTATACTTGCAAATAAAGTAATTGTTTGTTTTTATTCTGTTACAAATAAAAAAATATCATGCCTCCAGATTTTATAAGGGTAGAATCAGCATATGGGTTTTGCGGGATTTATGTATTTTTACTTACATTCACATATAAAGTTTCACACTGCACAAAATCAAATTAGGCTTTTAAACATATCAACATAATTACTTTCTTAACATAATATAATTAAATTTGTATATAATTACAACATCACGCAGGCTTAAACATATAAACGAGTTATATCCTTTTTGGTTTTTATCCTAACTCCATATTTCAGCGAGTGAATGGCTTTGTCAGAGAAGGGTCAGGAGGTCAAATCACGCGCCGGGTTGACCCGGGGGATAACAACCTCTAAACCACCGAGAAGCCGGCGCCTGTCAGGTGCCGGACAACACACAGCGGACAAGATGTCACCATGAAAAACTGGTCTGTCTGCTACACAAGACACGGAGGTCAGCAAACCGCAATCATCGTCCTTTAGTGTCTAATTTCCTCTCGTAGCTCGGACACGGGCTCGTATCTCGAAGAACTGTCCTATCTCGCATTACGTGGGGAACGAAAGACAGCAAGGGAAAGCGGTAGTATCAAAGAACATAGTTTTGTGCTAAACTAATTAAAATCTATGATTTATATATGTGCTATGCTGGTGTTTAAGATAAGCTAAACAGGTGCATAAAATGCGGTAAATGTATGCATGAGATGAATATATTCTAAACTATAGTTTGATGCATAACGTATGTTTAGTTGATTCCCATGATAAGCGGAGGTGGACATGAAGGTGGACATGGAGGTCCCAGAAACTAAAAACTACAATGAGGGAAGACGTCAAGTTTCTAGTAACCGTTAATATTTAACTGAATGAAACTCAAAGGATGTCTCTCAGTGTTTAAAAGAAGTAAGAAGACTGCAAATGACTGTTTTCGCACTTCTTGATGATGTAACATGTTGTCTCTATTTGTGGTATATTTTATTAACCAGAAGTCCTGAAACATTCCTTTTAGCGTCGTGAGCTGTGATCACTCTCTTCGTGTCACAACAGGAAGCCCCTCCAGAGCAGCTTGAGACGATGTACAGCGACCGTTAGGCCGAAAGGCCGTTATCGCTAAGTTGTTGTTTTGTTTTGTTTTGTTTTTTGCAGTCCTGAGACTGTAAGTTCTACTCCAAACGCTGCCCTGGTTATCCAAGAAGGGGATAATGGGTGCAAAACTTTCTTGAGCTGACACCAAAGTACCCCGCCCCCTTACCAAACCCTGGTGAACATTTCAGGGCACACGTGTGCAACGTTTGAACATTTAATCCAAGGATTTTCTTTATGCAAAGAATTATTTCTTTCTTCGTATTCGTGTTGTAGGTCGCCATCAAAGTTACATGTATACATTTCCTTTTCATTGGTAGGATATGCATCAGACAAACATAAGAATACCATTTACATGCTTCTTCGTATGAGGACTTAGTAACATCATGATGTTTTGTCAAAGAAACCGCAAAGCACAAATCGCTTATCCAAGTCTTGAAATGTGATAGTCCAGTTGCAAACAAATATGTTTGTGCTAGATAAAAAAAAATCCACATCCCAAGCAATTTGATTAAGGTCTTGAGGGCAAACAATAGAAATATACCCGGCCGTAAAATATCTAGTCAGCATCAGCAGCTGCCATCTCAGGGAGCGACAATATGTTCTTATCTGTCACGTGACCACAAGATTTCTTCCAGCCCAGCAGTGATTGGATCCAGGCTCGGAGAAGAAACTGATAAGGTAGCCTAGTGATTCTGTCTAGGAGACCGTTCTAGCTTTACAGCAATTCCGAATGAGCCATAAAGAAAACATAGCTCACGATCTTTGGTGAAACGCGAAGATATCTCGGCTTTATTGCTTTGTTGATGTAACGTGGGAGTTAGCGGTCGATGTAATTATGAGCTGATATTATCGCTGAGTAATTAGCTACCTTTTTCTGTCTTCCCTCCTTCTTCTCTGAGGTAAGCTGTTCAATATAAATAATTTACTAGTCAACAGTTCTTTGGAATGGCGGGTACACTAGAGTGAATATAGGTCACAAAAAAACGGAGGGGAAACGACTGCCAAGTTCAACTCTCACATTTTTTCTTTTTTGATGTGCAGTGGCTTTACAAGCAGTCGGTGAAGAGTAAGCTAGGATGAGAAAAGAAGGTATAAAAAAAAGAAAGTGTTTTCAAATCTGCTAACGTTAATGAGTAGCAGACTTTAGGATGTAGTACAACTGCACCCAACAAATACCTAGCTTCGGTTCCAAATGGCAAAGGCGCTAGTCGTTAGGAGTCAATGGACTGGCAAGATGAGCAAGGTCTGGTCTTGTCTACTTTCAATGGAATCCTCCTCCTTCTTTTCATTCACCACTCCCTTTCTCACACAAGTGCGTGCGCATGCGCACATTTCGTTGTACTCAGCTTCTACAGCAGGTTCCGTAAGCGACGCTCGGATTTCAGAGTAAATATTTCGTGCTTGTCTCCCCTTCCTCCCCCCCCCCTGACCCCGACACCACTTTTCTCAATTCACGCAGACACCCTCCATCTGGTGGATAAATAAATTCTTTTGTTTTTCTCGTCTTCAGTCGCGTGGACTGAAGGCAAGCATTCCTCCTGGCTGATAAGTAAATTTACAAAGGTATCATCAGACCTTCTGCAAAATGTCCTTCCTGGATTGCTTACCTCTACACTCGGGGCTCAAAATACGCCAGTGAACCACTCACAGGAGTATTATTCAGTAGAATATATCGTGTCGGGGGATATACATATTAATTATTTTGTGTTGATGCGTGGAATCAGCGTATGTCCAGCGCGTGTCATTATATTACTTTAGAAGGATCGATTACCTTCAAAGTACTGCATACATTATTTTTTCTTGGCGATGATGATGATGGATGATGGATGATGATGATGATGATGATGATCTGTTCTACATTCAAGTCGTCCTTTTAAAACTTTAATTTCCATAATGTAATTAATATTTATGTCTGTTAAAATGTTCACGCAAGATGTATTTAAGAATAATGCAAACTATATTTTTTTCTTCTGTCTCTGTTTGCATTTTTCAGCTCTCTGGACGCTTGTGGGGCACCAAATAAAACAGATCCCATCTGGTTAAACCCGAATACTGCAGCTATACACTGCGGCTCGTATCTGATAGTTTTAGTCTTTCTAGTCTGTTAATACCCGATCGTTTACCAGACTCCAGGCTGCTTGTGTTGTCTGATGAGATTAGGCTAAACAGGACACAACGATCGTTATTTCAAAAGAACTTGGGTTGTGATTAGCCCAGTCTGTTAATGTCACGTGTCTGATATGAATCACAAACAGCTGATAAAACCAAGTGAATAACAAGGAAGGATAGGACAGGAGGCTGGGGGAGAGGGTGAGGAGGGAGACTCCTGCGGTTGTCAAAGAGAATGATAAGAAACAGACCGACATGTGGGCATTGTCTGTGGCAACAACATTAAGAGAGAACAGGTCGCTCTCGGGCCAGAGAAATTTAAGGAGGAGAGGCAAAAGATACATATGGCTTATTACCGTGAGCATTTACATACACATACATACACATTTACAAACATACATTACCCCGTCTTGTACAATCCTTATTAGATAAGGTGAGTTCTTACTAAGGGGATAGGTAGAGAGGTTGCTGGCTGAACAAGCACACACACACGCACACTACTGATCCCACAGCTATTAAAAATATAAAGGGTGGAAAGAAAGAAGACTTTTATGGATGGATACAGGGATTTGCTAGACATGGACTGTTCTTAAAAATGTATGTATCAAAAAATTTCAGTTGTTGATTTACATTTGCTAGTATCCTGCTTGTAGTCTTAGGGTGAAACTACCATCATCTGCTGGAATGTTATTTCTGTCCACGAAGGCTCGAGGCCGCAAATTACAGAGCATTCTCCTACAAGAGACCTGCTGGCAGACATATCAAAGATTGGCAGCTCTCAATTTCAGGTTAGTCTCGTGGTCTTTGTACAAGTTACCTTCCTGGGCCGACTAAATGATGCCTCCTGTACTTCCGCATTCGTGTCCGTCTCTCTCTCTCTCCATCAATCTTTTCATCAACCCTCCCCTGAAATCATCTGTGTCTATAAATAATCTTTTCTTTCTCTGTTCATCAAAGCGTTCATTCATCTGCACTAACACAGTCTTTCTGGTCTCTAAAAGTATTTTATTCGGCACAAAACAAAAGATGGGATAGATATTTGGATCATGTCTTAGCGATGTTCCTGCCATCAGTCTTGCCAGCAATGTTCCTGTCCTTCTTGCTTTGGTGGATCGTGCGTGGCGCTCCGCACAGCTGGCAGTCATCTTGCACTAAGTGATGGCCTGCTATCATGGACATGTGGGGAAAATTCTGCCATATGTTTTTCTCGACGATGTCTGCCAAAATTGTTCCAAGCGGTTGACTTACAAGAGGATTCATCCAGAATAAAATGCATAGAGGCAAATCGTAGAAGGACCTGGGGTAGGGGAGATTCAGTTTGGCGGGTGTACAAATTACTGTTGGAAAAATTGGAAAAAAATCTTAACTACCTTCTACGGGGTAATATTCCGTCATGGATTAGTTATTGCCATCAGACAAAAGAGTCAAGAATCAAGAACCGTACGTATTTTGGAAGCTGATTCACTCCATGAATACCTTCCTTAACTGTATCGAAAAATACCAAATACCAAAAATACCAAACTATAACAAACCTGATGCTGTTTCTGAAAAATACTAAAAATAAATACAAAAGACACACAGCTAACTATAGCAACGCAAAGCTGTTTACCAGAAAAAAAGACAAAAATAGCGCCCTTCTCACCCTTGTTAACCGTTCATTAACTGCAAAGCAAGTGAATTAAGGAGTAATCTCGAGTCTCTCAGAACCAGTGGATTTTCTGTAATGCAAGGTAATCCCCGAAAAAGCACTTCTTGAAGGCAAGACCGGAAAACAAGTTCCAAGTGGCGATTACTCTCATCCGAAATTCTCTGAGCTTACTTTATGATTTTCAGGGGAAGATGGGTGTACTGTAACAAATAGTTTCTCCGCCATGAACCTGTTGCCGTTAATTGGCTGGCGGGTAATATTTCACAGACTTAGTGCTTCATCTGCATGCTGCCAGCAATTTCATCCTCAGCCGCTGTCGTGAAATACGCGTCCGCAGTGCGACTGCTCGTTGGTACCGTACGGCTGAGGGAGTAATCATTATTTTCATTATTTGTTCTGCGCGGTTAGTTACCGGAAACCGCCAAGACGACGATACGAAAACACGTATGTCATTGATATTGCTGCCATAACTCTTGGCAAAGCAATGTCAATAATATGCTAACATGACAACCCTAGTTATTTATTCATTTTTTAAAATTACTTTACCCCAACTGCACTGCGCTCACCAACGTTCGTCTGTCTGTGAGCATACATAACCTATCTGCAAGCGTGCTGACTACCAAACCTGTAAGACATACACAGTTCTTGCACATACACTATAGTACATCCACTTAGATGATGATGATGATGATAATAAAAATAATAATTATAATAATAAAAGAAATAATAATAATAATAATATAAATAAAAAAATAAAGAAGAAAGAAAAAAAACATGATAACACAACTCTGAATAACTATTGCTCACTCTTTAGCCTACAACATCCTAAGAAGCGGACATGTTGGACCGTTTCTGTTTCTTTACTTCCTTTTTTCTTTTTTCCTTGTTCTTAAAGCAACAGACGGCCTGTAATGGTGGTGCACAGAAGGGTATGTGAGTGGGTTTCCTACCCTTGTCGTCCGTTTTATGGCTTTTAATGCTTCTGTTTGTACGACTCGTGTCTGTGGAAGGAAGCGTTTCAGTTAAGGATCAAACGCCTGAGTGCTCGGTCTTCAGACACACAGTTTGTACACCTGCTGACTCGTGTGAGGCTGCAGTGGGCGCCCACAAGGGGAGATGATCTCGGTTGTCTGCCCTCCCGCGTTGGCAGGACAGTCTGCAGATGGCTTACCTGTATCACCGAATCTCTACATCTGATGGGCCATCATTACCTACAAAACAGGCCTATAGTAAATAGTAGCTTAGTATGGCATACAGAACCCTCGCTTGATTCATCAATTCATTTGTTTGTGTCTCTTAATTTACCGCTCATTTTTGAGAGCTTATTGTTATTTATGGAGCAAGTGTATAAACTAACAAAAAGTTAGACTAGTATCATTTCAAATCGCGCCAACAACTACATTTAGGTATTCAGCTAAATAATCTTAAAGCTGAAAAAATATATACAACGGTGTAGACTTAACCAAGTAAACCGCCTCATGTAAAATTAAAAACAAAGAAAAATCAACAGCGAAGTGAAAAACAACAACAACAAAAATAATTCCATTCAAAACTATTTTAAGTTATTCTCCATAATGTTCAATATTGCTGTTAGGTGTAGATGTCCGAATGTTGACAGGTTCTGAATGTGAAAAACAAACCCAGCAAAATGCAATGAAGTAAAAGGCACAAGTAGAAACAAGTGTGTTTTTTTAAGAAGAAACCATAGCAACCGTGCATAAGAGGCGGTAAGCACGAGAGAGGGTCAGCACAGCTGAGTCATGAAAAGAAGTACAAAAATCCGTCGGAAGCAGGTGACATCACACGCAAGGGGCAGGTTCAAACCCCGTGACGCCATCACACAAAGTACTTAGGTCCGAGCTGCACTTAAAACGTGACATCACGTGGTTTACAGTACCTGAGGACACTTTCCTCCTTTCCCCCCAAACAGTGCCAAGGTGACACAATCCAAGCAATTAAAGCGTTTGATGGTTTGAAAGAAAGTGCCTTTCGTTGTGCATTAAAAGATCTCGTATCAATGGGCCAGGAGGGTTCACGGCCATGTAAACCAAGCATTTAGCGCCATGTTAAGAGGCTCTTAGATGTCAGGTGAAGCGAGCCTTTCACATGTATTCTTGACACCAGAGGGCTTTCCAGCCCACTCTGCTGTTGGTCAATACCCTCGCATTACGGAAATGTATATCCATCCTTCGTGCCGACTGTCTGTCCTGCCTCCATTAACCCAACATGAGGGAGGATCGCAGCCAGGCCTGCGGTCAGCGACTGTCGCTATATTTAGTAACACGCCAGGCGCATCCTGCGGCAGTTGATGCTTTTTATAACAATTACTTTTCAAATGAAGTCTGTTGCATTCAATCATTTCTAGTTTGTTCTCGGGCGAGAGACTTCGATTTCATTCTTAAGTTAATTTTCATTGAGCGCGCGAGCTTGTGTGTGTGTGTGTACGTGCGCCTGAAACAAGAATTATAGTTTTTCTCAGAATGCTTAGTTTTTTTTATTTATTCCATCCTAACTGTACCTGCCTGGATAACTTATGGATGGTAGTCGGGCAATCATTTATCAATGAATCTCGTCCATCTCATGCGAAAAAAGCTAAACGAATTATAATAATAGCACGCCACAGGAGAAACATATATAAACATTAATTCTCCAACTACCAACCCAACCCCCAGAATATTCCCTCCCTTCCTGATATCGAGATGACAGAACGGTTCCAACAGTGAGGTAAGGCTGCCACACACCACCAGCCGACCCTCCATTGTTCTACCTCCCCCTATCCCCCTGTTTTCTCTTAAATTCGGTTTCGAATACCGTACCCCATGCCAGCTCATGCTTTTATTGCCTCATTTTTCTCGTTACATCCCCCCTTTACCGTTTTTTTCGGTCATTGATTGTGTTTTTCATATATCGCGTTTTCTACCCTACCATGAAATATCATTCTCCAATACTGCAGGCGCAAGCAGGTTGTGAGAGTGGCTTGGCGGCAATCATGTTGGCATTCACCACCGCGATATTTTCGCTGTTGCCAGAGCCTGCTGGCTTCCTCCTCCCCTCCTCATCCCCTCAGCCCACCCACCCGTCCTCGAACACGTCCCGTCGCTCAGAATGCGTCGGACAGAGGCATCGATACTCCGAGTGATTGTTTCCATGGCGACGCCTTTAATGCGTCTTACTTCCCAGACCGACTTCCGTGCAGGCCAAGCCAGGGAAGGATGAAAACGCCGTTGGACCAATCGAAGTCGCCCTGCCATCTGGTGTCAGACTTTATCTCCCTCTGCCTCCAACCAGCACACGTGGCGGAGGTGAGCTTGGGTTTGTGGGGGAAAGATGGAGGGATGGGGGAGACAAAAGCTGGTGACAAGCTTGAGACAGAGCGGAAGACAAGAAGAAAATTGCAAAACTATGAAAGCGAAAGGCTGTTTCAGACGGAAACCGACCGTACTGAAATCAATGGCGATAGTGATAATGAGTTTTGAAATTGCTGGCACAGGGGTGGGGTTGCGATAAAGAAAAACTCCAAGTTTTCTCAGCGGGTGACGAAACTATTTTGGGAGTGTTATTGAATCTTGCCCTTATTTTCACCTTCGCCCTTCCAGGTCCCATTGTTCTTGCCTCGCTATACTCGTGTCTCTTTTGTTTTTTGTTCTTTTAGTCTTAAACTTCTGTTTCGTGATTTTTTTTTCTAGATGATAATAACGGAAACGTAAAAGATGATGAAAAGATATGTTAAAAGGTTAGGGTTCTGTTTCCACTTTCGGGTTCGGAAAAAAATGGCATCAAGAACTTGAATGGATCCAGCCACCAACACCAGCCTCTTTCATAACAACAATTTATGACCTGTTTAGGAATCGATTCTGAAACCTGGAAATATAAAATCTCTGAAGTAGTTTGTGACACGTGCTTCCCGTGAGAAATACCCCATTTTTTTCCACGCCATGGTCTCAGAGTCTGGGATACAGACAAAAGTTGTAGGAAACCAGAATCGATTCCTTTCTGCTCACTCTAGTCTACGTGCAGATGCCATCCCGATGTCATCAAACGCCTGTCTGTTAGTTTTGTAAATTAAACAGTGTGAAAACAGGGAAAGCTGGATGGTGAGACAACAAGACCGTGCACAATGTGCAACTGCTTGGTCAGCACAGCTTTTGTGACATTTGACCGCCTGATGCAACCAACCCCCATATGGAATGAACACACAAACAAACGCACATGTACACATCCTGAAGTTGTTAACCTTAGCTGCTAGGGGCACAAGGTTGTAGAACACACACACACATATGAAGTGTATCGCCTTGGATCAACATCTGGGTAACGTGAGATATAAATACAGATGAAAATGCAGAGAAAACGAAGCTCAGAAATAAGATAGTAAGAAACCTCGACATAACCGAAAACTAGCATTACAACATAAGTAAACATTGGCAAGGATTATAATAACAACAGTGTCATCAATTAAGCAACAATGGAGTAACAGACTGACAGAAACAGATACAAGCACATCCCAAGAAAATACGAAAACTAATTATAATTAAATTAATTTTTAAAATGTGTCAGTGACACGTCCTGATGAATGTATCGATTTCTGCACCAAGCCACATCTTGTATCGGCGATGTGTCTCTCGGTGTACAAGGCGATGATTCATCAAAGTTGTCAGGTGTGTTGGAGATGAGGGAAAAAAAACCGCGTGGTCAGCAATTGCTCAAGGTGTATGATAAACCAATAAACATCAGTATCCAGCACGACAAAGAGCCTTCCACAAACAATCGCGCTTGTATACAGACTAGTTAGCTTTGTCGGCGAGCTCTACACGCTAATTGCTGTCGAGGGAGGAAGAAAGAAGAGGTGAGAAACAAGAGGGAGGTTGTGGTTGTGGTTGTGGCTGTGGCAAGCTAATGTCGGCGCTTTGTGAGGGGGTCACGACAGTCCCGAGTGAGGGGCTCCATCCCACGGTCATGGACAGCAAAATGGTTGGATGAGGCTGACGGTAGGAGAGCTGTCGATGCGAGGTGTTTGTGACAAATTAGAGAGCGTTCCCACGTGGGCTTTACCATCGACCCTCAGAAGCTTTGTGTAATGATGGCAACTCACTCTCTTCGGCAAACTAGTCAATTACCTGGGCTCCCAAGTGCAAGAAGTACCGGCGAAATTAGGAGGATGGGTAAATGCTATCTGCATACCGCCCGCGTTCCCACACGGTTCTTTTTCTGACACACACGTACACACACACATACGAACACACACATACACACTCTCACGCGTATTCTATATCGTTTTCCCTTTGTACAGCGATGACAACTCGCTCATACAGAATTTCTACATCATGGAGGGTTTTTGTGTCAATGGTCACACGACTTCTTGGGGCCAACCTCCGTTTGGTCTGTTTTGAACTTATCTGAATCCATTCTTCCTTCCTTCCCCATGACGGTCAATCATTTCATTTTTTTGTCCCCTTCTTCAAGCCATTTTACGATCCCTTTTACCTCTCAGGCCCCTCTAGTTCGGACTAATCTAGTATTCTCATTCTACATTGCCTTTCAGGGTTCCACCCATAAATGGAAATCTGTCTGCTCTATTCCTCTCCAGGTCGTTTTGTAGCTGCCATCTTCGATTTCCCATCTCAGCCGAATTTTCCCTGCTTGGGCCGTTCTGGACCAAACTTTCTTCTTTGAACTCGATATATTCAGCGACCTTAAGCCCAGATCTCTCCTCAGTCTTTGTTGGCCGAGTCCAGCTCGCTTTCTCCTCTCAACTCTCATGTGGTTCCCCAGCTCTGATCTCACAATCCTCTTCCAGAGTCTGTACACCATCTTAGTCTCAGTACTTCCTGGGGCAATCTCCTGTTACAATTCTTTTTTAGCCCTCTTTGATTCCATTTCGTCCCCCATGTTCCCCATTCATCCCATCCACAGTTCCCCTGGGTCCAGGGAGGCGCTACTGTTTGATAGCTGGTTCAATAAAATTCAGAGTTGGAGATGCCCGACAATGTGGTTCGCCAAAAACCAATCGAAAATCTGCTCCGTGACTGACAATGGATCATGCATTATGTGTCAAAGTCGAATTCGACAAAGCGATAATTTTTTTTTTTTTTTTACCCCATCTTCGATTTAATTTTTCCACCTTTTGCATTCCTCTACACCCAGTCAATTTTTCCCGTCTCCCCAAAACATTCATCTTGTGCTCGCAAGTTTCTACCGGAAGGGGGCGCTAGGAGGCCAAGGATGAAGAGGTGATTTCTAGGAGCAAAACTCTTCCAAGATTGGAAGTTGCGATAAAAGTAGCCAGGACTTTACGGCTGTCTGACTTTCTCTGCAAGCAATATTTCCAAAGTAATTTCGACTTTCGACTATTTTCCTTTTTGATGGCTTGCTGCGCATGTTTGGTCAGGACTACACCAGAAATGAAGTACTGAGGATAAAAAAAAAAGAGAAAAAAGGAGGAAAAACACAAGAAAAAAAACAAAAATTAAAAATATAGTAAATAAGAAAAAAAGAGTAGATACAACAAAAGAAGGAAGAAGAAAAGAAAAAACAGAAGAAAGAAAAATGAAAGAGAAAATTAAGGAAGTAAAGAAAGAAGAAGAGTGTGATGAAAGAAAAAAGGAGGTAAAGAAAGAAAATAAGGGAAAAAATCGAGAAAATGATGGTATAAAAAAGAAAGAAAGAAAAGGAAAGAAAGAAAAGAAAATTGAAATGACCACACAAGGAACGAAATCGAACTAGGAAATGACAGAAAAGAAAGCGTAAAACGAGCAGTAAGTTTAGGAGAATTCAGTATCCAGCCCCGGCACTTGCCCTGCACCTAATCCCGGCTGAGGCGAGTAAATCTTACATGATGACGCACACGTGGCAAGCCGCCTGCAATTCCATGATTGCTTTTGCGCCTCCCCAATCGACGGCCACCTCGGCCACCACCCAAAGCTGGGGATGACATGCCGCACACCCGGGAACCACGGGCGGCATCAGATCAATCGGGACCACATAGGTAAATCTGAAAGCCGGCCATAATCCTAGGAGTAGAGGTACACAACCAACACCAGGTCCTCTTTCTGACTTTGACGACTTGGAGACTTCCCTGGACAGAGCTCGAGCTTAATACCTGCTTCCTTCGCGCCAAGAAATATTTCTAGGGACGGGACTATTAATGTGTGTACAATAGTGTGGGTTTATTTTGAATACATCCTATTGAGAAACATGCAGAGTTTGTTTTATCACTACAAAATTGTCATGTTGTGAGTTATATAAACTTCTAATTAAAAAATTTACACTTTCTGAATTATTGTTCCTTATCAAAGTTTTGAACTTGATTGACACTTTAAGAACATCTGTTAAATTTACATTTCCTGAAAAAAGTGTTCATTATGAAAGTGAGTTTTTTGTTTGTTTTGTTTTGTTTTTTTACTAAATGTACACTTCGCGAAGGAACTGAGTATCCAAATATTTAATGTCAAATTTATACTTCAAAAAGAAGCAAGCACAGATTTTCATAAACTATTCAAGCCAATGGTAGTGGAAGGATTTTTAGCAGAAATAGGAAGGAGAAGAGAAACAAGTTGAGGTTAAAGGAAACAAAAAAGAAACCAAAGAGTACAAGGATGACTCTAAGTGGTGATCAAAATTTCGCCAAAACTAATGTCTTGTAGTATTTTCTATTCTACAAACTCACAACACACTAATGATGATTGCGATGACCAAGATTATTTTTACCTTTTGACTATAACCCGTGCAATGTTTATTTATTCGCAAAACAAAACATGAAAAGGATGCATACATCTAGCATAATATGCATCGATATTTTCTTCTGTACTTTATAAAACCGTGTTCTAATACGACACATTGTCGAAAGCAAACATTAATGCCTGGGTATGCAAATGACCTCTCTGAATAGACCAATCTACAAAGCAAGTTTGGGCTCCATTCTGTCTCACAGAGCTAAACAAACATTTAATTTAAATGAAACTAGATCTGCTTGTCTCTGACAGACAGAAAACCAATTCGATAAAACATGTACCTGTCTCACATCGTAAGATAAAAAGTTAATTTAATTAAACTAAGACTTGTCACTCGTCGAAGGAAAGGGTGGTCGACAACAGCAGCGATGCAAAACTGCACTCAGAGTATTCCATTACGGACACACGGACACACACACACACACACACCACACACACCAAACACACACACACACACACATTTTAAATCACTAACTTTCCATTTATTCAAACAAAAAAGGTAAAGAGTATAACTGGAGCCTTGAAATTCTTTCGTAAAAGGTAGTGTTTGAAAGTTCAGTAGACAATTTGCTCTATGGAGTAATTCTCCATTTGTCCATTGAAAATTGAATGTCAAGGCAAAGAAAAAATTCTTATTAATGAAAGACATTATTGTTTTTGTTCTCTGTCTAGACGATGTGGCACGAAACTCTTTACTGACACTATATACACCGCAAGACAGCATCTGGGGTAACTGTCGTTTTATAAAAACAACAAATAAGGCAAGTGAGACAGAATGATTTACCATAAGTACAAAAAAATACAGACATGTTCACATGTGTACAAGCAAACCACAAAACGGCGGAATAATCGAAACTGAATGTCCTTTATGAACTAAAAGTTCTAAAATATTCTTTTGAAGACACTGGAAGAACTTTGTATTTCTTGTAAGAGAAACTGGGTGAGAGAGAGACAAGTTGAAAGTAGAACGTTGTGAGAAAGGAGAGACAGACACACAGACAAGCAGAAAGGTGACCAAGAAATACAGGAAGACTGACATACAGACTGGGGGATAAGGAGATAGAGACAACAGAGTAGAAAGGAATGTAAAGTTGGTTTAGTTTTCGTCTGTTGTCTCTAATATGTCAGTAGCATTTTGTGTACACTCCAAACAAATGTAAAAGGCAGTAAAGGCTGTCTTTCGCTCTTCAGACGAATGAAAACATTTCTAGTCTTAGCCAGTCTCCCAGTAAAAACTAAAAGGACCAGGTGCAAATATGTTTTCTTATGATTGGGTAAAGCTCTATGTCATATACTACTTCGCAAATCCGATTGAAACCACTTCTTTAGTTTTCAAGACACGTTTAGAAACATGGCCAGGCACACAATGGTCAACACAGACATCACCATTGTACATGGACATGTTGACTGTGTGAAGACCTCCGCCATAGCTAAGACAATCCACACGTGTGCCACACATTGCAGGAGTGAAGCACAAATACAGACTCCCACATTTAAAATTCAAATGCGTGAACCTAAGCATGAACTAATATGATATTAACATTTCTAAAGTCTGATACTCGATAAATAATTTTAATATTTGGTTAATAATTAAATATTAGTACTTCATAGCAGATCATAGAACCTGTTTCCAGTGTAGACTTCAAGTTGTGAAGCTTGAAAAATTAGAAATAAAAGTAGCCAGCCATGGTTTTTACTTTTACAACAAACTGCAGTCATCAATAGCAAACAACAGATTCTGATTCTAAAATGCTCTTTTATTTCACTCTCTACCTCTGTATACCACTTTTGTCCTAATGTAGCACAAACCTAACACCACTTTTTCCTTGAATGCACAGATTTATGGATCTTCACAAACATCATATCCTTCACAAAAAATATTGGAAGCACCCTCCCCCTGTTCAGTTCACACTGCTGACGTGTGATAGGAGAAAACAATTTATTTTCCTTGGGTTTTGCCTCCTTTATTTATGAAGCACTGAAAGGTGTAACTGTAGTAGAAGCAATAATTATGCACAACAGCTTGAAAACCTATATTCTCAAAATATCTGTTTTTGTATTTCAACTTGACAGCAGCTGATTACAAGAGCATCCTGTTTGCTCTATGCAAGTGCACATTAGGAGAGGTAACCTTATGTAAGACTCTGACCTAGCCATGGACCTTTATCTATATTTTAGCAAAGAAAGTTCACAAATGGCGAGAGACATGTGTTCGAGGAAAATACTGTCTAGTGGTGGTCATGCAAATAATAAAAAAGGTTGATGAATGATACAATTTTGTGTTATCTGAAGTTTGTATCAGTCAAATGTATCGAATCGTAATATATCTCTGTCTCCCTGTGAATGATTTTATTGACTGTACTGTTTTCTCGATACTTTCTCACTTGACTGACTTATGGATCCATGTCAGACAACTTCCCCTTTCACCATTTTCTCTGGAGCGTTATCTGTGTGTGTCTCCCTTGTGCCGAATCGTTAGGAGTTGCTTATGATGAAGATTGATGATGATGGGGGAGATGACGGCAATAACTGCAACCGCGGAACGGTTCTGGACGGCGATGTTTTAAACCGTTCCCTTCATGTTGGGTCTGCCATCTTGATTCCAGTGGCCGGGGCATCCAAAGAATATTTTCTCATGGCAAATATGCAGTGTGAACTCCTGACCGGCAGGTGTAAAACAAGGTACCTGATTCGGTTTTCTCCGAAGTTAATAACATCATTTAAAAATGGTTGATATAAAAATATTTTATGAACGAAATATAAAAAAACGAGGAGGGTGATCCCTCTCCAGCGGGGATCATGTTACATTAATATTCGGGTACTTCACCGATTGTGTGCCACTGGGGACTGAAGGAGATTTGAACTCTGCACGTGACCTCACAAGAAGCAAGACTCGACCAACCGCTGAACTGAAGGGTTTAAACTTTAGAAAAAGAATCTGGATAACATCAAGTTTTGTAGGCCTACCCGTGCGCGTGCACAGCGTTATCTACCCGTCGATCAATGCAAGCAGCCGTGGGTGGTATACATGTACAGTATTGCCCGTTTCTTCCTACATCATTCACATGTGTGTGTTTGGAGAGAGAGAGATGTGTGATGTGTGAGTGTGTAAAAGAGAGAAAGAGAGAAGGTGGGGGACAGTCACAGACAGGAAGACCAGATTTTGTCTTCACATCATGTTCAAGGGAAGGTCATGCAATGCCATGTCTGTTTGTCGCATTATTTCTGTCAACAACACGTATCCACAGTCCACATACTGCAAAGAGAGGATGGCTATAACTGAGCTGAAAATCTGAGAAAAAGATATCGAATGAAAAAATAAATCGATTAAATATTTTTTAACTTTGGAACTCGCAAGTCCACAGACCTGACAATTCCAATGTGCACATGAGGTGTATTGATACACAGAGGTGAGGACAACCCTATTCAATCTACACACACACACTGATGACACTCATATATATTAAAAATGAATACACACGCACACATACGTGGCTGTTACAAATAGACTGAGATGTTTGGCCGTATCTGTGCTGTAACCTTCATGTTCTTTCGGTCCTGTTTGTACTGAGATGGAGTCCATCAGCCTAACCTCTAAATTACTTCTGTAAGATTTTTTAAAATTTGTGTCACGTGGCCCGCAAACGCTGCAATAAATACTTATTTTTTATTTTGAAACATACTTCATCTTTTAGACTTCATTCTCATACCAACACACACACAAAGTGAAAGCGCGTTGACTGAACTGAAAGCAACAGAAAAGAGTAAAAACAAAGCAGAGAGCGACTGACGTACGTGTTGCACGTGCTAGGAGGACCTTACCACAGACTGCCAAAGTGTCCCCCGTGGCCCCCGTGCCCATGGCCATGAGCGTGGTGCGCATGATGTGCGGTAGAAGCAGCATGGCGGGCCCTGTGTCTCTCCCTCGTCATCCTGCCGGAAGTTGAGTCTCTTTCTCTTCCTCCTCCTCCTCCGACTCCTCACTCTTGGTCTCCCCGACACCCTGTTCACCTTTCGGTCACAGCCTGATGCCCATCACAAAGTTCGTTTTCTTTTCTCTCCTTACAGAGGCTGGCATCCAAGTTGCTGATCACACGTTTCACTTGCCACATTTGCAGGAGGTTATAATGAAACCATCACGAATATAACAAACTTTTGAAGCTTCATTTCATAGAAGTTGAGTTGGATTTTTTCCCCTTTTGCATTGCTTTTGTGTTTGAACTGCTTCCTGGGAATAGCAGCCCTGGCTTTTGCACGATTACTCAGCAGGAAGAGAAGGTAGTCATCTGTTTACCACTTCACGCAGCAAGTACACCATGCTACTTTCCTTGCCGAACCATAAATCATCATTTCTCCCCTTCCTGTTCGATGATGTTTCCTGTGGATTTTTTTTTTTTTTTTTTTTTTTAAGATTCAAGGGGAAAAAGGGCCTTATCCTTTTTTTTCACTTAAACATACTCCTGGGTCAAAGTTTACTTGCTGTAACCTGCTTTATGTTTTATTTTCTGTGTATGACGTATCCAAACATGTCAAAGTTCACCGGCGATGTTAACAGTTTGGCTGGAACTTGCTTGAATCAGCAGACTGAGGTCATTCGAGAACAAATCTTGTCTGATGCAAACCACAGAAGAAGCGATGGTTCCTGAAGGTCCACCGATGTCTTACCTTTTGGCGAAAGTGAAGGCTGGCTCAAGGGAAGGAGGGAGAAGGAGGGAGGCTTTGTGAGATAGAGAGAGAGGGAGGGGTGTGGATAATCTAAATCTGGCGCTTTCGCTCTTCCATCTATTTACAGCCGGTGGCGCTGGCATCGGCGAGCGCCCGGCCCTCGGTAGCCGGCGAGAGTCTCGTCAAGAACGGGGACGCCAGACCACACCTGCGAAGCCTCACATCGGCTGCCCGCTCGGGGAAAACAAGTCCGCTCGAACTTCTTGTTCGCCAACCGGTGCTGGTGGTGGTGATGATGATGGTGGACGGCGACAGCTGGTCGATACTGTGTTGAAGATCGCAGCGATTATCCAGGCGGTACGAACGGAGACCTCTCCCACACCTCCCCGCCTCCAACTAACAGTCATCGACGACGATGAGGAAGGTAACAACAACAACAGCAACAACAACAACTATAACCCCAGCACCGGTCCATCACGGCTTTCGACTACAAACACTGAACTGGATTTCACCACGGCACCAGTGCAGCAGCGGCGGAGAGGGCTACTCAAGTCGTTCGGTTGTCGGGCAGCTGCTTACCACGCAGGCCAGACACGGCGGGCGGCCTCCAGCGATTGGGAGTAAATGAAGGAAATATCCATCAGCTGGGGGAACAGTGTGTGTGTGTGGAAGGCGCATCCAGTGAGTTGGTTATACAGCGTCTGTAATACCCACAGAAACGAGTCAAAGAAACGATTTGTGACTCTCAATGCTCAACTTCCGGCCTCGATCGCGGTTGTCACAATATTTGGTGGAACGGAACCACTACCAGACAGAGTCAATATGCTTTCGTCTGTGTTGAAAAATATTACTTTTTTTTTTCTCTCCTGCCAGTCTGGGAGGGTCCTGGTGGAGGCGTAGTCAGGGGTACAGAGGAAGGTGGTGTGCGTGTCCTGGTGTCCGATGAAAACGAGATCAGTGTCTGGCTTTGTCCAAAATGTGTCTCACCTCTTTACAGTGTGAAAGCCGGGTGTGTGTGTGTGTGTAAATGCGTGAGAACGTGTGAGCATGTGATGAATGGAAGTCTCAACGGCAAGCAACGATCGCGAAAAGGTCATAAGGTAGGCTTGTGTTAAAACAGTATCCAATCACAGAGCATCCAGTGTCAGGGGAGACAGGGGGACACGCGCGATACGAGGTTTGACCATCACAGTCTCGGCTCCCTCCTCCTCTAGAACTTCCCTGGAAAGTCTGGCACTAGAGTGTGGAATGGCAAGGCACACTTGGAAACGTCCACCCCTCCTCTGTGAGGTTGGTTGGGGGTGGGTGACCTGAGGCCTTGAGCGCAGAGGTCATCAGCCTTAGTCCTCGTGTCATGCTCGACATAGACCCCGGGGGTGACGCTCAGGTCGCGGAGGAACCGTGCGTCCACCCACCCCCTCCAGATGCCTGTTGGCACAGTCTAAACCACAGACTGTGATTTTTTTCCCTCGCCTTCGTATAATGTATTCCAGCGTTCGGTCAAATCCTGATGTGGTCGTTGTGGACTTGGTGGGACGACACCACAGCCTCCTGGTCTCTCAGCAACTTTTCTTTAATTTTTTTTCTCTCTCTCCCTTCTTCTTCAGTCTCTGTCCTTCATCCCGGTGATAAGAGAGACGAGGACGAACACGGACCGAGCATTATTGATAAAGAAATGACGCTTGCCCTCTTCCAAAGACTTGCTGAAGGCAAGGGAGACAAGTGCATGAAGGAAATGCAGGATGAAGAGGGAAGAGGGATGGGAGAGGAATGGAAAGCGGGTGAGGGGGAGAGGGTGGGTGGGTAAAAATCAATCGCACCGCTTGTGTGGTATTTTATGCGTCCCGCTGCTGTAGCCTGGCTGTCTCTGGACACTGGATGCTTGCAGGCGAGTGGAGTAAAACGATGGCCGTACGGCGACTGGGGTGAGACGTGTGTTGTGTAGAGACGGGGTGGAAGAAAAAGAAACCGTCGAGCCCCGTTGGCGTAAATTCTGTTTCTACTCCTCAGCAAGCCAGGGTGGCTGTTGACTGGCGTGTTTTTAGCTCCTAACGAGCTCCATTCTGTCTTCGCGATGCTGAAGATTTGCGAGGTCTGTATTAGGCGAGGTGGGATGAACAAGGGTGGATGGGGCTCTGTTGGAGATGCAGAGATGAGCAAACGTCTGGTTTGGGGGGTTAGGTCACGTGGAAGATAAAACAACCGACACACGCACACCTGGTCGAAGAAGAAGTACACCCTTTCTCTTCTTTATTTCATTCCTGCCGCCCACTATTTTTTCCATCTGTTCTGAACATGATCTTGGCACAAATCTCACTTGGTCGTCACGCTTGGGGGACAACGGCAGGAGACCGTACAATCTGCCTGCTTCCTCTGCAAGTCCAGGCGGAGCGACTGGCTATCACATATTCGAGTAGAATGAATAGAGTGGGAGGGTGATGAGATGAGGAGAGCTAATTCACTGATTGACATCGACTGGGGATAGCTACCATCGTCGGCTCATTCGCTCGACAAGCTTGGGGCTTACGCCATGAACTGGTTTTAATCAAATTTGCGATGGTTAGACCGACACTGTCTCCCCAGACTGTGACTGCTGCTGCTGCTGACACTGCATGATGTACTGCTAGAGGCAGGCTGCACGGCTAGAGGCGGTACTAAAGATGTGCTGCTTAGCTGCTGCGCTGGTAGTTGACACTGGAGTTACTCCCTCGCTGACGTCAGCCTGACCTAACCGCCACAGCTGACGTTGGTGAATCAGTACACTGACGCACGCATGCCATGGTGTCACCGACACACAAATATCTGCCAACTGTCACCTGTCACTGTCTTTGACAACACGATTCCTTCAAGAAACACACAGAGATGCGACACATCCCAGGTTGGCTGCTTTGAAGTACCAGGCCTACCCTGGGACTAGCAGAGCTCGGTACACTTTATCGATGGCGAGACACACAGTTATGCACCACCACCACCAACACCACCAGCAGCAGTCGTGACAACCTTTTTTATTTTTATTTTTTCTTCTTCTATCCTGCATGGCTGTCTGGTCGCACATAGCACATCAGTTTTGCACTAAATGTATTGCTTAAAATGTCTTGTGCACCAGGTGGATCCCTCAGGATGCTTCAGTGCTGTGTTTTGTTGGTAAGATCAAAAATCCTCTACGACATTTGCTGTAAGGGCGTAGCGCTGCGTGCCATGGTATGAAAAGGTAAAGCTATATATGGCACTGAGATCGATGGAGAAGCGGGTCGAGTTGTAAGCATCATAGATTGACAAAGCCTTTAAGCCGATACAACCCTGTAAGTCGTTGCCCGGAGAACGAATCGTGTGTGTGTGGGAGCTGAGCACTTCAGAAACAAGTCACAGGACACTAACAGTTATACCAAGCCTTTCTTCGAATTATTTTCTAGTGTCAGGGTTCCAAAAAAAAAAAAAAAGGAAACAAGCAAACGTGCATACATTTACACAAAGAGATTGAATGACGCATGTGAATATATTTATCCGTATGGAGTCAGTGATAACAATTTGTTTTTGTTACACATGAAAATGGATGCAGGGGTGATGGTAATTTTCGTTAGTGGTCATGAAAAGTGGATGTTTAGAAAGAACACTTATATACTTATTTAACCTCATTGCATTTTTACACACAAGCTCTTTTTATCTTCCTTTCTTTGCATCTTTTTTTTTTTTTGTCCTTTCTCTCTCTCTCAGAATCAGTTGACCAGACCGTAAATTGAAGTGCAAACGATTTTAGGGTAGGTTTCGAATGTTTCGAAGATTTCCGCCATTTTCCAATCAGGCTTCGAACTTTTAACTGTTATTGTGAGTAATTTAGTCTACCATCGACTACTTTAGTCGACCCTAGCTTTACATCGTCGCCTAAACGACTGAGATGATAAGGCAGCAAACACAGAAGCAGTTTCATCCTGATAGTCCTACTTCATCAGCTGGGTTAGTCCCCTCCGTTAGTCACGGCTCTCCGTGGTCTCGGCAAGTCCCTAGGTAGTCTCGGTACTCCGATGGTCTCGGTTAGTCCCTCCCAAAGTCTCGGCACTCGATAAAGTCTCGGCTGTTCGATCCAAGCGACGTAGAGGAGAGCCTGCCCGCGACACCTGTGGCAAGTCTGGCTCCCCACTCCTCCAGCAGGGGAGGTCATTGTTTTGCGTCTGCTCCTATAATGAGAGAAAATTAGCAAAGCACATGGTGAGAACTCCGATCGAACCCTGAACTTTCTACTCCGGCTGATGTCTGGCCTGGTACAGGGAGGGCCCGTCAGCCTCCGATGAGACAAGGTGACTTTCAAGCTCAGCTCGCTCCCGTTGCCATTGGTAACCGTTCTGTTTGATCTTTCCTTCCTTTTATTTCTTTATTTGCTGTCTGTTTTATTTTACGCAGGAGTTTGCCATTGGTTTTTTTTCGATATTCCGGTCTTGCCACCTTTGTTGTGAAAGACTTAAATAGGTTTGTAAGAATAACTATATAAACATGCTATTCAGTGACATTCAGGAACTGGTTACTTTATTTTGAAGTAATTGCAGAGCGAGAGAGGTGAAAGAAAGGATGGTTATGGGGGTGGGAATGACAATAAACAAAGCAAACAAACATTGAGACAGGGTGTCCAGAGCAAGTGTAGCAATAGTACAAAGTCATTGATGTACATCAACACTCAAAGAGGAATTTTTGCGTCTGGGGTTTATCTCGGGCAACCACATCCATCTCCCGATATTCACGGAATCTTTTTCTTCTGACAAAAAAGTGGTTCAATTCTCTGTGTGTGTGTGTGTGGTACCTCAAGTCCTCCCTAAACCCCTCACTTTGAACCGACATGCCAACCAACGCAAAATTTGCTTGATGGTGCGATTTGATAGGTACCCGGTGAAACGGAACAGTCGCTGTGGTCATGCCGGTCATTGTGTGTGTGTGTGATCGACTGTGTGTCCGAGTGATGGCGCATGCTCTGTGTGTGTGTGTTAGCATCTCCTAGCCAGGCTCTGTAGCATCGATTGCCTCTGGTTGCCAGTCCCAAACACACAGGTCACTGGCGACTTGTGCGTGTTTGCCAAATGTCATTAGGCTGGCGGAACACACAGGCGGCCGGGGAGCGATGACACCAACTTAATCAACGAATTTCGATGATGCGAGGAAGGCTGGAACAAGGAGGCGCACTCTCACAGCTTGACTAAGCCTGCATCTGGCAGCTCTTGTGGGGTGTCGATATTGCATCACACAACTCATTAACTTAGTATCAACTGCTTTCCGACTTCACCTTCCATCCTCCTCCATACCACCACAACTACCTTAACCATCAGCTCGAAGAGAAAAATTCAAACCTATTTTAAGGGTCTGATTTGAACCACGCAATGGTGTGGGGGGAGAGAGAAAGGAAAGGAGGGAGAGAGGCTGGCAAGAGTTGCTGTTGAAACCTCATGACCTTCGTGTTGTCGAACCTCGTACCCCTCCTTCCAGTATGGCTGCCAGGCAAGATTAAAATAGGAAAGCGAGAGAAAGCAGTCCACGAAACTCAGACTTGGCTGCCTCGTATCCTAGAGGGTAAAAGGCTTCTAAAAGACCCTGCTAGTTACAGTCAATAACTTTCAACTACATCTGAGAGAGCCACCCGTCTACCCGATTTCTACCTTCCCAACTCCCTCTCCCCCCACCATCCACCGCCACACAGTCTTCCATTTGTAAGTCTTTTAATGAATCGACCTGATTTCTATCTAACTGCCACTCAGCTGACTTTTTTTCTTGCCCTGGTATTTATCTACCCTTTAGGGTGCATAGCCTGAGGCTTAAGAGCGACTTTGGCCGGAAAATGTAGAGTAAGTCAACACTCCTCGCAGGACACGCTAGAACCTACTAATTGGATCCAAAATTGTGTGTGGCGTGTAGACCAAACGGTCGAGAAACGCAGGCATCAAAAGCGAAGAGACCTGCAGGAAAGGGAGGAGGTACCCGTTGTGTGGAGAGCGACTTGGTCAGCCACAACACACAAGTGTGCGCTCTGTCTCGGTTGACCTCGCGTGAGACACGCACTACAGAATGGCGGTAGGGAGGACAATCTGTGTGAAGGTATGGAACTGGGGTAAAGGGAGGGGGTTAGGGAAGATGGCGAAGGTTAACCAGATTGGTTATGTTCCCTGTCCCTCGTCGTCAGCGTAGCTGCAGATGGAAGGGGGTAGGAGAGCGGGTGGTTGCACGGAGCGTGGTGAAATCGCGCGTGCCCATGCCTCAAATCCAATTTCCAGCAGTCACTCGGAGGCGAATAATATTGGACGTCGTCTCACCGACAAAAATCACGAACAGGGACGAGAGCTGCTGAGTTTGACGTCCCCGTGACCCGGAAATTCGTCGTCGGGGCCGCGTGACGGAAGTGACGTCCTTGCTCTATCTTCCTCCTCCTCCTGCTTCAACCTTCACTATTTAAACTTGGCCCCTAAAAGTTAACGATGCTGATCAATGCGTAAAGAAAAACGGTTTCTAACTGAGGGAGTTTCCAAGGAAGTCCACCACACTGGCTGTTGTTTACGAAATTTTTAAGTCGAATCAATCAGGCAAGCAAGTAAGTAAACAATCAGCTAATCATTAATGGAACGGGCGCAGCAAACCGGGCAAACTATCGACAAAACCACTTAAAAGACAACCTCAATAGGCCGTACGAGTAGTTTATTTTCACCCAGCATGTGTAGAATTACACTACAGGTATCAGGAATATCTCTTCCCCAAATCCCAAGAGGGTTGTAGTTTTGTTGTTGTTGTTGTTGTCGTTGTCGTCGTCGTCGTCGTCGTCGTTGTTGTTGTTGTTGTTGTTTTTGTCGTCCTTAGATGCACGTGGATTGTTGTGACTCCTGTTGCCCTGTGATTTTTTTGTTGCACCTATTGTTCCACGACTACTTTTTCTACTAATGGTTTTTGCAATCTGTTTGTAGTTTGAGATTTTTCGCTTGTTGCGATTACTTGTAATGTCTCTGTTATCATAACTTTTTTTTTATCTACAGACCATGCACTCTTCACATGTTTTTATCTACTGACCTTGTGCTTCGTCTGTCCATTTTTTAGACCTGTGCGTGTCCAGGACGTGGACTGCACTTCCAATCAGTAGTGTGTTCATTCTGCTTATCTCCAGAAATTTTCCAGACTCGTGATAAATCATCCGTCCTCGGTTCAAGACTTGACGACCTCCTGTATCTACGTAATATTGTTGTATATGTTATGTAGAGCACCTTAGTTCCGACTTGAAGGAAGGGTAAAGTTCAAAATTAATCATATTTTTATCATTGCCGATACCCTATTCTTTCCCTCCTCACACGTAAATATATTTTAACTTACTTATTCAAGTAAAGGTTAAAAATGTGAATTTGCCCTGACCTGCTAGCTGACAGAATTGTTTGTCCCTGGGAGGTCCGACGAGTGCGTAAACAGTTAGGATTTAATTTCACTTTCTAATATTATGGTCACAAAGTGTCTGCGTTGCCTAGCAAAGGAAGGAAGGCCAGACCAGCGCCCAAGGGGAAGCAAGTTCCACAGAAGAGTGTAAAGCTCGTAAATAAAACGCAGCGTGTACCCAACCCGAGTAAACAGTTCCTAAATGAAACGGGCATTATTAATGTCCAGAACTTATTCTCTGACCTTCACAGACAGTTCATAAATAACACAGCCGTTATTAATGTTGCAGACAGTACTCTCCGCACCCTCCCACGCTGACTTCCTGTTAAACACAATCTACAAGGAAGGAAAGAAGAAAAATATTTCGTTTGCTCTTCGTAAGCTGTTCAGTTGGGGTAGAGACCCTGGATTACTCAACCATGGAATTATCCAGTAATTTTCAAACAATTAACCTACTTATACCTCCCGTTTTCCATTGCATATCTCAGCTGAAGTCAGTCAATCAAACTTACAACTCTGATTTTCAATCTGGTTTGTGCCGTGCACTTAAACAGCTGCTCTTTTGACACTCCTCCCACGCTCAATCTCCCCATGATCTTGATATCAGTTAGTTTTTGCAGGGCGGAAGGTAGGAGAAAGTTAATCGTGACCTCTCGTCCCGGAGGGAAACAATCATAGGAAATGTTCTTATATTTTGCGAGGTTTAAATACTTTCATCTTCCATCTTTCTTGCGGTTTCAGCTGTCACTTTCCCATGTTGTGCAAGTGGAGGAAATAAAAACAACACTTTGCCAATTCCACGAGATTTGTCTCAAGGTTAGGGAGAGGTCACCATCTAGCTGCTCCCACGTCACATCCGCTCCAAACTCCTCCTTCCGGTGCGTTGAGACGAGGCTTTTTACTTCATGACATTACCCCTGCGGTAAGAGCCTCCAGCTCCCTTCACGAGGTGGGCCCCTAAAATCGTTAGGCACCTCGGGAACATTATATCCGTTTAAGATTTGCTGGCGGTTATTTTACATTTTCTAAGTGCTGGATGAGTATGTCCGCATGTTGTCTTGAGTGATTGCATGAGTTCGTGTGCGTGTATGTCGCAGTGAACGTGAGCGTGCATCCTCGGGAAAGGACAGTCTCCTTCTCTCCTTTCTTCAAAAAGTTTGTGGATGTCAGATGGGACTTGGGGGTGGGAGGATACAACATGAGAGACGGGGGGAGTAGGGATGGAGTGGGGGAAGAGAGAAAGAAAGGCGTGAGCATTAGCAACAGCATTAGCATTAGCATTAGCGCACCTTCTCCACTGACCAAGTTTACAAGTGGAGACAGTGAGGCCTGGGGGGA